>NC_041385.1:276044409-276045602 GCF_002162155.2 Triticum dicoccoides | reverse complement strand
TTGCCTCTGGATGAACAGGACCCCGTGGTGTGGATGGCTGGATGAACAATAGACGGTGGAGGGGTGGCCGTGGAGGGGTGGTTGAACAGGACCCCCGTGGTGTGGAGGGCTAGATGAACAGTAGACGGTGGAGGGGTGCCCGTGGAGGGGTGGTTGAACAGGAGCCGGTGGAGTAGCGTGCGGTGGAGGCTGGATGAACAGGAGCCCGTGGAGGCTGGAGGAGGTCTACGGTAGCCCGTGGAGGCTGGAGGAGGTCTTGCGGTATGCCACACCCCTCCCGATGAACAGGACCCCCGTTTCGACCGTAGGAGGTCCGTTTCGTCCGTTTTGTGGTATGCCACACCCCTCCCGATCAACAGGACCCCCGTTTCGACCATAGGAGGTCTGTTTCCTCCGTTTTGCGGTACGCTACACCCCTCCCGATCAACAGGACCCCCATTTCGACCATAGGAGGTCCGTTTCCTCCGTTTTGCGGTACGCCAGACCCCTCCCGATTAATAGGACCCCGTTTCGAACGTGGCCGGTCGAACACAAGGCCGTTTCCTCCGTTCTGCGGTACGCCAGGCCTCGTTTCCATCGCCTGTTCCCTCCAAGCCGGTTGGCTCCCACGTGTTCCGTTGCCTCCCGATGAACACGATGCATTCCGTTACCTCCCCATGAACACGAGCATTCCGTTGCCTCCCCATGAACATGACGCATTCCGTTGCCTCCCCATGAACATGGGCCCTCGCCGTACGTATGCGCGAGTAGGCGTTCGAGACCCCGCCCGTATGTACACATATGTGACTGTATTTTCTTTCTTGTAGCCTGGCCGATGTACGTACGTGTACATGCTACGTGCGCGCCTCTACTACAATACGTGCATGCCTCTACTATGACACGTGCGCGCCTCTACTACGACACATGAGCATCTCTACATCGACCAGTATGTACGTAAACGTTCGCGACCAGGATGACAACGCTACGTACGCTTCGACCAGGTGGGTCCCGACTGTCAAGCACTTCCTTGCCTGCGAAGATGTAGCTGGTGGGTCCTAGCACTCAAGGGGCGAATCGTTTTGGTTTTTTTGCCCGGACGCACTTCCTTGTGTGCGAAGGTGTAGCTGCTGGGTCCCAGCAGTCAGGGGGGCGAATCGTTTTTTTTTGCCCGAACGCACTTCCTTGCGTGCGAAGGTGTAGCTGGTGGGTCCCAG
>NC_041385.1:276017480-276044024 GCF_002162155.2 Triticum dicoccoides | reverse complement strand
TCAGAACGCACTTCCTTGCGTGCGAAGATGTAGCTGGTGGGTCCCAGCAGTCAGGGGGCGAATCTTTTTTTTCGGACGCACTTCCTTGCGTGCGAAGATGTAGCTCGTGGGTCCCAGCAGTCAGGGGGCGAATCATTTTTTTCACGAAATACGGTGGCCCGTCCGGTGGGTCCCCGCTGTTATGTGGAGGAATAATAATTTTGCGCGTAATAAGGAGGCACTTCCTTGCGGCTGCTGTGGACCTAGCTGTCAGCCTCTCCACGTACAGTCCATGTCCAATTGAAGTCGTTCCTTGACCACATTGACCACGCCGCGCAGAGAGCACCACGGGGGTGGACGACGGCGAGGCCTAGGAAGGGGATAACGCGGAGCCGGGGAAGACGCGACAGTGGATGCACACGCGGAGAGGAGTACGAGGGTTCACTGGTTCGGCTACGCTACCGTTGCCGCAAAATAACAGGGGGTGTGGGTGAGTGGAGGGATGGCCTGGCCAGCGGTGGGAGTAGTACGGGGTGGTGAGGCCTCCGCGGCAGCACAACCAGCCATGGGAGGCAGGAGCAGGCGACACGACCGGCGCTGCTTTGGGTGGCTGGAGCAAGAAGACCAGAGGTTGAAGAAGCACGACGGTCGTTGGATGGACATCGTACGGTCACTGCAGCTAGAATCGTTTATATTGACTAAGTTGACAAAGCCCTTGGTACGTCAACTTAGTAGGCCCACGGGTCAGCTTCCGAAACGGTGCGCCCCAGATGTCAGGGGGAGGAATCATTTTTTGGGCGGGTGAAGCTAGAATATCCGAGATTGAAGAAGGAGCACGGCATCCATTGGATGGACATCCAATGGCCACTGCTGCTAGAACCGTGTGTTGACTATAAGTTGACAAAGCCTTGCATACGCATCAACTCTGTTTTTTTAGGGGACGCATCAACTTAGTAAGGCCAGAAGTGTGTGGCAGAGAACTTATAGCCCATTTGAGATTTGTAAGAATGTGTAGCCCATTTTTGGATTCTAATGGAATTTACTACAACCCATTTACAGTTTGTTAAAAGTACAGCCCATTTCAACCAACCGTTCAAAATAGAATTCAATAAAATTTCCCACATTTTATTGGGATCCGAATATTTTTATCCCAAAATTTCTAGTCAGATTAAATAAATTTCAATATAAATTTATATTACGTAAAAATCCAACAAAACATTGCGCTCGCAACAATTAATGAAATTAAAATTTTCAATATCCAAAAATAATATTTTATAAAGTAATCACTGTTTGGTGCATTTTTTTATAGTTACTACCCAGTTTTTATAATTACATCCCATTTATTATTTATTAAAGCCCATTTTCTTGTTAAGCCTAATGCATCCCTCCTAGGAAAGATTTGCAGCCTAGCGAGGCAGAGAATAACAACTTGACCTTGCCTGGGTATTCCTAAAAAAAAGTATAGCTGGGCTAGCCATTTTCAGCTTGAAAAAAAATTAATATCTGGGATGGATATCTGGCCTGGGCTAGACGGGCCACAGCCCGCCCAGTTAATACCTGCATCAATGTTTTCGTTGTTGTTCAGAGGAGAAAAATTAATATCTAGGCTAAACATCAAAAAACTCTGCAGTGCTCACACATCAAAACCACAAATACTGCTCGAGCTGCTTGGTCCCAGCTGTCGGCCGCTTCTTGTGCAATTCTCTCGTTTATTGACTACTCCCTCCTTTCTGGTTTATAATGCTCAATTCAAAAATCTCACCAATCGAGGTAGATGGCGAGTGGTGGAATACTTTTTGTAGTTTTGCAAAAGCACCTAATTAATGCTCTTGTTATCCTCAAAAAATTATGTTTATCAATGCATTAATTGCAATGCATGCATGCATAAAGTACATGCATTGGTCAATTTTCTCTTAATACTTGCATGCAATGATTTAATGCACCTTGGAATCTGAGCATGTGATGGAAAACAACCAAATTGAGCCTTATAAAATGGAAAAACTAAAATTTTGAGATGAGCCCTATAAACCGGAAAGGAGGGAGTACATAGGTTGACAATGGTGTGGGACCGTGATGTCAGGAAACCAGGAGGAAGCAAAATAAATTATAGTTATATATATATATATATATATATATATATATATATATATATATATATATAAAATAAGGAGGCCCTTGCGTACGTGAGGCTATGGACCTGGTGGGTCCCCATTGTCATCCTATCCAAGTGAAGTCATCTCCTCGCCCGCGTGCGCTTTTCGCCCGAAACAGTCAGCACCGGCTGCCCCGCTTCCCGGTGCAGGCGATTGCTCCGCCTTCAAACCACACAAGTGTCGTCCGTCCGTCCATCCGCCGCACACATTAATGATACGTGGTTGCTGAGGCGGCTACTCCGGCACCACACGTCTGTCCCTCTGCCCGCCCACCATTGCTATATAAACTGCTGCGCCGGCCATAGCCACAGTCATCCGCATCCGTTCCCCTCCTGTCCACACCACTATTGCCCACCATGGCTTCCTCGCGCTCTAGCGCTCTTCGGGATGGGCGGACGACGGACCACAAGGAGATGGCAATGATTGCTGCCGACTGGCAGGCAGCCGGAGGACGACGATGTCCCAATGGAGAACATGGTAGTCGACGATCCGACGCCAACCCCCTCCTCCGCACCATCCTCGTTGGTGCATTGCACCATGACCATCGGCGAGGCCCATTGTCGGTGTCAAAACCGGCGGATCTCGGGTAGGGGGTCCCGAACTGTGCGTCTAGGCGGATGGTAATAGGAGACAAGGGATACGATGTTTTTACCCAGGTTCGGGCCCTCTCAATGGAGGTAAAACCCTACTCCTTCTTGATTAATATTGATGATATGGGTAGTACAAGAGTTGATCTACCACGAGATCAGAGAGGCTAAACCCTAGAAGCTAGCCTATGGTATGATTGTTGTTCGTCCTATGGACTAAAACTCTCCGGTTTATATAGACACCGGAGAGGGCTAGGGTTACTCAAAGTCGGTTACACTGGGAGGAGATCTTCATATCATATCGCCAAGCTTGCCTTCCACGCCAAGGAAAGTCCCATCTGGACATGGGACGAAGTCTTCAATATTGTATCTTCATAGTCTGAGAGTCTGGCCAAAGGTCATAGTCCGACCATCCGGACACCCCCTAATCCAGGACTCCCTCACCCATGCCCAATATATGGACACGGTGAGGCAGATGCGTGAGGAGCAGTTCCGAGAGGCGCAGGCCAACGCCGCCTACAACCACCATCTCCTCCAGGAGCACCTGCAGGCGAAGGAGCAGATCACCGCGGAGCGGGTGGAGCAGGAGGCGCTGCTCGACTCGAACCGCTCCGCCCGCAAGGGCCTCCTCGAGCGCTGGCGGTACCGCATGCGGGTGGCGGAGGCTGCGGCCGCCTACAAAGAGGCTAGCAAAGAGGGCGATGATGCAGGCGAGGCGCTGTTTGGCGAGACCGAGGACGAGGCAGGGGACAATGCCGGCTCCGACGAGTCCCCGCTCCGCTGGCGTCAATGAGGCCCTGCTCTGCCGAGGCCCCGCGGCGCCAACAACGAGGCAGAGGACACCGCTGGCTCCGCCGAGGCCCCGCGGCCCCAACAACGAGGCAGAGGACACCGCCGGCTCCGCCGAGGCCCCGCCCCGCCAACAACGAGGCAGAGGACATCGCCGGCTGAGCCGAGGCCCCATCCTACCGGCAACGTGGGGGAGGATTTCCACCGCTCCCGTGAGGCGCCGCCCGCCGGCAACGAGACAGAGGACATCGCCGGCTCCGCCGAGGCCCCGCCCCGCTGCCAACGAGGCCGTGCCACACAGAAAACGAGGAAGAGTAGAACACGGTAGGTCGCCGCCGCTCGGGTCCAAGTAAGGCCACCGCTGCTACCCCCCGCTTCCAGGTGCAGGCGATTGCTCCACATTCAAATGACACAAGTGTTGTCCGTCCGTCCATCTGCCACCCACATTAATGATACGCGGTTGCCGAGGCAGCTACTCCGGCGCCACACGTCCATCCCTCCGCCCGCCCACCATTACTATATAAACTACTGCACCGGCCATAGCCGCAGTCATCTGCATCCGTTCCCTTTCTCCTGTCCACACCACTACTGCCCACCATGGTTTCCTCGCGCTCTAGCACTCTTCGGGACGGGCGGACGATGGACCACAAGGAGATGGCATCCATTGCCGCCGACCGGCTGGCCGGCAGGCAGGCGGAGGACGACGACGTCCCAATGGAGAACATGGTAGTCGACGATCCAGCGCCAACCCCCTCCTCCGCGCCATCCTCACCGGTGCATTGCACCATGACCATCGGCGAGGCCCTTGCCCAATATATGGACAGGGTGAGGCAGATGCGTGAGGAGCAGTTCCAGGAGGCGCAGACCGACGCCGCCTACAACCACCATCTCCTCCAGGAGCACCTGCAGGCGGCGGAGCAGATCGCCGCGGAGCGGGTAGAGCAGGAGGCGCTACTCAACTCGTACCGCTCCGCCCGCAAGGGCCGCCTCAAGCGCTGGCGGTACCGCACGTGGGTGGCGGAGGCTGCGGCCGCCTACAAAGAGGCTAGCAAAGAGGGTGATGAAGCGGGCGAGGCGCTGTTTGGCGAGACCGAGGATGAGGCAGAGGACAATGCTGGCTCCGACGAGTCCCCACTCCGCTGGCGTCGACGAGGCCCTGCTCCGCCAAGGCCTCGTGGCGCCAACAACGAGGCAGAGGACACCGCCGGCACCGTCGAGGCCCCGCCCCTCCAACAACGAGGCAGCGGACATTGCTGGCTCAGCCGAGGCCCCACCCTGCCGGCAACATGGGGGGATTTCCACCGCTCCACTGAGGTGCCGCCCGTCGGCAACGAGACAGAGGACATCGCCGGCTCCGCCGAGGCCCCGCCCCGCTGCCAACGAGGCTGCGCCACACAGAAAACGAGGAAGAGTATAACACGGTAGGTCGCCGCCGCTCGGGTCCAAGTAAGGCCACCGCTGCTACCCTCCGGTTGAAGCCAAGCTAGGCGGGTTGACCATTGACGGTCGGTTAGCTTCTTGGCGGTGACGTGGAGTCGGAGAGCTATGCTAGAGAAGAATGTTGCTTCTACTTAACTGCTGGTGCAGTTGGCTGACTGACACATGGGCCCAATAGGCCACATGTCAGTTACGCAACTGCACCTGTAGTTAAGTCACTGAAGCTTCTGTTCGGCTCAGCGGGACACAGGTGGGTAGCTTCGGTTAATTAATTATACCTCCAGCGCACCCCTTTTTAGTTGAAGAATGTATGAAATGTAATGAAATCAGGCATGTTTGTATGAAATCTGATCGTGTATGAATGAATTTATTTCGATTAGTTCGAATTCCTGTATCACTAGCATTGGATGAACATGCAAAACAATACGTACTGGCATTATTCCCAGGGTGATCACCTCGTTTGCAGCAGTTTCACATGTACACCCTCCGGTCCTTTCTAGTCTGCATACAAGTTTTGTCTGCAGTCAAAGTATCTCTACTTTGACCAATCTTATACAAAAAAGTATGCACTTTCACAATGTGCAAAGTAAAAAGGAACAGAAGGAGTACAAAGAGTTTGAGCAGCTTTTTAGCGTTTCTGTACATTGCAATCAAACACATAGGCCTGGTAATTCATAGAGAACATTCAAAACAATCAATGATTATGCATCTCAGTGACTCACATGTCAGAGGCAATATTTACTTCACAACTAAAGAATAAAGAAAAAATTGATCGACTCTGCTGACAGCAAAGGGCGTCCCATTTATCAAACGCATATCTTGCTAAAATCAATGAGAAAAATTTGACAAGGTTGTCCCATTCCAAAATATCAAATGCCTACGATTGTGGAATGGGCAGGGTTTGCCATCAGTTCGGACATTGACATGGCACCTCGTGCTAAATAAACCAGCTATTCTTTTTGTGCAGTTCCACCAAAATCAACCAAATTCGCGCGTAGCTTGTGTGATTTCGCCCTTATATGTTGCAACGCCTTGAACTTATGGGCACCTCCTTTCTTGTGGTGGAAATGAATGATTCGATGTATTCATGAACATTTTGTGCAGTTCCCATTGAAATCAAGCTGAGCACCCCTGTTTGCACAAATACAAAAAAGTGATTAGTATAAAGCAAACTGTACTATGAATTGACAGTTTCAACAGGCACATACGTGGTCCATGTAGAGCACACTTTTAGAAAAATGGAACTCACTAGAAAGAATCCTAGAACAACATTGTACTCGCGCATCACAGCAAAAAATGGGGATTTGTCAGTCCTTCTGAGCTGAAGTTAGTTTGGTATTGTGGGGAGAAATGTAACCATCCTTCAACTGCTCCTTCTATTGAGAAGATAGACAGGGCTTCTTCACCTTGGCATAATCGGAACTAGTCACTTCACGTACTCCATATTCTTCTTCAGAGGAAGATGATCTTGTTGTGCAAAGACAAGAGGACTACTAAATGCTAGCATCCCTGTTTGCTCGAAAAAAGGAAAGGAAATATTTAAACCAACACAGATGAAGCACTTCTCAAGGACAATACCACTTTTTCATGACAGTATCTAAACAATACCACAACACCAATAGAGATGACAAAGCTAAATCATATGGATGAAATCAGTGGGCAAGTACCAACCTTTGTCAGGAGGCTGATTGTGTAGAGCATACAGATGACGCACTTCTCCGGAACCATCTGTTGCTATCTACGGGGGTGGCCATGCTTACTATATACTCCTCAATTAGTTTAATGTTTCCAACATCTTCTTGTGCAGTTCCACTAAAATATATGGTATCTTCAAAGAAGATCCCTGTTTGCACAAGTAGAGATAATTACGTATGGCATCAAATCAGTGGCAAAATAGTTGATCATTCCAGCCATAGCAATAAATTAAGATGCAAAACTATATCATTACTTGTGTCATCATAGTTCCAGTGTTTCGTTACAGCACCGGGAGTTGGTTTTTGTTTTTCTTCCACTTGTTCTTCCCCTTCATCACTTGGTTCAATAACAGTCAAGCTTCGCCTTCAATGTAAGATTTGGCATGTCAATTAGGGAGCACAAGTATAGTACTAAACTTAATTTTCTGATGAAAGTGGCAACATACAGGCCAACAGTTGTGAAATATCCTTATCTTACCTCAATGGGATATTACGGTGCACATACAGATTGGAAGTCTTGTCTCCATTTGTGCAGTTCACTAAAATCAAGCAACATTATCATACAAGTAGCACAACATATGAAAGCACACTGCAGAATCATGTGAAAGAAGGCTAGTACAGACCTCTCATGATGCGGAATTCAAACAACTCACAAGAAGAAGATCTGAACCAAATACGCCTTAACAGATAGGAAGTAAGATCTCCTCTTGTGTAGTTCCACTAAGATCAAGCAATCAAGCAACGTTGTTGGTGTGACATTTTGGTTGAACTGCACAAACACTCTTAAAACAAAAGTGTTTTGTGCAGTGCAACAAAAGGTCACAATGGCAATGAGGTGAAGTAGATAACCCTATTTACAAGAGGTGCAAAGGAAACAATTAGTGGTCAATAACGGTGGATGACACAGAAGCCAACAAAAAGAAGCATCTCCCTTATCTAAATGGGAAAGAAAGCAAGACCGTAGCATTTCTCAAACGGTGGCATTGATTAATATTAACATAGAGATTATATTAACAATAAAATTCATTAAACATGTAATTTGCTTTTAACTGTGGCATTGCATCAATTTTCTAGCGGCATTATTAGAAGGTGTTTGTTTACAGGGACATTTTGGTGTAGGGACTAAAAAAACTCCATGTCAGTCACATCTAAACCAAACAGGAGGGACTTTTAGGGACTAAAAGTGGGTATTTGGGACTAAAGAAAGAAGACCCCGAGGGAGTCTTTTTGGGACTTTTTCCAACAGTTGCCCTGCCACGCATCGCACCTTGTTTCTATTAGTTCATTACTAGGGGTAACATGGTCTTTTAGCATGTCATTTAATAACCTCAAGTCCATGTTTAGTCCTTGGAACCAAGCAGGTAGGGACTAGGAAGTTTTTAACCAAACAGGGCCTTAGATTAACAACAGCTAATGAGTTGCACGGGACAGTGGACGCACCAGCACCATGTGCATCTACCGATGTACTGTGGTCATGCATAGTCTATTGCAACAAAGAACAAATAACCAAGGAGCATATTTGTGTTGGTCCCAGTTTTGTTTTCTTTAGACACCTTTCCCTATGACAGCGCATCAAATCTAGTCCTGCTCAAACTCTATAGCCTTGTCCCTTCCTTTCCTCTTTGAACCACGTCCTAGATTTATGCGATACAACTTTCCCCACAACTTTCCCCCATTCCTTTCCTCTTTGAACCACGTCCTAGATTCATGCTATACAACTTTCCCCCTTCATTTCCTCTTTGAACCACGTCCTAGATTCATGCTATATACAACTTTTCCCACTACTTTCCCCCATTCCTTTCCTCTTTGAACCATGTCCTAGATTCATGGTATACATGCAGCTAGAGCAATGCATGTGGAGTAAGTAAAATATACCTTAAGGTTGTTGGGGCGTGGTTCAGTGGGAGATGGGACGGCGGCGAAGAAGGGGTCGGAGGCCCTCCCGCGCTGCCGCTGGGTGGAAAGTGAACAGCTGCACCGGTAGTGGATTCCCTCCCTCGCCGACGGCGACAGCGTTAAGCCTCCTTCCCTTCCCGGCAGACGGATCCTGCCGGCTCTTTGAGCAGCAGTGAGGGGAGAGAGAGAGGCCAACCAAGTCTTGTTTAGATCTGGAGAGGGCGAGAGTGTGTGAAGAGAGCAACTACAAGCGCTGAGGCTCCAGCGGGAGAGGGCGAGAGAGTGAGAAGAGAGCAACTACAAGCGCTGAGGCTCCAGCGTGTATATATATACTAGAGAGAGAGAGAGAGAGAGAGAGAGTGAAGCGTGCAAACCCTAGAAAACATTTTGACCAGTCAAAGAATCCTCCTGGCAAAAATTATGCTCAAGTGTAGTTATCGAACCGGAGACCTCAAGTTTGATGAGCGAACAGGCTAACCAGCTACACAACCCTCCCGTTATGTTCAACGAGAGGAAAATAACCTTTTATACATTCCTGCATTCGTGTGACAAGCATGCCGTGTTTTTTTGTGTGGGGGGGAGTCATTGGGATTTCAATCATAATCGTGTCATGTGGCTTTGGTGGTAAGACTATCCACAGTGGTGCAGAAATAATGCAGCCTTAGTCACCTTACCTCTCACCACGTAGTACGTTGGGTCTCACCAGTCAGAGGGTTAAACAAAAAAATTAATAAGAAAAATTAAAAGCACCAGCGGTGTATCTTACTACCTCACACATCTCGCTACTGCTCGGGAACACTGTCCAATTGATCCCTCTGTTCGCTCACGTACTATTTTAAGTGAATCCTTATTATAACATGCACACAAATTTTGGGCACTTGTATTCGACTTAAGTCAGTGTGCCACCGTATCTCGTAAACTTACTACTCCCTCCGTCTAGGTGTAATAAGTCACGTTAGAAGGTGCAACGGGACCAAGGTGCGTCTGTGTGCATGTGTGTGTTTAACAGCATGTGTGTGTTAGAGAGTGCGATAGATCGACCTACTCCTACAGAGAGATGGTGTGTAGTGTACGATTTTAGCCACGAGAGTTGGTGCATCCTCTCGTTTCCAGGCGTGTCCGATAGGGACATGCAGACAACTGCCACGCCCGCTCCTGACCAGCCTGGCCCACCCAAAGCCCCTCCATCGCCCGCGCGTGCTTCCCGCCCGAAACGGTCACCGCCGCTCCAAAGAATCGGTGCCGCATTCATGCCCGGGCAGAGCAGACGCAACCTCTCACTGGCGCAAGAGTGATGGTTTCTTCGTCCGTCCAACTTACTGCTGGGTCTATGTGATTTGATGGCTGATTGGTCTTTATTACTAAGGTGGTAGGACTGCTGGATGTCCCACGCTTTCGGCGAAAGGTGGTAGTAGATTACAATTTTCTCCATTCTTACAGTGGAGGAGTGCAAGAGCAGTGAAAACACCCAGGCTCAGTGATTACATGGCCCGCGTCACACTATCACCGTGCGACACCTAACTCTTTACATAGTACTCCCTCTGTTCCTAAATATTACTAGATGAGTCCCCGCGCGTTGCCGCGGAACAGCGGTATATATCTCTGCGCAAAATTATCGATTTCATAGAACTAAAAAAAACTCTATAACCGCATGACAAATGTGGTAGCCAAACTAAATAAACTCCCATCATCATTTAGATCATCCCACGTAAGGAAAAAAGATCAGCCAACTCCTACTGCATAATGGGATTATATTTTTCTTTTTGACATGTTAATGGGACTTAAAAGCTCACTTACATGCATGCTACCGGTGCATGCTTGCATGCAGACATGTTGATGTGATTTAAAACCCACTCACATGCATGTGCCACGGTATTTCTGCATGCTTGCATGTGGCTTAGTGCGGAGCTTCTCAACGTCTAGATCAGACGACTATTATGGACTGATTTACTTCATCTAACGGCTACATCAATTTTGATGATGTGGCTCAAGGAGAGGATAGAGAATTCCTAGTAGTGGGGGCTAGCTATTACTAGTAGATAAGTCTTTGTAGAGATTCCACTAGGTGAACTACATACGGAACAAAATGAATGAATCTACACTTAAAATGCATCTATATACATCCGCATGTGGTTCATGGTGAAATTTCTACAAAGACTTATACTCCCTCCGTCCCAAAATTCTTGTCTTAGATTTGTCTAGATACGGATGTATCTAATACTAAAATGTAACTAGATACATCCGTATTTAGACAAATCTAAGACAAGAATTTTGGGACGGAGGGAGTATTTAGGAACGGAGGAAGTACTAGTATAGTACTAGTACGTACTGTAATTTATCAGCGAGATAAATTTGTACAATGCTATGAAGCTTCCAGCTCCTGTTACATGTATCTTGCGTCCAAGTTTGCCCGTTGCAACATTTCATCAAATACAAAGGAGACTAACATGCATGCTATTGCATCTCAATGATTGACAGATCATAGCAAATATGTACTCCCTCCGTTCCAAAATAAGTGTCTCAACTTTGTGCAAACTTTAGTACAAAGTTGTACTACTACTAAAGTTGACACTTATTTTGGAACAAAGGCAGCTAAAGAAAAAAACGATCCATGCAGTCCCTAGCCCTTGAACCGTGAACCTTGACCAGGCTTCAATTTGCTAGCAACGTTCGAGCTTCCTTATAAATGAAGTTTGCAACCTTTTGACCATCGGATCATTTTGTGCAGTTTCACCAAAATCGAGATGAGCATCCCTGTGGCAAAGAAATTGAAGAAGCGTGATTAGAATAAGATTACTGGGACTAGTTGATGAGACATAAACTCATCACAAATACAGTACGTAGAAGCCAGTAGAGGTATCAGGTATGTGCGGGGCAAAGAAGTAGAGAAATATCCACAGGGAGTGATGTGGGCAGCTGGAGCAGTGGTGCAAGCCGGCCGTAAAGGGAGTTGTACCTGAGGGACGTAGCTCAACCTTGAGGAGGATGGCGGGAGGCGGCAACTACCCATGTTGCGGTAGTGAGCAAGGGACGAAGGCAACCTCACCGTCTTTGTAAGAGAGAATGGCGCGGACCCCTGATCGGGGCGTGCTGACAATGGGTTTTCACCGCCGGCGACGGCCACCGCATCTACACTAAGCATCCACCCCTTCCCCAAGCGGACGTGATCCGTCGGGATGTTAGAGATGTGGCCGCAGTCGTTTTGTGCGAGAGAGTGTGAAGAGAGCAACCCCAGCAAGCAACCGTGTAGGCTGTCCCGTCCTGACTATGTATATAGTGGAGCGGTTTCCTTTTCTCTCCATATGAACCTATCATATTGCGTACGTGCCACTCAAGAAAAAAAACTTTATTTATAAATGATGCGGCACCTACTACTCATTCTCCTATAACCTTGCGCTTGGCATCTCCAAAATATTAACCTTGTGATTGGCTCTTCGCCTCTTCGGGAAGTCGAGCAATAATGGTAGTGTAGTATATATCATTCTGGCTATATGAAACCGAATGAATTGCTGCATGTCCACCATGTGGGGGAGGGTCGAGGGGCGAGGGAGAGTGCTACTACATACGGAGCAAAATGAGTGAATGTACACTCTAAAATACGTCTATATACATCAATGTTTGGAGTATGTACTAGTAGTTCATATTAAAATCTACTAAAGGACATATATATTCCAAACAATATGATATAATCTCTATAACCAAGGTAGTAGGGACGAGGAGTAAATGGAGGGAGTAGTAAATTTTTCTCCTCATCCTGCGAGCCCCCGCGCGCATGGCCGAGGGAGCGGGCATAAGGCGGAGCAAGCTTCACCTCATCCTGCGAGCCACCGCGCCCATGGGCGGGGGAGACGGCGTACTAAGCAAGCTTCTCCTTGTTCTGCGAGTTGACGGGACACATCAAAACTAGGTAGGCCCCACATGGTTTGCCTCTTTTTTTAATTTAACATAACTCGTCAAGTCGCAATTTGTTTGTTCACCCGTGGTAGATGATCCTCCCTCCACCAAGTGGACAACCAGTACACGTGCCAAATTACCACATGGGCTGCCTTTTTCGTATAGAAATGAGCTCCACCGTGTACCCGCGCGGGTGTGGTTGGGAAAGAGACGGGAGTACATGCACCGTGCATGCACCTCTTCTCTTCGTGCACGTCCCCCACCTATGTGGGTGTGTGTGAGAGATACAAACCGTGTTTGTGAGTGTTTTTTGTTTTGGGGTGGGGGTGGGGGTGGGGTGGGGGTTGATTTCGTGAATTATTTAAGGGAATATGTGTGGATGACATCTCAAACAAATTTTTGCATGCAATGTGTGTGAAATGGAGGCCTATCCATATCATACATAGAGGGTCGGGGAATCCACAAGAAGAGAGGGAGGGGTCATAGCTATCGATAGAGTCGAAGAGAGGATCAAGTGGGTGGGTGCGAGATCGATGAAGAGAGCCATCGAAATTGTGTGTGTGTGCAATTCAAAGATATAGGGCGACTGGCTTACCAGAACGTTAGAGGGCACGTGTCAAGTTTGTGTGTGGCAGGGAGACATGACTAGAGCGCTTGATGTATTGGTGTGTGTGGGGGGGAGGGGGTGGGGGGAGGGGTAGGCAGAGGCCTAACTATAGAGGTAGAACGACTCGTATATGTGTTGAGAAGGAGAGACCCATCTATGACTTCAGGGAGATCAGTCGACATCCATACATAACTGAAGGATGGGAAATATGATGGGACAGAGAGAGAGGGAGGAGAGAGAGAGGGAGGGAGAGGGGTAGAGTGCTGGATGGGTGATGGAGTTGCTTCTCGGAGATGTTGGGAGAGGCCTACTAGACAAACCGAGGGTGGAACTGCAATGTTATCAATAAGAGTGGGGATGTGTTTCTGTGTGTGCCTGTGCGTGATAGATCTGTCGGGACGCATCCATGGATGATGAAGGGGAACCATGTGTTTGGTAAGCAAACCTAACTAGATCGGCAGATCAATTGTTGTTTGTCGGAGGAAGGGAGAGACACAACTAATGAGGTAGATCGATCGACGTGTGGGTAAAAACGAGTTATAAGGACCTAGCTAGCTATATGTATAGCGAGAGATCGGTCGGTGTACGTCCATTTTTAGAGGCAAATAAGGCCCAGCGAGACGGATAGACAGAGAGAATGGAGCTAGGAGGTGGTGCGAGAGTCCCAACTACTAGCTAGATAGGGGGAGGAGTGTGCGGTTGTGAGATCGATGAAAAGAGGGGCGAGAGTTTACACGTGTGTCTGACCGTATGAGAGACACGAGGCAAGGACACATAAAGGAGGAGATTGAAGGTGTGTGTGTATGCTGTAGGCAGGCATCGATGGAGAGGTTTATCGACCGGTGTGTGTCGAAAAGGAGTTGTGGAGACTCTGGGAGAACGACCTAAAGAAAAAAATGAATGTGCCCGGTGGATAGAATGCCGAGGGAGGGGGAGGGCGAGGAGGGCATGTGCATGCACGAGAGAAAGTTAGTGGTAGCTACAAAGGTTAGAGGATTGTGTGGGTGTAAGAGACTAACAAAGATCATAATTTGATACGAAAGCGGATTCATATATTTGAATAGGAGATCATAGTGTTTTAAACATTGCATGTATGAATATATCGGTGATACATGTGTTGTGCACATGTTATACCATAATGTGATAATGCATGGCGTTTGCAAGTCACAGCTAAATGCCGAACAATCTAAACCATACTATACATCAAACAATCTCACATTTTATTTGAATTTGTGATAATGTGCGGCGTTTGCAGCTTACAACTAAATATCGAGCAATCTAAACAATACTATATATCGAACATTCTCACATTTTATTTGAATTTGTGGTAGTGTGTGGTGTTTGCAACTCACATCTAAATACTTGTAGGCGTAGGGGGCGGGGCACCATACATAATGTGATAAACACAATATACATATGAGACATGGTTTAGATTATGAAGGTCTAGCTAGAGCTAGAAATGTAATGTGATTTGAAATCAAAATAAAGTGGATTCAAAAAATCTATCGAGTTCATATAGTACACATAGTTCATATGTAACTCGAGATTAATCATGTGGTGTGCTGTGAAGATAATACACAAACGATGGTTTAACTTGACAATAATGATGATTGTAGATCTTATTAAAACAGAGAAACAAATTCAAATGCTTTGACTTCACAACAATCATTACTGTAGATCTTATTCAAATTTAGTTCATATTGAAGTGGTAGTATATACATTTGGAATGCACTAAAACGTTCATTTGAGTAGTAGGTTGCATGCATTATAAACGTAGTGAAATATTTTAATTGAACATAACATGAATTCAAAGTTTTGAATGACATTTGTGCGCATTGATTTGGTACAGTACATGTTAGGCTTGTCCGGAAATTTCAACCCAAGCCTTGTTAGCCCGAAATATTTAAGATATATCTTTGTCTCGTTGTGCTCTGACAACTCCCTCCATCTCAACACGCGCCTTGCTATTCCAAAATTACAACGCACGCGAAAACTCCCACCTCCTATGAAATCCCGACACGTGAAATGCCCGTGGTACCTCTGAACCGAAAGAACCGCCTCAAATCGGTGGGGGGTACTTTCGTAACTTACCCCACATTTCGGACAAGCGCGTCTCTAAGCCATGGTTCCCCACTGCCATCCCATCCGCCCACCCATTCATACACCGAGGCCGCGAAAATCCGCGACGAAACCCTACACCCTGCTCCGTCCACCACCCAGCCGGGGCCTCTTCCCCGACGACGTCGTCAACATCAACACCTGGACGTACCTCATCCATCGTACCGGATGAGGATCCGTCGTCGATCTCATCGTCCCGCCGATTCAGCCACCCCGTCCTCCACCTCCAAGGAGCTGCCCCGACGTTCCCCTCGTCTTTCGCACCACCTCCATTCCCACACCACCGTCTTCACCTGCACCACCGAAAGAGCATCATCATCACCGTTTCCTCGGATGAAGCTGCGGCCTAATCGGTGCCACCAAAGAGGTTCTACACTAATCGTCGCATTTTCTTCTTGATTCGATCTCACAGTGCTGCCGGCGTTCGGTCCCGAGCCGACACGGCGCGACTCCATCCATGGTGGCGTCGCCGGCCACTTCCTCCACGGCGTCGCTCCCTCAGCGGTGACGTCCACATTAGTAAGAGCTGCTGCTGCTTTAGCTCTCGCTCGCGCTGCTGCTCTGCTCTTGCTCTCGGTCCCCAGCCTGGTCTGCTCTTGCTATTGCTCTTGCTCGCGCTGTTGCTCTCGCTCTTGCTCTTGCTTGCGATGCTGCTCCGATTTGGCTACACTTCAGTCGACTGAATCGACTTTTGGGTCAGTTGATTTTCAAGGGGTGGGCTCGCCGGGGTGAAGGAAGAACCAGCCACAGCTGGGAGTGGGGCTCGCCGGAGAGGTACCACACTATCTATCTTAGGGTTCAGGATGGTGGCGGTGGTCACCGGCATTGGCGGGGCGTTGGCGGGGCGATGGCATGGGGATCGCCGGAGAAAAAGCTCGGCACAAGGGGGCCTAGAGGGATGGCCGGGGCGGCAGCGGACCGGCGGTGGGGAGTGTTTTCGGGGCGGGCGGGGCGGCGCACCGCCGGCCGCGGGCGGCGGCGGGCTGCTGTTTGGCCGGTGGTGGCTGGCGGCTCAGGGGGTGGAGGTTGAAGATAAACCGCAGGCCCTTGCTTTTCGTATCCAACGGCTGCAAAATCGACTGACCAGAGATGAAAAAGTCAGTCGACCGACGTGTAGCCTCACCTTGCTAGTGCGTTCAGTTTCGACAACAAAATTCAGTTTCGACAGCAAAATTCATTTTTGACAGTTAAGTTCAGTTTCGATAGTTAAGTTCGGTTTCAACAGTTAAGTTCAGTTTCGACAGTTAAGTTCAGAGATGAGTGGCTGATGTATTTTACATCTAGCACTTTGTGGTTATGTATTTTACGTCATGTATTGGAGATTCTATTAGAATTCCACTCAGGTTAACGTTGTTCCTTGTCTCTCTTGTCCTGCTCCAGCATTGGTGTCGTCCAACTCACCGGAGCTGCTCCAACGACGAAACCCTCCATCACAGCGGAGCAGTACCTCGGGCTCCATCTCCAGACGCCTAAGATCTTCTTACCCTCCTCCGACAGCAAAGTCAGCCGGAGCATCCTCACCGGCCAACCCAATCACGCTGAGATCGACATGGCTTTGCCAAAGAGGTTGTACACTTGTTGCATCTCTTTTTTACTCTACATGTTATATATATTGTTCACTGAGCACACGGATTTGTTACTTTAGTGTCTCCTTGAAAGAAAAAACGTAGGAATTTTAATTTTCACTTGTCCTCCTTTTCAAATTCCTATTCATGAAGCACAAGACTAAAAGATAGTAGCATAATAGCATTATAACCGTACATTTTCTTGTGGTTTGACTTAATCTCACCATGCTTCTTTGCATCCTGTGATCTTCCAATTGTTGTGAATCAAACACCTAGATTGGTAGAAATCCTGTGTTTTTAAATTCTCTGTTTTGCACGTGCATTCCCATCCTATTCATGTCTATTTCCTATCCCTGCATTGTTGGAATCCTCCAATTCAAACGAGCCCTTACAGAATTACTTCTCTTACAGATAGTTGTCAAAGAAAACCTTGTGTGGTTTGTCCCGCTCCTACTGCGCCGTCGTCCACCCCAGCTCAGCTGCTCCAACGACAGAAGGGTCCAGCATAGCAGGGATCCGGCCTCCAGGCTGTCTTTCGCCGCCTCAGATCTTCTTCCCCGCCACTGGCAGCCATGAAAACTACATTACCATCATCAACCGAGCAGATGACCTCGAGGACTACATGGGTCCGCAAGAGAGGTCGCACTCTTTCGTGTCTGCTTACGTTATGCGTTGCTTAATATTACATGCTACTTTATCATCCTGTTCACCAATTAGACTCTGAGTCAGCTCCAAACTAATGGTCAAAGTTGAATTTTTAAATGGTTGTGGGGTAAATATCAGGGTCGCTATCAATAGTGTCTATCTACTATCTGGTTAATCTCCGGTGTCTACTATGAGTTTCATGTTGGGTGGGAAACAAACAGTAAAGAAGCCATTATCTGTATTTTTTAACTGAAGCCATTATCTTCCTGCTATTATTGGTTTTGGGTCTATGCACAGGTTGCTACCATCACTCTGGATTTCTGCATGCACTCCTTACATAATCTCACTATGTTTTATTCCTATGCATGACAGTTATTGTAAACAATGGAACTGAACATGTAGAGCAGAAGAGACGAGCCTTGCGTGGCAATAAAATTTCATGCAGACGTCGCTCCATGGTAGGCGCAAAGGCAGCCCCCCTCCACGCATTTCGGATTGTAATCGAGAGGAAGATATTTGTTCTGAGGGGGATTCAGAAGGAGAAGACAACTCCTATTTACCCCCTGAGGTCTTCGCTCTAACTTGGCATGCTGATGTTGGTTATATCATGCATATGGTGTCTTGCATTGCTTACTTTATACATAAAATATGACATCTTCTTAGTTTAGACATCCTTTGTGCGAATGCCATCTGTTTAGTTTATTCATCGTTTATGTGAATTATGCAACGCCATCTTGTTTAGCCAGGCATCATATATGTGAATTTTGCAATGACATCCTACTTAGCCAGTCATCTTATATGTAAATTATATCAGGCCATCCTTTTTTTGTTAGATATTACATTTGTCAACAATGTTAGTACATTCAACTGATCTTCGTGTGCATCAGCCATTTGACATAGTGATGGCAAATACTGGAGTGAAAACAAGGTCTTCAGAGCAGACTATGCTATCTGACGAAGCGCATATCTTGCTGGTTACGGATAGCTCCTCAGAGGAGGATGCAGAGACTGATGACGAGTCCTATTCCCCCCACGAGGTGTATGCTCTAACTTGGCAGGGTTATGTTGCGCATATCGTGCATATGGTGTCTCGCATTGCTATGTCATTTGATTAGTTTAGACATGCTTTGTGTGAATGCCACCTGTTCAGTGTCTAATTACCATATATGTGAATTTTGCATTGCCATCTTGTTTCAAGACACTATATATGTGAATTATACGATGCTATCTTGTTGCAAAAGCATTATATATGTGAATTATGCAATGCCATGCTGTTCCATTTGTCGACAACGTTTGTATATTCAACTACTCTTCCTGTGCATCAGCCATTTGAAGCGGTGATGGAAGTATCTGGAGTGAAAACAAGGTATTCAGAGCAGACAATGCTACCTGCTGAAGCAGACATCTTGCTGGTTACAGAGAGCTCCTCAGAGGAGGATTCAAAGACTGATGACCAGTCCTATTTCCCCCCTGAGGTCTATGCTCAAACTTGGCAAGGTTATATTACCCATGTCATGCATGTTGTCTTGCATTGCTTAGTTTTTACATCATATATGGATTGCCATCTACTTACTTTCTTACTATATAAATCATATATTTGAATTATATCATGCCATCATGTTTACATAGTACATACACATCATCTATCTAAATTATGGCATGGCAACCCATTTAAAAAAGACATCATATAGTTATATCATCTCATCCTGTTTAGTGTTTACAGTCATCATATTTAGAATTATGACATTCTTTCCGTGAATGTATGTGAATTATGGCATGCCAACCTATTTAATAAACACATTATATAGTTATGTCATGTCATCCTGTTTACATAGTCTCATATTTTGAACTATTTCTTTCCATCTTTTTTAGTTAGCCATCATAATGTGAAATTGTGTCATGCTATCCTGTTTAGTTAGCCATCATATATGTGAAATTGTGTCATGCTATCCTATTTGGTTAGACAACATAAATATGAATTATTTCATGCACTCTTTTATTCCCCACTATCCATTGCACCTATCTATCATACAATGTCTATAATTTCAATTACTTTTCTTGTTTATCAGACATTTGAATTGGCGAGCGTGATGGCAGTATCTAAGGGAGTAACAACACGGTCTTCAGAAAAGATAGTGCCACCAGTTGATGCAGATAGAACCACGGTTGTACTTGCCCAAGGACTAGATCCACCACACATAACCCAGACTCTCATAGATTGTACCCCTACCCAGTTGGACAAAGAACTAGCTACATGCCTTCTAACCTCAACCCCGGCATATAGTAACCCAGTTCCAGTTGACACAGCACCGTCTCCACCACAGAGCACCCAAACACGAGCAGTTAGTAAGGGAACTGCAGTGCCCAAAGCACGAGGACCACCACTCTGAATCCCAACTCAACGCTTAAAGGATAAGAAGATTTTTTTCTTAGGTCAGGTTTTGTAGCTATGGTTCATACTCCTTTGCTCTTGCATTACTGTATTTACTCATACCAACTATTTCCAAATTTGAAGGATGGAATTGAAACTCCAATGCTGCAATAGGTATGTTTTAAACCTGTTTGTTTAACTGGTTTGCTGTTGTAACTTGCTCTATGTTGATTTCAGTTTCAATTGAATAAACAGTTATGTTCTCATGTCATGCACATTACAAGTGTTGTTATTGCTCTATAGTTACCCACAATTATATTCTGCCTATTTTGCTTTGTCTTGAACAAATATTATTTGAAATGTGTCTCTATCTTGATTTGGCAACAAAAACTAGAATGATATAGACCATAAAGTGACCATGGTACATAGATATATGTTTGTTTCATGCTGTTATCCTGTCCACTTTACTACTGAACTCATTTACCAAAATGAGTTTCATATACAACATGGTAAACATGTGATGTGTCTGCTTGTTTCTCTTTTAGAATGCGGACAAAATATTGAAGAACAGTACCGCGTTATCCAATGGTAAAGGAAATAATGCAGATAAGGTTCAAGATAGTGAGACATCCCTGTTGGTCTCCAAGAAAGCTGATAAAAACTATCTTGACGACAGTGAGGGAACCCAAAAGTCCTGTCTTGAGGTAGTGTTCGAGTTACTGACCACTACTGCCGGCACAAGCTCTTCAAACTCGCTGCCTGAATCAGTTTGTCTTCTTGAGTCTCAACTTCAAGTTGAAAGACATCGATCAGATGTGCTGCGACAGGAAGCTGAAGGACTGAGGAAGTCCCTGCAGAATTCAGATGCATATTTTCTGGTGCAACAACAAGCACTGGAGGATTTAAGCGCCACACAAGAGAAAGTTAATAAGCTTGCTAAGCATCTTGCCAGCATTATGGGTACCCAGGATATTGTTTCTTGAGATCTTCTAAAGTGGTTTCAGTTCTGGATTTGTTTTGCTGCGGTGTTTATTTGCGCTGGTCGCCAACTTTGACAACCAGGGTATATGATATGCTGCTTTGTTCCCTATATTTGCACTGGTGGCGAACTTTGATGCCCAGTGGATGTAATATGTGTAATAGCCGTGATAGCCTAGCATTAGTTGCTTGATTATTTATTTCCTTGTTGTCTTGTTTATTTGTTTGCTTGTAGTCATTGCAGTTGTTTTTCCGCGGTTTGCTAGTGGCTGCAATAACCTATTTTTTAAAACTAGGCCACAATAACCATGGGCTAATATTTACTGTAGTGACATTGGGCCTCCTACTAGTCGTAGAAATAGTGAGCCTTCTACGGTCCGTAGAAACAATGGTCCTCCTACAGGCCGTAGAAACAATGGGCCTTCTGCGGGCCATATCATCAATGGGCCTTATATGGGCCGTATGATCGATTGCCAAACATGGGCCAAACATACCGCATTATGGCCATAAACGGGCTAGAGTTGGAATCGTCCGTTCATGGGCCGACCATAATGGGCCATCGTTAATAGGCCGTATTTGATGACGCTATGAAAACGGCCCAACGTATAAACGGACCACAAACGGGCCGACTGTAACTACGGGCTGAATTTGGCCCACAAGCAGAAAATGACAGTAACGGACCGTAAGTAAACGAATGCTGGAAATGAGCCCAGGAATAAATGGGCTCTGAGAAGGCCGAAAGATAACATGGGCTGGAAACGGCCCAACTAAATAACGGGCCATTAATGGGTATAAAGTGATACACTGTTCATTACGGGCCAGTTTCAGCACGGGCCGTTAATGGGTGTAAAGTGATATACTGTTCATTGCGGGCCAGTTTCACCACGGGCCGTTAATAGGCCAAGAGTTACATAGGGCCTCATATGGGTCGAAAGACGTCATGGGCCATACATGGGCAAGAAGTGAAAACAGGCTGGAATCATATAGGATGGCCCAGATGATGCTACTGGGCCTAATTTGGATAGGGCGTAACGGCCTTGGGTTAGCGGGCTGTAAATGGGCTATATGCGAACAGGCCGTTAACATGCTTTCCATGGGCCGGCCCGCCACCTTTTGACCAAGTCAAACGGGCCGGCCTTTTCATGGGAATGGGCCTCTGTTGGGTCGTGCCACGTGTCGACGTATCATAGGCGCCTTCTGTCTAATGAGTGGATGACATCTGTCCCAACGATGAGCCGACACGTGTTTCCTCCAGCCAATGATGATTTTACACGTGGAAAATCCCCATTGGTCGGGGCTGTTAACGGGTTATCGGATCCAGAACCCAACCCGATAGCTTAACAGTGTTCTGTTATGGTGGATGCCACGTGTCGGTCACCCTTGACGAAAGCACTTCTATGACGCGCGATTTATCGTCATGGAAGTGGACACTTCCGTGATGATAATTTTGGTAATGTCATGGAGCACTTCTACGACAGCACATGTATGACTATCTTTATTCTGTCATAAAATCGTCATGGATGTACATGCATGACAAAAAACGCGACCTACTGTGACAAACACGTATCATCACGGAGGTGTAATTTTTTTGTAGTGCAAGCACCTGCGATGGTGGAGTACGGGAGATGAACTCATCATGTAGACTTGGGACTTCAACTTCATTAGCAGTAGCAGTGGCAAATCTAGAGAGTCTTTGTTTGCGTCGGTGCGGAGGACCACCAACATCCCCTAACTTACTTTTTTCCTTCCTATTTTCTGATATTGCCTTATGAAGTCAAAACCACAAGAAGATGAAAAAAATTAGCTCTGCATAACTGGTTGATGCACGATACAGACGAACACTACTTTGATGTAAGGCAAGCGTAGGATAGGAGGATAGAATATATACAAAAAAGACAGCGTTGCATATTCACACCTACGATAGGAGGATGGAATATGTATGAAAAAACAGTAAGCGGAAGGCATTTCAACAAAATTAGAAGAAATGAAAGCTAGGCACCATATGAACATGCAACCAATATCACTCTATGGGGTAAATAGTGTCTCATCGTAAGTGCCATTTAAAGAAATTAGAAGCAGTACAAGCTATAAGACAATGCAAGATGCAACCTACATCACAGTCCCAAGTTAAATGTGTCTTATGGGTAAGTGATCGTTGTAGGTACAAGTCGTAAGCTACACAGATGCCATTCAACATAATCAGAAGCAATAAAAACTAGACATCATACGGAAAACGCAACCACATATAATAGTTCCAAGTTAGAGCAAGCACCTGCGATGGTGGAGTAGGGGAGAGGTGCTCATCATGTACACATATGTTCGAGAAATGGGAACACGTGTCATATTCATAGGAATTATGTGTAAACTAAGAAGATGCAATTCAACAAAGTTAGAAGCATAGACATCATACGCACCATGCAACCACATATAATAGTACCAAGTTAGAGCAAGCACCTGTGATGGTGAAGTAGGGGAGATGTGCTCATCATCTACACAGCTACGTTAACTGTCCAGCCTTGTGTTGTCTTGCAAATCTTGTCGGGAGGATGGCGGAGTAGAATCTGTAGAGACCCCATGTTTGAGTTGCTCCAAAGGACCACCATCATCCACTGCCGGACTAATTTCCTTCAGCTGTAATGATTTTGCATTGTGAAGTCAAACCAATAAGAAAAAGGAATAAAATTGGCTCTTCAGAACTCATTCATGCATGATACTGATGAACACTACTCGGTTGAAAGGCAAACACATGATGCAAGGATGGAATATGTATGAAAAACAGGATGGCATGACATATTCACACCTATGATGTGGTAACTAAGAAGAAGGCATTTCAACAAATTAGAAGCACTACAAGATAGACACCATATGAAAGATGCAACCAATATCACTCTGCCAAGTTCAAACTGTATGGTGTTTCAACAAATTAGAAGCAGTACATGCTAGAAATCATATGCAAGACACAACCAATATCACAGTGGCGACTTAAAGGTGCCTTATCATAAGTGACTGATGCGGGATATAAAAGAACAGTAGTCTGATGTAAGAACATGGTGTGATCAGATATAGTATGTTCTAGAAACAGGAACACATGTCATATTCACAGGCATTATGTGTAAAGTAAGTAGGTGCAATTCAACAAAGTTAGAAGCAATACAAGCTAGACATCATACGCAACATGCAACCACATATAATAGTGCCAAGTTAGAGCAAGCACCTGTGATGGTGGAGTAGGGGAGATGTTCTCATCATCTACACAGCTACGTTGACTATCTAGCCTTGCGTTGTCTTGCGAATCTTGTTGGGAGGATGGCGGAGTAGAATCTGTAGAGAACCTCCGTTAAAGTCGCTCAAAAGGACCACCATCATCCAATGCCTTGCCAATTTCCTTCAACTTTATTGATTTTGCATTGTGAGGTCAAACCGACAAGAAAAAGGAATATAATTCGCTCTTCAGAACTCATTCATGCATGATACTGACGAACACTACTCTGATGAAAGGCAAAGTCATGATACGAGGATGGAATATGTACGAAAAACTAGACGGCTTGACATATTCACACCTATGATGTGGTAACTAAGCAGAAGGCACTTCATCAAATTAGAAGCACTGCAAGCTAGACACCATACAGAAGGTGTAGTTGTCGGTGTCAAAATCGGCGGATCTCGGGTAGGGGGTCCCGAACTATGTGTCTAAGGTCAATGGTAACAGGAGACGGGGATGTTTACCCCGGTTCGGGCCTTCTCTATGGAGGTAATACCCTACTTCCTGCTTGATTGATCTTGATGAATATGAGTATTACAAGAGTTGATCTACCACGAGATCGTAATGGCTAAACCCTAGAAGTCTAGCCTATGGGATTAAGATTGTGCCCTATGGACTAAACCCTCCAGTTTATATAGACATCGGAGGGGACTAGGGTTGTACAAAAGTCGGTTACGGAGAAAGGAATCTACATATCTGAATCGCCAAGCTTGCCTTCCACGCAAAGGAGAGTCCCATCCGGAGATGGGAAGAAATCTTCTGTCTTGTATCTTCATAGCCCAACAGTCTGACCCATGTATATAGTCCGGCTGTCCGAGGACCCCTTAATCCAGGACTCCCTCAGTAGCCCTTGGACCAGGCTTCAATGACGATGAGTCCAGCGCGCAGATTGTCTTCGACATTGCAAAGCGGGTTCCTTTTCCGAATACTCCAAAATAGTCTTCGAACACAAAAATCATGTCCGGCTGTGCAAAACAAGTTCCACACACAACCATAGAGAGTATAATATTTCACGAGTCCAATCCGCTGAGAACTTTTTGTAGCGTGACATCACGTCACCGCCCGGCCATTATTCGAACCGTTTTCTAGCCTGCCACTTCATATTTTGAGGTGCGGTTTTATTGGCACGCTCATCAAAGCAGAGATTGTGTCCCCTTATTGTGGGATTCTCATCAATGCGGGCATGGGTAACCCAACCGTGCCACATGCACGGCCCTTGGGGAATAGGCGAGTTTCAAGGCGAGTGGGGAGGCGTATGCCATTTACTACCTTTATAAAGGGATAAGGATTCACCCTTTTTCACCCATGCCTTTTCCTTCCTTTGCGCATCCATTCTCAAGCTCCAGCACCCAAGCTCTCGCCTTCTCCATCCAAAAAAGCACTCCAACCATGTCCGGATCTGGAGCAGGAGGCAAGTGGATGGCCTCCTCCGTCAAGGAGAAGGACATCACGAAGCTCCGGGAGGTCGGGTACTTGGCCAAGGAAATCGCCCATCGACTCCCGGCCAAGGGACAGATCGTCCCCACCCCGGAGCCCCAGGAGAGGGTGGTGTTCATCTCACACTTCGTCCGCGGGTTGGGATTCCCTCTCCACCCGTTCATCCATGGACTCATGTTCTACTACGGGCTGGACTTCGACGATCTGGCCCCCAACTCCATCCTCAACATCTCGGCATTTATTGTCATGTGTGAGGCCTTCCTCCGTATCCCACCTCACTTCGGACTATGGCTGAAGACCTTCAACGTGAAGCCAAAGGTGGTGAGCGGTCAGCAAGCAGAGTGTGGAGGCGCCATGGTGCGCAAGATGCCCAATGTCACATGGCCTGAGGGCTCCTTTGTGGAGACTGTCAAAGGGTGGCAGTCAAAGTGGTTCTACATCACAGAGCCGCGCGGCACCAACTGGGTCGTGGCTCCCGCATTTCGGTCCGGAGTCCCGATGCGGCTCACCTCCTGGCAAGAGAAAGGCCTGACCTGGTCTTCCCTGGACGAGCTGACGGTGCTCCAGATGCGCGAAACATGATAAAAAAGAGAATCAAGCTCATCAACGTGATCCAGGTGATGCTTGTTCACCGGATCCTTCCGTGCCAACGCCGGACTTGCCCTCTACGGGAGTTCGATCCGGCCAAGCACCAGACCCTACTGGAGCTCTTCGGCACGACGCACGAAGACATCTGGAAGGTGCTCTTCAAGGCCAATGAGGCGTCGCCGCCCACGACCGAGGATCGCGGGAATGACTTAACTCACCCTGCTAGTCCGGTAAGTTCTTTCATGTTTTCAAGGTATACCCTTTACTTGCATACTCGAGGAAGGTGTCTAAGCCTCCCTATCAATTCTTTCAGACCTGGACAGAGAAGGCGGAGCAGATTAACTGTCTGGCTCCGCTGCCATAGGACGCAAAAATCCTGCTCTCGGCGAAGATGCTAGTTTTGGCGCCTTATCAGGCACCAGAGAAGAAGGCCAAGGGGACCAGAGGTGGTCTTCGTTGCAAGGGAACTTTATACGCGACGTCCGAAGATGCCAAGACTCACTCCTCCATCGCCGAGGATGACGAGGAAAAGGAGGAAGAAAGC
>NC_041385.1:275992174-276017344 GCF_002162155.2 Triticum dicoccoides | reverse complement strand
CCTCCATACATCTGGAGGCCGAGGCGTCCAAGAAGGGGAAAGCTTCCCTTCCAGACAGCTCCACCACAGCCACCGATAACAGCTCGGAGTGGCGCCCCAGGGCTAAGCCCTTGGCCAAATCGTAAGTATCCGGACACATTTATATATCCAGCCCCTCTACTTCATTGTTTTGACGTATTGAATCGTATATTTCCAGTCCGGCTCGGTCCAACCTCGAGCGGTCCTTATCTTCAGAGGATTCGCTGGACCCAGCGGTGATGGACAGCAGGATCCTTCCAGCGGCCTCCTCTCCCAGGGACCTGGATGGCACCGAGGTTTCGTCCCAAAGGATCCCAGACCTAGGGGAGATTCAGGACGCCGTCAGGGAGGCGCCGGAGGGTGAGGCCTCGGCTGCCGGACACATGGGGGAGCAAACCCCCATGGACACCATCGACAGGGGCCATATCCAATTTGGCCCTCAGCTGAATATAGTTCCGGAGACCCATGCGGCTCCGGAATCAGGCAGGCCACCTCTTTCGAAAGAGGGAAGTGCGCCTACTCTACCGGTGACCACTGTCCATCCAGAGACACTGGATCGTTTGCTGGAAGCACTGCAAGGAGCATCCATTGTTGACGAACACCGTGCCCTTATGGGTATGGTGATTGAGAGGATCCAGTCCGGGAAGAGTGTCGGAGGAGTGGCGGATCGTCCATGGAGGTGTCGGAGCAGTGGCAGATCGTATGAGGGAAGAGAGGATCCGACGCACCCCTACCTGGTGCGCCAAATGTCGGATTTCGGGATCTGGCAACCCTTGAGAGGTTCGTACTCTGGGGTGCATGCGGAGATCTCAACCTACCCAGCCTGCCTACTCGCGATCCTCCCTAGCCTAGCGCGTCGAGCTTGAGAGACACAAAGACACAGAGATTTATACTGGTTCAGGCCACCGTCGTGGTGTAATACCCTAATCCAATGTGGTGTGGTGGATTTCCTCGAGGGGCTATGGATGAACTAGTATAGTGGATGAACAAGCCTCCGGAGGTGAGGTGTTCTTGAGCTGGTGTGGTGTTCTACTTGTTCTAGTCTTGGTTTTCCCCTCGTCCCCCTCTATGGTGGTGGCTAAGTCCTATATATAGTGGCCTTGGTCCTATTCCCAAATATGAGCAGGAAGGGATTCCACAATGGTGGGATTTGAAAGGGGATAGGTAGTACAATCTATCCTGACAAAAGTACTCTTTGCTTGCGAAAAGCCTCTCGTCGTGACGCTGCGGTGGGATCGGTGATGACCTTCGTCCTGGCGGTCTTGGTCTTGTTGCACCAGAATGGAAACCTTCGGCTGATTCCTCAGGACCCTGCGCCTGTGGCTTTCCTCCCTTGCACCGAAAAGGAAACCTACGCTCTGCTCCAGCCTGGCGCCCGCCTGGCCTTGGTTGTCATGGCTCACCTCAACTGAGCCTCGTGAGGTAGCTGCATAGAACTCTCCGCCCCTCAGGAGCCCTCCTGAGGAGGCCACTCCCTTCAGGGGTCTTGGCGTCGTCTGCCTCGCGAGGCTAGCTTGGCCCCTCGCGAGGGCCTTGTGGTGTTGGTGTTGGAGTTGGGCCATACCAGGCCATCAATGGAGCCACATGGTGGGCCGCAGGTAGGCAGGACTGGATACCCCCAATTCCAGGACACTGACAATAGCCCCCGGGCCCAAGGCGTGCTCGGACTTGGCTTCCAGGCGAAGCCAAAGGGCAAGTGCGGAGCGTCGCGGGCCCTAACCGCCTGCGGCCTTGATGATGCATGGCGATTGATTGGACGTGGGCGACTTCGCTTCCCCATGCTGCCTCGGCAACCGCTCGACTTGACAACTACATGCTGCATGCAGAAAGGATCATCATTACTGGAAATCGTGGGAGGCCGACGATTTACCTTCTCCCGGCTATAAACGTGCAAGCAGGTGGAGCCCATGCCCATCTTTCCTTCGTCTTGCTCTTGCCTACTTCTCCTTCCCTCCTTCTTGCTCTCATGGCGCCGATCAGGAGGTTCTCTGCGGCAGATAAGGGGAAGGCTCCTAGGGAGGGGTCGGACCCTCTCCCGCCGAAGAAGCGGCTCCACCTCCCTGACGACACTGGCACCGGGCGAGAGGTGGCCAGGCCTTGGAAATCGAGGCCTCCGCCTGGCTTCCCCCTCCCCCTATACGCCTGGGTGCAAGGTGAAGGAGTGCGCTGCCGAGTGGCACCTCGTGAAGATGGTAGGGCTGCCATTGCCCTGCCCACCGCATCACAGACCCATGCCGAGGGTAGCTCACGTGAGTTTGTGGTGTGGGCGGCAATGCCCCCGACACCTAGATCCGACTCCCGCGGTTCTTCACCAGCAAGCTGCCTCCGAGGGGACTAATAGAGTTGTGGCTGTAGCATGCAGGGTGCAGCAGCCTAGCCACCGGAGCTGAGGTCGAGGTCGTGCCACCAGGGGACGTCTTCATGATGTGAGGATGGGGCGAGGTCGCCCGGGCTTACCGCACGGAGGGAGCCCTGGCGATCCACTTCGAGTATGACGGTGTGGCCACCCTGTTCTTCAAGGACTTCAATAAGCGGGGCGAGTAGCTGGAGTGCTGCCCCAGAGGTGACAACTCGAGGGACACCATAGTGGGTGCTAGATATGTTGCTGCCCCCTTTAGCACTTCATCCAGCATCAGCGATGACAACTGGGAATCCAGCGACTCTCCTAAGCCCAGTGATTCTTCGGAGTCGAGTGACGACAGCTACGTGCCACCAAGCTCCTGCCGAGGTCGAAGTGCTGCCGCGGCTGCCACCCGGCATCGTCAGCGACATTGTAGGGCCCTGTAGTTTCTTCTCCTACACGAGATGAAGATCAGCCCCCATGGGGCTTGTAAGGATCATGGTGTATTTAATAGTATCGTTGTTCCTTTTGACTTTGTAATGGATGCACGTATTCTAGTCGGCTGAGTCCCTCCCTTTTCTCATTCCTAGACAGCGTGGCGCTCTATGGCGGCAGGACCCATTCCCTAGGTAGGCTTCAGCCGTCGCTAGTATGCCAAGTCGCAATTCCGTGGTCAAGGCTAGGAGGTGAGAGGCCCAAGGTGCGGTAAGAGCTCATGAGGCGCGATGCTCACGAGATTTCCTTTGGCATGCAAGCAGCTTTATAAAAAATTTAAAAGGGGAGTTGAACCGCCCAAGCGGAACTGTGGGGCGAGGCGTGTGGGGTGAAACTGGTGCCGTAGCAAGCCGAGACTTATCTTTTGCTGTCTTAGCCCATCGGAGAGGCAATGTTTGATGTCGCGCCCGTGGTGCCGTTAGGTGCAGCCTATATAGGCAAACCTCTTGCCTCGCTCGCTGAAATGCTCTATATCCTCTGGTCCTGGCCCTCGAGCTAGCTCAGCCGCCGCTGGTATGCCAGGTCATGATGCCGTGGTCAAGGCCAGGGGGTGAGGGCTGGAGAGCCGATAGGGGCTCCCGAGATGCGATGCTCGGGAGGCCCCCCACCCCCTCTTTAACATGCAAGCGACTTGCAAGGCCATACGGTGGTTGTCCGGGCTGACCTTTGGCCCATTGCTCGGTGAACCTGCAAGTTATATGACAGAGGAGGCCAGGAGCCCTAGGGGTGTGAGACGGAGGCACCGAGGACCCTGCGAGGTGGTGTACGCGAGGCAGGCCGCGAACCAGAGCTCAATCCCCGGGTTTATCATCATTGTAGGGACGGACCCGAGCACAAGCGTTGTGCCGACGTGAGTATCATGTAGTAGTGTGGGAACCGCGCCACCCTCGCCCCGCAGCATACTGCGGCGCACGAGCTGCCTGGGGCGTGGGGTTGAGGTCTTCTTGGGCAGGCGGCGTGGATCGGGCTGGCCAGGCCGCCCAGCGGTCGGCGTCGGTCATCGGACCGCCAGACATGGATGCGACGAAGCGATGGGACACGGATTAGCGGAAATAAGACTCCAGTGCACCCCTACCTGGCGCGCCAAATGTCGGATATCGGGTTCTGGCAAAACCCTTAAGGTTCGAACACTGGGGTGCGCACGAAGGTTTCCTCCTACCGAATCTCGCCCCCAGCCTCGCCGTGATCCCTAAGCTAGATCTATGTCACACCCTAGCTAGCCATGCATTAGAGTGTTGCATCATGTTTATTCTTTCATCAGAAACTTGAAATGGGGATGACAGAACCCCCAGTCCCCTCTGAAACCAACTAGGGTTTACTAAAATAATTTTCAATGAACCTGAAATGCCCTTCTAAAATGTCCATCATTTTTGTCTTGGTTCAGAACCTCTGCCAAAAGTGGTGCACATTTTCCTAGGCCATCTTAGGGTTTTTGAATTAATTCATAAATATTTGAATTTGGGCATTTAAAATTATGTAAAATATTTAAATGCTCAAATACCTCCAAACTAAAATGTTTCATGTTGGAAATAATCCAGCTATGGACCAGGAGTGATTTGGTGAATTTTGAAGTTGCCTAGGTATTTTATTTAATTCAACAAAGTTGCAGAAGTATTAGAAAAACAGAAAACAGAAGAAAATGAAAAAAACTTACCTGGCGCCTGCCCCGGCCCACCTGCCGGCCCAGCCCAGCACCGCTCCAGCGAGCTGCTTGCCGGCCAGGCAGGCAGGCAGGTGCCCGACGGCGACCGCGGCGTGCGCCACGCACCTGCTCGCCGCCTCGCCGCTCCCCTCGCCAGGTGACGTCGAGGATTGGTCTCTCTCTCTCCCCCGAACCCCCTAGACACCCCCTCTCCTCTCCAGCTCCTCCCCTTCGCACGCCCCAGCCATGGCCGACGCCATCGCCGCCACCCCCTCGCCGTAGCCACGCCCTCCGACCACCCCACGCCGTCTCACCGTGTCCAGGAGCTCCGCCGCTGTCCACTTCATCGAGCAGCCGAGCCCCGAGCGCTCGCAACGCCCGAGACCACCGCACCGACCTCGCCCGAGCTCACCGTCGCCGGAGATCCCCTTCAACGCCGTCGTCGCTCCGGTCCATCTCCGGCCGCACCAAGAACTCCGTCGCACTCACTGTGAGCTTAGCCATCTTCCCCTCCCTTCCGTTCTTGCTCCCGAGCCGTGTAGCAACTTCCCGGAGCTCAACCGCACCCACCGCCGTGGAGCTCGTCGCCGACGTGCTCCCGGTCATCCTCCGGCCACAAGATGGTGTCCATCTTACTCACCAAGTTCCGCAACACCTAGCTAGCTACTCCACGAGCCTCACCGAACCCTCTAGCGCCAAGTTCACCTCCGACCGAACCCCGGTGGCCGCCAAAGTCGTCGCCGGCGCCAACTCCGGCCATCCCGACCTCAACGGACTCCGCCAAGAGCTGCGGTTTGTCCCCAGCTTCCCTCCGGTGGTCTCCGCGGCCCATTTGGTGGCCGAAATGGCCAAAACCACTTCCGCCGCCGCGTCGGGCTCGCCGGCGGCTAAACGCCGGTGCAGCCGACTCGGGTTTGACCACGGGTGGGCCCTGGTTGACTCCCCTGAGTCAATGACAGGTGGGGCCCAGCCCTGTTAATTAAACAGGATTAGTTTTAATTAAGTTTTAATTAAAATAATCACCCTGACATGCGGGACCCACTGTCAGGTTTGACCTGGACCAGTTCCGTTGACCTGCTGACGTCACAGTGACGTCAGGCTGACGCAGTAATTGATTTTCTGGATTTAATTTAAATCAGGAAATTCCAGAATATTATTTAAACTTCAAAAATTCATAACTTTTATTCTGTAACTCCAAATTGGACAAATTATATATGAAAAATGATCAGAAAAATCCAATCTATCCATCTGTACTATTTTCATGCATGATCAAACAAGTTAAATTGATGTTTTAAGCAGAACAAGGAAAAGCACTTTAAAAGGCCATATTTGAATTTGAAATTTGAATCCTTGATTCAAATTTGTTCAAACCCTTCTGGTTTTAGTTGCATTAGCCCAACACACTCATTTTGCCATGTCTCATGCATGCATCATGTTGTTGCATACTGTTTGGTAATGTTTGTGAATCGGTGCTCTCTGCGGCAGGTTCTGTCCCCGAAGAATACCCTGATTACCCTAGCGAAGAACCGTATCAGTGCATCGAACCATCAGGCAAGCAACCAACCATTTGATCATATCGATACAATCCCATGTTCTCGCTCCTGCTCTCTTTTACTGCATTAAGACAACGCGTTTCAAACTGCTGTGTGCTACGGTAGTTGAACCCATTTCCTCTACATGACCTGTCATTGCCACAGTAACTAGATGAAACTCACTAGCATGTGTAGGAGTTGATTGAGCCATATGTATGTGTTGTTCCTACCTTGCTATGCCTGCTATGCTTAGAGTCGTGTCAGGTCTGGTTCATCTGGGTGATGGGCTAGAGTGAAATGATTATGTCGGTAATGAGAGTGGTGTGGTGAACACGATTTGGTAAAGGTATCGATGAGAGGCCATGTAGGAGTACATGGTGGGTTGTTTCATTGAAGCCGACCTTAAGCACTGAGATCTGTATGCGTGATTTAAGATACAGCTACTACCATGCATTGGGCCCTGAAATATGACCCCGCTCGACTTCTTATTCACCCTAGCTCTCTGTCCAGGAGTTGCAAGTAGTTTCTGGTGTTTGTAGCCTACTGGAGGCCGTGGACAGCGCTGACCGTAGGGGTGGGCTGTGATGCGGTAGGTACGTGGCACGGTGTACCGAATACCCGTTAGGTATCTCGGGAACCCTGTTCACATCGTTCGGGGCCGTATGGGAAACCCCGGCCGGACTCCCTGCGGATGGAACCTGAATAGGCGATAAACCTGGACTAGAGGCTTAAGTGTTTAGGTAGGTCGTGGTCTACACCCACGTCGGCTTTCGCTTGAAGTCTGCCGAGCACATGTCGTGTGCAGACGCTAAGTGGTGGAAACATGTATGAATAAGTACACCCCTGCAGGGTTAACATGATCTATTCGAATAGCCGCGTCCGCGGTAAAGGACTACTTGGTTGCCTATACAGTTCATAGACAAGTAAATGGAAACTACTAAAAGCCTCAAGATAAGTGTGAGTGCCGAGGATGGCTCTTCCGTAGGAAGACGGAGGTGGATCCTCGGTAGTGTATTGAAGTGGTGAGTAGTGGACTCGTGTGCGCAAAACCATTTCAAGTTGGAGTATCGTAGGATAGTCTAGCCAAGAGTCAAAGCTGGCTTGCTGCAATAACTCCACCAACCCTTCTTGATACTATGCATGTATGTAGGATCTGATGTAAGTCTTGCTGAGTACCTCTGTACTCATGTTGCTATAATCTACATTTTTACAGAAGACGCTGCAACCCCTTCTGATGGGTTCTATGTAGACGTTGACATCAACGAGTAGGCTAAAGACCCAGGTGGTGACCCTGAGCTTGTGATGGACCACGTAGTATAGCTAGGCTTTCCAAGCCTCTTTTATTTTACTAGTTGTCTGTACTCAGACAAGTTACTTCCGCTGCTGGTTTGTATGACTGTATGACTTGTATGTTGGGTCGTGAGACCCGTACCTTTGTGTATGTTATGTATGGCTCACTGAGCCTTAAATAAAGTACTTGTGTCGTAGAGTCTTGTTGTGATGCTTCGTTGTATTTGCACATATCGAGCATATTGTGTGTATGATTGAAATGCTTGGTATGTGTGGGATCTGACTATCTAGTTGTTTATCTTTAGTAGCCTCTCTTACCGGGAAATGTCTCCTAGTGTTACCGCTGAGCCATGGTAGCTTGCTACTGCTCTGGAACACTTAGGCTGGCCGGCATGTGTCCTTCTTCGTTCCTGTGTCTGTCCCTTCGGGGAAATGTCACGCTTTGAGTACCGGAGTCCTGTTAGCCCGCTACAGCCCGGTTTACCGGAGTCCTGCTAGCCCAGTGCTACAGCCCGGACCCACTTGCTGATGACCGACACGTTCGAAGCTGGGACATGGATGCCTGTCCCTGTAAGTCTGTGCCACTTTGGGTTTACGACTAGTCATGTCAGCCCGGGCTCTTTATCATATGGATGCTAGCGACACTATCATATACGTGAGCCAAAAGGCGCAAACGGTCCCGGGAAAAGGTAAGACGACACCCGTGGGGATACCGTGCGTGAGGCCGCAAAGTGATATGAGGTGTTACCAGCTAGATCGATGTGACATCGAGTCGGGGTCCTGACAGCGTTGGCATCAGAGCCGGACTGCCTGTAGGTTCTCCAAGCCAAACTGGTCGATGTTGAGTCTAGAAATTCTTTAGTTATATGTAGGGGAATTGTTTGTGGGTTGGAACGTAAGGCTCTTTTTACTCCTTATACCTTATGACTTTCTGATCTGAGTCAGTCCATTCTTCTACCGGGGGATAAGGAATTAGGATCTGTTCTCTCTATCAGGATCACGTGTTACTAATCAGTAGTACCTTATAAGTTTGATGGTTACCAGCCTAGTTCAGTTCTACTACCACATTATGTTGCCAGAATGGTTTCAGAACTTTGATATGATGATGATGAGTGTGTACGAAATCCTTTGTCAAATGTCTCAAATCCTTTTTGAGCATTTACAGCTGTTATGCTGCCGAAATTTTGCTAGAAATTCTAATGCCTTTGCATTATGATTGTGCTTTCAGATGGCCACTCGCGACCTCAATCAAGTGGTTCGCCTGACTCGATGCCTAGATGTACCCGACCATACTGCCAAGTTGGTCAGGGTAATGACTGAGGCTGGATACCGCTGGTATCCTGAGTACACGGTCGAAGAGCAATTCCGAGATTTTAATCAAAGCCAGTATCTCTGCACTGTCAGGATATTTCCATCTTATCCTGGATCCACCGAGCCTCTTCACTGCTCTTATGGACTCGGGGTTACCATTGAGATGGCTGTGCAGGACGCCGCCTACTCTATGATGACCATTATGCGAGTCAGATCTGGTATATTTCGGGACTCTGATTTCCGGTATATGCCAGGATCACTTCCGGGAGCACAAGGGTATCTCCAGGCTATCTATGCTGACCCCACTCAGGAGGATTCACGGACTCGCACCACTGCTGAGATGCTCGAGGATAAGGACCGAGAAAATCGGGCCTTAAGGCTAGAGCTCTTCAACACCCGTGCTGACCACTGGGCCACTTTGACTCGGTTCGCACCGGCGGTGCAAGCTGGATATTCAGATATGCGCGATCTCTATCCTGTGAGATCTGCTCTGCCAGACGTGATGGTTTGGCGTGATGTAGGAGGCATCACCCCACCTTGCAGTCCCCGCAGGCCACCGTTTGTTGGTCCAAGGCCTCATCCTAGCCCCTATGGTCCACAAGCTTCGCGAGATCGTCTGTTTCCGGATGATCATGTTGAGCTTCCAGGCTATGGAGGTGACTTCTACGAGGATTACTACGGATCGGTCTGAGTTAGTGGTAGTATCACTAGTTCGCACTAGCTGTGTCGTCTATCGTCCCGCGTGACTCGTGGGATATGACCTAGTTTGTACTCCTTCCGGAGGTGTAGAAAAATAATGTATAGGAGCTTGGAATGCCTCCGATGAGATGTAATCCTCTTTTCACCGTAATAGTACTTTGTTTGGTCTTGTACTAAACCCTGTATGGTGTGTATGACGATGGAATAAAAGAAGCAGTTTCTGTATCTACCATGTCATACGGATGATCATCTTGCATTCCGAGTTATTTCTTACATTATGAATCCTATGTCGGAATTTTACCATCCTGACTAAATCATTGTCTTGTTTACCTAGGATGGTCAACACGCGCGCTAACCCTGCTTCTCAAGAGCAGGCCGAAGGCAGTGGAGCCAGGGATGTAAATCTGCCTCATCCTCCTTCACTAGCCGAGGTTATGATGGAAGCTGAGAGAAACAAGCGGGAGACAAACCGTTTGTTGGAGTGTATTGAACAGAATACAGCACACCATCAGAGGGCTAACGTGGTGTCACTCAGTGATTTTATCAAATTGCATCCACCCACGTTCCACCACTCCGTCGAGCCTCTCGACGCTGATGACTGGCTTCGCAGTATCTCTCACAAACTGCGTTCCGCGCTGGTAGCGGAGGCTGACAAGGTCACCTTTGCTGCATATCATCTTGAAGGCCCCGCCAGTCTATGGTGGGAGAATTATGGAGCTATGCGCCCAGCGGGCCATGTCACAACTTGGGCTGAGTTCAGCGAGGCTTTCCGTGAACATCACATTCCGGAGGGTCTCATGGACCGTAAACGTGAAGAATTTTGCAGTTTCACCCAAGGCCGACTTTCTGTGGATGCCTATAGCAGGGAGTTTGGTAATCTCGCCCGATATGCAACTGAGGAAGTGTCTACTAACGCCAAGAAGCAAGCAAGGTTCCGTAAGGGCCTTAGTCCTGAGCTTCGCCGTGACCTCCGTCTGCATGAGTGCACATCTTTTTCGAAACTTGTCAACAAAGCCATCAGTGCTGAAACTGGTCAGACTGACTATGACGCAACCCGCAAGCATGGACGTGACACGGGTTCCTCATCCGGTGCTGGTTCTCAGAAGCGCCGCGTGTGGGTGCCCAACACCGCCCTGCCACCCAGGTTCACACCGAGGCCATCTTTCCAGGCGCCTCGCCCTGTACAACAGTCTGCTCCAGCCAAGCCCTATGGGGGTCCAACCAATAATGTTCCTCCACGTACCAGTTCCGTGACTTGTTTCAAGTGTGGGGAATCTGGTCACTATATGCGTGAATGCCCCCAGACCAACCCCAATCAATCTGCTAAAGCTGTTGGCCGTGGCAAGCCGACAGGAAAAATATTCCACGCCAAGCCGGTCACCGCTTCACGTGGCCATGTCAACTGTATCTCTGCCGAAGAAGCTCAAGAGGATCCCAACGTCGTTCTCGGTACGCTTCTTGTTAACTGCCACCCGGCATCTGTTCTTTTCGATACAGGAGCCTCTCATTCTTTTAGATCAGAAAGTTATGCTCGTTTGCATAACGTTGCATTCTGTGACATGCCATCCACTATGGAAATCTCTACCCCTGGGTCTAGATGGCAGACCTCTAGGGTAAGTTATGGAAATGAGATCCAAGTCGACAGACTTGTTTTCCTTGCGTCTTTGATAGCCCTTAAATCTTCAGATATTAATATCATTCTGGGTATGGACTGGATGTCGGCTCATCATGCCCAAATCGATTGCTTCTCTAGGACTATTCAACTCACCCATCCTTCGGGAAAGATAGTTAATGTCTTGACCCGAATAGCCAAGCGACAATTATATTCTCTTAACGCCAGCCCTTTGCCAGACCTTGAGGACGTTCCGGTAGTCCGTGACTTCCCGGATGTCTTTCCAGAGGAATTGCCAGGTGTTCCACCTGACAGGGATGTTGAGTTTGTAATAGACCTCATTCCAGGAACCGTTCCGATTGCTAGAAGACCTTATAAGATGGCACCCCTAGAACTAGCCGAACTTAAGAAACAACTCGATGAGTCCTTGAAAAAGGGTTTCATCCGACCTAGCTCTTCTCCGTGGGCTTGCCCCGTCCTATTCGTCAAGAAGAAGGATGGTACGGACCGGATGGTTGTAGATTACCGACCTATTAATTTGGTCACAATCAAGAACAAATATCCACTTCCCAGGATCAACGACCTGTACGATCAGCTCGCTGGATCCTCATTCTTCTCCAAAATGGATTTGAGGTTGGGCTACCATCAAATCAAAATCAGAAACGGGGACATTCCTAAAACGGCCTTTGTTACTCGTTATGGCCAATACGAGTACACCGTCATGTCCTTCGGATTAACCAACGCTCCAGCCACCTTTTCTCGGTTAATGAACTCAATCTTCATGGAGTATTTGGATAAATTCGTCGTGGTTTACCTCGATGATATACTCATCTACTCCAAGAACGAGGAAGAACATGCCGAACATCTAAGGCTAGTGTTGCAGAAACTTCGAGAGCATCGCCTTTATGCCAAATTTTCTAAATGTGAATTCTGGTTGTCAGAAGTGACCTATCTGGGTCATGTAATATCTGGTAAAGGTATTGCTGTTAACCCCGAGCGAGTTCAAGCCGTTCTTAATTGGACTCCACCTGAATCGGTCAAGCAAGTTCGGAGTTTTCTAGGCTTAGCGAGCTATTGTCGTCGCTTTGTCGAGAACTTCTCCAAGGTTGCTAAACCTCTAACCGAACTCCTCAAGAAAGATAAGAAGTTCGAGTGGACTCCACAATGTGAGCACAGCTTTCAGGAACTGAAAAGACGCCTGACTTCTGCTCCCGTACTGGTACCGCCAGACTTCTCCAAGGACTTTGTTATCTACTGCGACGCCTCGCGACAAGGACTAGGTTGCATTCTCATGCAAGATCGACACGTAATTGCCTACGCTTCACGACAATTGCACCCACATGAGGAGAATTATCCTACTCATGATCTAGAGCTTGCAGCCGTAGTCTATGCACTTAAGACCTGGCGACATTACCTCCTCGGTAATCGTTGCGAAATATTCACTGATCACCAAAGTCTGAAGTACATCTTCACCCAACCGGATCTGAATCTCAGGCAAAGACGTTGGGTTGAATTGATCACAGACTTCGACTTAGGAATAACCTACACCCCAGGGAAAGCCAACGTCATGGCTGATGCGCTAAGTCGTAAATCTTATTGTAACAATCTGATGTTACAACAAAGTCAACCGCTTCTCCATGAGGAATTTCGGAAGCTTAACCTTCACATTGTTCCTCAAGGATTTCTTTCCACCTTGGTGGCGAAACCTACTCTTACGGATCAAATCATTGCTGCCCAGAAGCGAGATAAGGGAATAGCTAAGATCAAGGAGAACATTGCTAGCGGTGGTGCTAGTTGTTTCTCCACAAATGATCATGGTGTTGTGTACTTTGAGAACCGTCTAGTGGTTCCCAAGAACCAGCATCTACGGCAGTTGATCCTTAAGGAGGCTCATGAATCTCCTCTCACTATTCATCCCGGTAGTACTAAGATGTATCAGGACCTACGCCAGAGGTTCTGGTGGACTAGGATGAAGAGAGAAATTGCTCAGTATATTGCTAATTGCGACGTTTGTCGTCGTGTAAAAGCAGAGCACCAACGGCCTGCTGGCACCCTTCAACCCTTAGCTATTCCTGAATGGAAATGGGATAAAATTGGTATGGATTTCATTACCAGTTTTCCCAGGACCAAGAGAGGGAATAATGCTATCTTTGTCGTTGTCGATCGTCTTTCCAAAGTAGCCCATTTCTTACCTGTTCGTGAGAGTATAACCGCTAGTCAATTGGCAGACTTATACATCTCCCGAATAGTGTCCCTCCATGGTGTTCCTTTGGAAATTAACTCGGATCGAGGAAGTCTTTTCACCTCTCGATTTTGGGAAAGTTTCCAAAATGCTATGGGAACCCGTCTTTCCTTTAGCACCGCTTTCCACCCTCAGTCGAGTGGTCAAGTGGAACGCGTCAACCAAATTCTAGAAGACATGCTTCGAGCCTCTGTTATCTCATTCGGAATGGATTGGGAGAAGTGCCTTCCATTTGCCGAATTCGCTTATAACAACAGCTATCAATCTAGCTTGGGTAAAGCCCCTTTTGAAGTTCTCTATGGACGACGATGTCGAACACCCCTTAACTGGTCAGAGACCGGGGAAAGACAATTCTTTGGCCCGGATATGATTCAGGAAGCAGAAGAACAAGTTCGTATCGTTCGTGAAAAGTTGAAAACAGCCCAATCCCGTCAAAAGAGTCAATATGACCGAAAACATAAGGCCATGACTTTCGAGGTTGACGAGAAGGCTTATCTTCGGGTCACCCCTCTGAAGGGAACCCATCGTTTCGGTATCAAAGGCAAATTGGCTCCTCGTTACATTGGACCTTTTCGCATTCTTGCCAAACGAGGAGAAGTTGCCTACCAGTTGGAACTACCTCCGCACCTCTCCAGGGTCCACGATGTCTTCCACATTTCTCAACTCAGGCGTTGCTTCTCGGATCCTATCCGTGAAGTGGACCACGAAACGCTTGATCTCCAGGATAATCTTACATATCGAGAGTACCCCATTCGTATCCTCGATCAGGCCGAGCGTACCACTCGACGCCAGAACATCAAGTTCCTCAAAGTTCAATGGTCGCACCATTCTGAGGATGAAGCAACTTGGGAAAGGGAGGATCGTCTTCGACTCGAGTACCCCGCCTTCTTCACGGAGGAACCCAAATCTCGGGACGAGATTCTTTGAGTGGGGGTGAGTTGTCACACCCTAGCTAGCCATGCATTAGAGTGTTGCATCATGTTTATTCTTTCATCAGAAACTTGAAATGGGGATGACAGAACCCCCAGTCCCCTCTGAAACCAACTAGGGTTTACTAAAATAATTTTCAATGAACCTGAAATGCCCTTCTAAAATGTCCATCATTTTTGTCTTGGTTCAGAACCTCTGCCAAAAGTGGTGCACATTTTCCTAGGCCATCTTAGGGTTTTTGAATTAATTCATAAATATTTGAATTTGGGCATTTAAAATTATGTAAAATATTTAAATGCTCAAATACCTCCAAACTAAAATGTTTCATGTTGGAAATAATCCAGCTATGGACCAGGAGTGATTTGGTGATTTTTGAAGTTTCCTAGGTATTTTATTTAATTCAACAAAGTTGCAGAAGTATTAGAAAAACAGAAAACAGAAGAAAATGAAAAAAACTTACCTGGCGCCTGCCCCGGCCCACCTGCCGGCCCAGCCCAGCACCGCTCCAGCGAGCTGCTTGCCGGCCAGGAAGGCAGGCAGGTGCCCGACGGCGACCGCGGCGTGCGCCACGCACCTGCTCGCCGCCTCGCCGCTCCCCTCGCCAGGTGACGTCGAGGATCGGTCTCTCTCTCTCCCCCGAACCCCCCAGACACCCCTCTCCTCTCCAGCTCCTCCCCTTCGCACGCCCCAGCCATGGCCGACGCCATCGCTGCCACCCCCTCGCTGTAGCCACGCCCTCCGACCACCCCACGCCGTCTCACCGTGTCCAGGAGCTCCGCCGCTGTCCACTTCATCGAGCAGCCGAGCCCCGAGCGCTCGCAACGCCCGAGACCACCGCACCGACCTCGCCCGAGCTCACCGTCGCCGGAGATCCCCTTCAACGCCGTCGTCGCTCCGGTCCATCTCCGGCCGCACCAAGAACTCCGTCGCACTCACTGTGAGCTTAGCCATCTTCCCCTCCCTTCCGTTCTTGCTCCCGAGCCGTGTAGCAACTTCCCGGAGCTCAACCGCACCCACCGCCGTGGAGCTCGTCGCCGACGTGCTCCCGGTCATCCTCCGGCCACAAGATGGTGTCCATCTTACTCACCAAGTTCCGCAGCACCTAGCTAGCTACTCCACGAGCCTCACCGAACCCTCTAGCGCCAAGTTCACCTCCGACCGAACCCCGGTGGCCGCCAAAGTCGTCGCCGGCGCCAACTCCGGCCACCCCGACCCCAACGGACTCCGCCAAGAGCTGCGGTTTGTCCTCAGCTCCACTCCGGTGGTCTCCGCGGCCCATTTGGTGGCCGAAATGGCCAAAACCACTTCCGCCGCCGCGTCGGGCTCGCCGGCGGCTAAACGCCGGTGCAGCCGACCCGGGTTTGACCACGGGTGGGCCCTGGTTGACTCCCCTGAGTCAATGACAGGTGGGGCCCAGCCCTGTTAATTAAACAGGATTAGTTTTTAATTAAGTTTTAATTAAAATAATCACCCTGACATGCGGGACCCACTGTCAGGTTTGACCTGGACCAGTTCCGTTGACCTGCTGACGTCACACTGACGTCAGGCTGACGCAGTAATTGATTTTCTGGATTTAATTTAAATCAGGAAATTCCAGAATATTGTTTAAATTTCAAAAATTCATAACTTTTATTCTGTAACTCCAAATTGGACAAATTATATATGAAAAATGATCAGAAAAATCCAATCTACCCATCTGTACTATTTTCATGCATGATCAAACAAGTTAAATTGATGTTTTAAGCAGAACAAGGAAAAGCACTTTAAAGGGCCATATTTGAATTTGAAATTTGAATCCTTGATTCAAATTTGCTCAAACCCTTCTGGTTTTAGTTGCATTAGCCCAATACACTCATTTTGCCATGTCTCATGCATGCATCATATTGTTGCATACTGTTTGGTAATGTTTGTGTATCGGTGCTCTCTGCGGCAGGTTCTGTCTCCGAGGAGTACCGTGATTACCCTAACGAAGACCCGTATCAGTGCATCGAACCATCAGGCAAGCAACCAACCATTTGATCATATCGATACAATCCCATGTTCTCGCTCCTGCTCTCTTTTACTGCATTAAGACAACGCGTTTCAAACTGCTGTGTGCTACGGTAGTTGAACCCATTTCCTCTGCATGACCTGTCATTGCCACAGTAACTAGATGAAACTCACTAGCATGTGTAGGAGTTGATTGAGCCATATGTATGTGTTGTTCCTACCTTGCTATGCCTGCTATGCTTAGAGTCGTGTCAGGTCTGGTTCATCTGGGTGATGGGCTAGAGTGAAATGATTATGTCGGTAATGAGAGTGGTGTGGTGAACACGATTTGGTAAAGGTATCGATGAGAGGCCATGTAGGAGTACATGGTGGGTTGTTTCATTGAAGCTGACCTTAAGCACTGAGATCTGTATGCGTGATTTAAGATACAACTACTACCATGCATTGGGCCCTGAAATATGACCCCGCTCGACTTCTTATTCACCCTAGCTCTCTGTCCAGGAGTTGCAAGTAGTTTCTGGTGTTTGTAGCCTACTGGAGGCCGTGGACAGCGCTGACCGTAGGGGTGGGCTGTGATGCGGTAGGTACGTGGCCGGGTGTACCGAATACCCGTTAGGTATCTCGGGAACCCTGTTCACATCGTTCGGGGCCGTATGGGAAACCTCGGCCGGACTCCCTGCGGATGGAACCTGAATAGGCGATAAACCTGGACTAGAGGCTTAAGTGTTTAGGTAGGTCGTGGTCTACACCCACGTCGGCTTTCGCTTGAAGTCTGCCGAGCACATGTCGTGTGCAGACGCTAAGTGGTGGAAACATGTATGAAGAAGTACACCCCTGTAGGGTTATCATAATCTATTCGAATAGCCGCGTCCGCGGTAAAGGACTACTTGGTTGCCTATACAGTTCATAGACAAGTAAATGGAAACTGTTAAAAGCCTCAAGATAAGTGTGAGTGCCGAGGATGGCTCTTCCGTAGGAAGACGGAGGTGGATCCTCGGTAGTGTATTGAAGTGGTGAGTAGTGGACTCGTGTGCGCAAAACCATTTCAAGTTGAAGTATCGTAGGATAGCCTAGCCAAGAGTCAGAGCTGGCTTGCTGCAATAACTCCACCAACCCTTCTTGATACTATGCATGTATGTAGGATCTGATGTAAGTCTTGCTGAGTACCTTTGTACTCATGTTGCTATAATCTACATTTTTACAGAAGACGCTGCAACCCCTTCTGATGGGTTCTATGTAGACGTTGACATCAACGAGTAGGCTAAAGACCCAGGTGGTGACCCTGAGCTTGTGAAGGACCACGTAGTATAGCTAGGCTTTCCAAGCCTCTTTTGTTTTACTAGTTGTCTGTACTCAGACAAGTTACTTCCGCTGCTGGTTTGTATGACTGTATGACTTGTATGTGGGGTCGTGAGACCCGTATCTTTGTGTGTGTTATGTATGGCTCACTGAGCCTTAAATAAAGTACTTGTGTCGTAGAGTCATGTTGTGATGCTTCGTTGTATTTGCACATATCGAGCATACTGTGTGTATGATTGAAATGCTTGGTATGTGTTGGATCTGACTATCTAGTTGTTTATCTTTAGTAGCCTCTCTTACCGGGAAATGTCTCCTAGTGTTACCGCTGAGCCATGGTAGCTTGCTACTGCTCTGGAACACTTAGGCTGGCCGGCATGTGTCCTTCTTCGTTCCTGTGTCTGTCCCTTCGGGGAAATGTCACGCTTTGAGTACCGGAGTCCTGTTAGCCCGCTACAGCCCGGTTTACCGGAGTCCTGCTAGCCCAGTGCTACAGCCCGGACCCACTTGCTGATGACCGACACGTTCGAAGCTGGGTCATGGATGCCTGTCCCTGTAAGTCTGTGCCACTTTGGGTTTACGACTAGTCATGTCAGCCCGGGCTCTTTATCATATGGATGCTAGCGACACTATCATATACGTGAGCCAAAAGGCGCAAACGGTCCCGGGCAAAGGTAAGGCGACACCCGTGGGGATACCGTGCGTGAGGCTGCAAAGTGATATGAGGTGTTACCAGCTAGATCGATGTGACATCGAGTCGGGGTCCTGACAATCTATGAACTCACGGCACAAGAGACACAAGATTTATACAGGTTCGGGCCACCGTTGTGGTGTAATACCCTACTCTTGTGTGGTGGTGGTGGATTGCCTCTTGGGTTGATGATGGACAGTACAAGGGGAGAACAGCCTCGTGAGGAGAGGTGTTCTTGAGCTGGTGTGGTGTTCTGCTTGGAAGGATTCGATCCCTTTCTACTATGGTGGCTAGCTCTACTTATAGAGGCCCTGGTCCTCTTCCCAAATATTGAGCGGGAAGGGATCCAACAACGGCCATTTTTGAAAGGGACAGCTAGTACAAGCTATCCTAACTAAAGGTGGTCTTCGCCTGCCAAAGGTGCTAGTGATGACACCGTCTTGGGCTCCATGATGACCTCCGTCCTGCCGTCCTGCTGGTCTTGGTCTTGTTGCACCGATATGGAAACCTTTGGCTGATGCCTCGGTACTCCACGCCTGCGCTTCCCGCCTTAGCACCAAAGAGGAAACGAGGACACTGCGTGGGCTGGCGCCCGCCTGGCACCCGCCTGGCCTTGGTCGTGATGGCTTGCATCACAGGAACCTCGTGAGGTACCCCTTGCCTTGATCTCTCCGCTTCCTCGCGAGCCTGCCTGGTGAGGTCGCTCCTCAGGAGGCCTTGTGTCGTCCACCCCATGAGGCTTGGCCCCTCGCGAGGGTCTTGAGTGTTGGTTGATGAAGATGGGACGTACTGGGCCACTGGTGGAGCCACGCCGTAGGCCGCAGGCACGCAAGTCTGGGGACCCCCGTTCCCAGAACGCCGACAATGCAGCCCGAGGAGCGCCCCCAAACAGAACGAACTAGGGAGATGTCACCTGGTACTGTTGCTGAAGAGTTGTTGAAGTAGCCAAAAAACAGGCGCCGCAGAAGCCGTCCCTCATGAGTCGCTCCGTTGCCGAGCCTCGGGAGGCTCGGAGGGACCGGAAGGCTCCTGAGGATGCTCCTCCATCTCCGCCAGGAGCGCCTGGTGCCTGGCTTCACAGGCCGCCTATGCGTCCCTTATGCAGCGCTGGAACGCCTCAGCCGCACCCGCCAGGCTGAAAGGCATGCAGACGTAGTTGTGAGGCGGACCCTCCCATCGGCCGACACGAGACAGCCACATGAGCTTCCGAGATGCGGCCCGGTTGATCCCAGGGATGTCCATGCAGACGCGGAACTCCTTACCCTTGCCAGGGCAGTGAGCTACGGCGTGCGGCAGGCAACAACTGCCTTGCAGAACCCTTCCTTCTTGAATCTCCTCGATTACCTTACCGATGAACTCCTGAACGCCTGGCGCCTCACGGCTTCTGCCTTCTCCTGGGAAGCGTGCTCTGAAGAGCGCCTCCATGTGGTGCCCGAGCGCCACTCTCGCGACATTGGCTAGATCTGAGGAACTCCAGAGGAGAGCCCCTGAGCCCAGCCAGAGAGGAGCGCCGAGTGCGCCTTCCTATGCGATGGGTGAAGGTGCCGCGTCCGGAGAGGCGAGGCTCAGCGCTCCGTTCTCGATCGATGCTCCCTCGCGAGATCCCTGGCCCAGCTGCAGCTTTTTCGTCTTGGGGGGCGACCTCAGGAGGGAGGACACCGTCTTTGTCTTCTGGGTTCTCAACTGCTACATCCTGGAAGGCGCGCTCGAGGGAGCACACTGCATCCTTCTGCTGGCAGGCGACTGTAATGATGCCGCCACTCCCGGGCATCTTGAGGACGTTGTAGCCGTGGTGTGTGGCCGCAATGAACTTGGCCAGTGCTGGGTATCCTAGGATGGCGTTTTTAGGGCAGGCAAATCGGCGACGTCGAAGTCAATGAGCTCGGCGACGACGAAGGTGACAGGGAGGAGAACTTGCCCGATCGGATGTGTCGATCCGTCGGTCACTCCTGAGAATGGCTTGGTGGGGTGCAACTGGTAGTATGGAACTTGAAGCCTGTCGAACGTCTGGATAGACAGGACATTGAGCCCTGCTCCGCCATCGATGAGAGTCTTGGTGACGGTTACGTTGCTGATGACGGGGGAGCGGAGCATGGGGAGTGCGCCTGCGGTGGCTGCGCACTTGAGACGGTCTGAGGAGTCGAAGGTGATGGCGCACTTGGACCACTTGAGAGGGCGAATTGCTTCGGGCTTCAGGAGTGCTGCATTCACCTCGCGCGCAAACTGCTTGAAGACACGGTGGGATGCTGGGGCCTGCGAGCCGCCCAAGATGCAGGCAATTGCCCGAGGCTCCTGGAAGCCTCCAGCCCCCTCGTCCTAGTGGTGATCCTCGTTTCTTCTTGGCGGTGGAGGCAGAGGAGGCAGAGCTGCGTTGCCCTGAGGGCGGTCCTCACGAGGCTGCTCCCTCCAGTTGCCCTCATGAGGCTGGTCCTGCCAGCAGTCCTCATGAGCCTGGTCGCACCACTCCTGATGGCGGTCGCGTCCATCCCAGCGTCCTCCACCTCGGCCACTTCCGCGGTCATAGCCCCGATCGTTGCGCTCGGGGCATCGACCGAGGCACCCATCACGGAGATCCCTGAGCTCCTAGCAGTCGCTGGTGTTGTGGTTGTAGACGTTGTGGAAGGCGCAGAACGGCTGCTTGCCTTTGGATAATTCGGGGTGGTCGCAGCCACGCTTGGTTTCTGGCTTGGCCACAAGCACGGCTAGGCCCTTGCGCTTTGTGTCCTTGGCCTTGGTCTTCTTCTCTTCTCGGTCAGCATTAGGGAGCTCGAGGAGGGAGAGGCGTCCCTCCTTAGCCCTCTTACACTTGTCCGCCATGTTGAACATCTCCAGAGCGGTGCAGAGGTCCTCGTGGATGGCGACATCCGCCTTCATCTTGACATCGCGGACGCCATCGGTGAACGCGGAGATGATGGCCTCCTTAGACACCTTGGGAATCTTGAGGCGAACATTGTTGAAGTGGTGGATATACTTATGCAAGGTCTCTCCAGGCTGTTTCTTGACGCGGCGTAGGTATCCCGTGGCCGGCAGACGGTCGCGAGTGCCCTTGTCACGCCCAATATGCGACCCTATCCAAAAGGAACTCGAAAGTCCCACCAAGGATAGACCCGCATATTGAAACGCTTTTGCAAGGTGGATATCATTACATCAACATTACATAATGGATGGGGATACATACATAAGGCATACAATGCCACAAGAATACAACATCATCTTACATAGAGCACCATCCGACTATGGATGAAACACAAACAGAAACTCAAAAGGCATCCACCCTCCTAGCCCAGGCTGCCGACCTGGATCCTATCCCCTGATCGAAGAAGCAGAAGAAGAACTCAACGCAAGCAAGCATCGCTCTCGCGTCATGATCATCGCATAACCTGTACCTGCAACTGTTGTTGTAGTAATCTGTGAGCCACGAGGACTCAGCAATCCCATTACCATGGGTATCAAGACTAGCAAAGCTTAAAGGGAAAGGAAGGGGTAAAGTGGTGAGGCTGCAGCAGCGACTAAGCATATATGGTGGCTAACATACACAAATAAGAGCGAGAAGAGAGCAAGCAGAACGGTCGTCAACTAGTAATGATCAAGAAGTGATCCTGAACTCCTACTTACGTCAAACATAACCCAGAAACCGTGTTCACTTCCCGGACTCCGCCGAGAAGAGACCATCACGGCTACACACGCAGTTGATGCGTTTTAATTCGGATCTGGTGTCAAGTTATCTACAACCGGACATTAACAAATTCCCATCTGCCTATAACCGTAGGCACGGCTTTCGAAAGATTATACCCTGCAGGGGTGTCCCAACTTAGCCCATGACAAGCTCTCGCGATCAACGAAGGAATAGACCTTCTCCCAGGAAGACCCGATCAGACTCGGAATCCCGGTTTACAAGACATTTCGACAATGGTAAAAAAAGACCAGCAAAGCCGCCCGATGCGCCGACAAATCCCGATAGGAGCTGCACATATCTCGTTCTCAGGGCACACCGGATGGGTCAGCCTATGAGTAAAACCAGCCCTCGAGTTGCCCCGAGGTGGCCTCGCAGTCTGCCCGTTTCGGACCAACACTTAGACAAGCACTGGCCCGGGGGGGGGGGGCTAAAATAAAGATGACCCTCGGGTTGGCCGACCCAAGGGAAAGGGATAGGTGGTGGTGAGGCAAATGTTAAAACCAAGGTTGGGCCTTGCTGGAGGAGTTTTATTCAAAGCGAACTGTCGAGGGGGTCCCATAAATCACCCGACCGCGTAAGGAACGCAAAATCCGGGAACATAACACCGGTATGACGGAAACTAGGGCGGCAAGAGTGGAATAAAACACTAGGCAAAAGGCCGAGTCTTCCACCCTTTACCAAGTATATAGATGCATTAATAATATAAGAGATATTGTGATATCCCAACCAAAATCCTGTCCACCATGGAGAAATCTTCAACTTCACCTGCAACTAACAATGCTATAAGAGGGGCTGAGCAAAAGCGGTAACATAGCCAAACAACGGTTTGCATAGGAAAGGTGTCAAAGGTTAGAGGTTCATGGCAATTTGGGATGGCTTGATAAACAGGTCATAGGTAACGCAGCAAAGTGATAGAACGAAACAACTAGCATAGCAATGATAGTAGTGAGATCCAGGGTAGCGGTCATCTTGCCTGAAATCCCGCAAGGAAGAAGAACGAGTCCATGAAGAAGACGAACGGATGAAGCCGAACCAACCGTAGACGAACGAATCCTCACGAACGCAATGAAACAGGAACTATCAAAAAGAAGCACACAACAAGGTAAACACACCACTCATAGACAAGACATGATGCACAACAAGCACGATGCATGACAAAGCTACATGAAGCTACTCATGGCAAGACATGATGCAAACAAGATCAACACATCAAGGCAAGTTTAAATGAGGCCGGGAACGACATATAACAATTCCGGTAAGTCCTCATATGCAAGTTTCGAAATTGGTCCAGATCTGAATAAACCTTATGTTCAAGTTGTTAAACATCAAGTTAAGATGCGCAAAGATGATCTACATGAGATTCTAGTCAAGTTACATATAAAGTTCAATTAGTTCGGAGCTACGGCCTAGAAGATATGAGCAAAACAAGTAAAACATGGCATTGATGCAAAATGCATACAAACATCAAGCAAACACACCAAAACAAGGATTCAACATGATAATATGAAACTACATGCAATTCTAAGCAAGTTTCATATAGAGCACACTCAAAACGGAGCAACGGTTCAACACACACACATGTAACAAGTTTAAAGGACAAGCTGTCCAAAACAGCAACTAAGCATATCGCAAGCATCAAAACAAAATGCTACAGCACCCCAACATGAAAAAAAAGGCATGAGCATGATGTACACGTAAAGCATTACGAAACATGAACACTAAGCTAACTCCAGAAATCACTAGAACATGCTCAAACACACATGGTAAGATTGCAAGTTATAACAATTTCCGACTTTGCAGAAAATAACATCACGATGCAATGTTTAGAGCTATCAAACAACATGTTACAGGAACTTATCATGGCAAACAAAGGCATGGCATGATTCTACACAAATCATAGATCAAAAGACCCTTACTGACCATAAGCCAAAAAGGATCAGAAAATATGATGGCACCCATGTAAACATAGCAAGTTATATTACAGATTCATACATGGCAGAAACAGAATTATGAAAGCATGTAGATAAGCTTGTGCAACTCACTACAAAGAAAAACATGGCATGGCAAGGCAACCAGCAGTAAGAAGACATATTTGTGAAGCTAATAATGGCAATAGCAAGGTCATAGGATGCATGGAACACTAGGAACAACCATGGTAACAACTGGACTTAAAGTAAACAGGCTGACAGCAACATTATGAAGCAAATTTAGAGCAAGATTACAACAAGATATAGCAACCTATAAATGCAACCATGGGCATGGATGGATAGAGGATGACATGTAGATCAAAGCATATTTATAGAACATCTCCAGATTATGCATAGAATGATCAGTAGAAACATGTTTACATAGCATCGCGAAATAACAGATTCAGCCTAGCAAAACAGCAACATCATGTACCCTACTTAACAAGCTCGATTCACTCACCACAAGTCATTGCATGACAAGATAAACATAGCATCATCAATAAGACATGTTTGTGAAACAAACCAAGTTAATAACAAGTCCATAGCATGCAAGGATCAACTATAGCAAGCTTGGCTAAATTGAATAACACGTAAACAATCTGCCAGGAAACATTTTGAAACAAAAGTAGAGCACAAAAATGACATGCTAGACTACTCCATAATTTCAACCCAGGGCAGGGATGGATAGACAATAGCCACATGTTCAAAACACCCTTACTGAAGTATCTCAAAATATGCATGGATCTATCTGTAGCATCAAGTTTACATGGCATCAAAATAACAGCAGAACAGGGACTAAAATCAGTAACATCACGATGCCTAGTTTTCATGCTTGTGATAGTCACCACATTGATCACAAAAATGCATGACATACACTACTTTAAGAAGACATAGCATAGTTCAAAACACATGAAGACATCAACCTCATAGGATGCACACATCAATCATGGCACAAATGACAAAAGAGCTCGTTCTGTTAACAGACAGGAGAAAACATCATGAAGCACTCTTACAACGATTATTCAGGCATCTAGATGACTTTAAATGAATATGATGCAATGGAATGAAATGATGTACTCGTTGAGGCGAACAATTTGACATATTACACGCACAAAACAGAGCTACGGATGCAGAGATACGGCATGACGAACATGGCATGAAAATTAATGCAGATCTGGGGACTTAGTGAAAAATCAACCTCCGAAACTGGACGGGACGAAGCGGGACAAGGTGATCCGGGCGGAGAGCCGCGTGTTTGGATGGGGAACCCGGTGGATCTCATCCACCTGGGCAGATCCGGGCCGGGTCTGAACTCCGGTGAGGGTGGGGCGACTCCGGCGAGCTGGGGTGCGGCGGAGGCGGCGGGACACCGGCGACGGGAGGCGCGGGGCCACCTGCGGCGGGGCGGAGGGAGCCGGGCGCGGCACGGGGACGCAGGC
>NC_041385.1:275984434-275991448 GCF_002162155.2 Triticum dicoccoides | reverse complement strand
TGTCAGCGCGGGAGTGGCTGCGGCGGCCGGGGTGGACGTGGCCGGTGCGGGCGGACGCGTCCGGCGCGGCGCGGACGGGAAAAATTAGGGTTTCAGGGGGATTTGATGTGCGAATTTCGGGGGAGGGGGCTATAAATAGATTTCTGGGAGCTAGGAGAGTCCAAATGAGGAGCGGTTTTCGGCCACGCGATTGTGATCGAACGACCGAGAGCATGGAGGGGAGTTAGATGGGTTTTGGGCCAGTTTGGAAGGGGTGTTGGGCTGCAAAGAGAAAGGGGCTATACGGTTACCCGGTTAACCGTTGGAGTACCAAACGACCTCCAAATGGCACGAAACTTGATTGGCGGTCTACCGGTGCTATACCAAGGCCGTTTGGCAAGACTCGGTCCATTCCGAGAACATTTAACACCCACTCACAACGAGAGACGAAAGGGGAACGCCGGATGACATAGGAGCGCCGGATTGCAAAACGGACAACGGGGAAAAGGCTCGAATGCATGAGACGAACACGTATGCAATGCAATGCACATGATGACATGATAAAATGCAACACGCAAGCAAATGACATGGCAACGACGGCGAATAACTGGCAGACACCTGGCGCATCGGATCCGGGGCGTTACAACACTCCTCCACTAACAAGAGATCTCGTCCCGAGATCTTAGGACCGAGACGGAAGGGAAAAAGGGATGAGGTGAAGCAAGAACTCAAGAGAAGAAGCAAGGAATCGAGAGCACTCGAGAAGTAGAGAGGAACGACGAGAATGACGAGAATCGAAAGCTCACGAAATCAGATAGACTATGAAACCACTCTGGTTAGAACGAGATAAGAAACGAATAAGACTGAAAGGATTTAGGCAGCACTCCGGTTGAACATGAAAGGAATAGAACATGAACTTCACAAGATGGGATGACACTTGATGAAGACATGACACAAAACCTCCGGAAAGAATTGAAAGAGGATTGAATGAAAAGAATTTAGAATGATTGAATGGAGTTGTTGAGAAAATCAACAACGAAAGAAAAAGCTTGATGTGGGCTTATGGATAACATCTCGAAATTATGAGGTGATCTCCGACCACAAACGGAAAAGATTGAATAGTTGAGAAGAACGAAGGAATGCAAAACTCCACTTCAAAAGAAAATGAAGAATTAATTGCACTTCGAAAGGCAAGAAGGAAAGATACGTGAACTCCTACGATAAGAATCTTGATGAACTCTTGAAGAAAGAATTAAATCATGAAGAACCACCATGAAGAACTCCGGTAACAAAAGGACAATGAGATAGAATTGAAGGATGAAAGAATAAGATGAGCCTTGCGATGATTTAGATGGAGGTTCCGACGAAATGGCTGAGGAAATTTGAACTCCGGAAAAGAAAAGATGAAAACACATGAAACTAGAATTTATTCATCACGAACAAACTCCGAAGGAAAAGAATACTCACTTGGATGAAGTAAGAATAAGATTTATTGTATGCTTATCCTTCATCAAATTTAATTGATGGCAAACAATGGATTTTGCATACCACTTATTCTTCTTGAAAAGGATTGAGAAGAGATATAGCGCCACCTTGAGAAGGTCTTCATGAACCACCGGTAGGATTGGAAAGAACGAATGAATTTTAATGATAATCAAGGAAAAAGAGTCTGAAGGAACCACCATAAGAATTCGAAGATGACTGATGAAAGAGAATGAATCACCGGGAAGAATTAGAAGAACAAATATGCTTGAGGGTATTTAGATGCACAATAAAGAAGAGATAACGAGCTGATTAAAGAACACTTGAATGAAGCACCGGGATAAATAGAGAACGATAGCTGGAATGATGGCCTCCGGTGAAAAGAAACGGGGAAACAACTTCTGACATACTCCGGATGGATAAGAAAAGGATATCTGACAAAATAAACAATTTGAAAGGATAACATGAAGCTAGAACCACGAATCTTCGAGAGAACAGACAAGATTTAGAGGAAAAACTCTTCTTTGGTCTTCAAAAGATGACGGGAAACACCACAAAATAACTGAGGTACTCCGGGAGAATGAAAAACTAAGGGATTGAGCCAACTATGAAAATGATTTGAAATCGATCTTGAAAGGCATGTGACTGATGGAATCCATTCTTACGTCACACTTGAAAAGAATTGAGAATAACTCTGGGAGAATTAGAAGAGTCAGGTAAGATCCTGGCAAAATACCTGTGGGTTAGGGCCCACTAAAAGTAAACACCATTTGAAAGGATTGTTGAAAAGATAGATGATGCACCGGAACAATTGAAATATTTGAATGAGGTGACAACCTCGAATTAATTCGAACACAGACGAATCTCCTGAGATGTCTTCCGAACTCCGGAATGATAAACTGGCGAGAGGCGAACGCGTAGGGAAGGCACTTGAGATGAGGGAAAGAATATGATCAACAGCGAATACTTGAATTGGGTCCACCGAAAAAAGAAAGGGATGAAGAATGACGAACAAGACGAGAATTCACCGGTTGAATTAATTTACGAAAGACTGAAGAGGCTCCACACGAATGAAATAGATTGTCGAGAGAGACTCAGACTCCAGGAAGAAAAGGGGTGGGAGGGCGGGAAAACAAAAGCAACTTGGAAGGGGAAACGACGAATATCTTGAAGAGAAAACACCGGTCGAAATCATTGAGGAGAGAGAGCAAAAACTTCGCACGAGTAGGATGGATACTCGATTACGGACTCCGGTTCCGAGAAGAAGAAGGGGTGGGCGGGTGGGAAAGAAAACAACTGAGGACAGAAAAAACAACTTCGTTGAGAGCGAACTGAGGATAGAACTCAATGATGAAGAGGCTCGAGTCAACGTGACGAGAAATGCACCGGATCAAAAGAGCTGAGAACCAACGATCGGAAAACCAACTGCGTGATCCTAAAGAAAATTTGAAAGGGGAGAGGAGTAATCCAAAACACCTACGTCAAGATTCCTTACCAGAGCGACGAAGGGGTTGAGGAGTAAAAAGAATTCCTACTCTCCGATATAACTAGACTCAGAAAACAGTTTTCTTCTAGACTCAACAACGGCCAAACTACACGATCAATCAAGGGGGCTCCTAGGGTCGGTCGAGGCTCTGATACCAACTTGTCACGCCCAATATGCGACCCTATCCAAAAGGAACTCGAAGGTCCCACCAAGGATAGACCCGCATATTGAAACGCTTTTGCAAGGTGGATATCATTACATCAACATTACATAATGGATGGGGATACATACATAAGGCATACAATGCCACAAGAATACAACATCATCTTACATAGAGCACCATCCGACTATGGATGAAACACAAACAGAAACTCAAAAGGCATCCACCCTGCTAGCCCAGGCTGCCAACCTGGAACCTATCCCCTGATCGAAGAAGCAGAAGAAGAACTCAACGCAAGCAAGCATCGCTCTCGCGTCATGATCATCGCATAACATGTACCTGCAACTGTTGTTGTAGTAATCTGTGAGCCATGAGGACTCAGCAATCCCATTACCATGGGTATCAAGACTAGCAAAGCTTAAAGGGAAAGGAAGGGGTAAAGTGGTGAGGCTGCAGCAGCGACTAAGCATATATGGTGGCTAACATACGCAAATAAGAGCGAGAAGAGAGCAAGCAGAACGGTCGTCAACTAGTAATGATCAAGAAGTGATCCTGAACTCCTACTTATGTCAAACATAACCCAGTCACTTCCCGGACTCTGCTGAGAAGAGACCATCACGGCTACAAACGCGGTTGATGCGTTTTAATTCGGATCTGGTGTCAAGTTATCTACAACCGGACATTAACAAATTCCCATCTGCCTATAACCGCAGGCACGGCTTTAAAAATATTATACCCTGCAGGGGTGTCCCAACATAGCCCATGACAAGCTCTCACGATCAACGAAGGAATAGACCTTCTCCCAGGAAGACCCGATCAGACTCGGAATCCCGGTTTACAAGACATTTCGACAATGGTAAAACAAGACCAGCAAAGCCGCCCGATGCGCCGACAAATCCCGATAGGAGCTGCACATATCTTGTTCTCAGGGCACACCGGATGGGTCAGCCTACGAGTAAAACCAGCCCTCGAGTTGCCCCGAGGTGGCCCTGCAGTCTGCCCGTTTCGGACCAACACTTGGACAAGCACTGGCCCGGGGGGGCTAAAATAAAGATGACCCTCGGGTTGGCCAACCCAAGGGAAAGGGATAGGTGGTGGTGAGGCAAATGTTAAAACCAAGGTTGGGCCTTGCTGGAGGAGTTTTATTCAAAGCGAACTGTCGAGGGGGTCCCATAAATCACCCGACCGCGTAAGGAACGCAAAATCCGGGAACATAACACCGGTATGACGGAAACTAGGGTGGCAAGAGTGGAACAAAACACTAGGCAAAAGGCCGAGTCTTCCACCCTTTACCAAGTATATAGATGCATTAATAATATAAGAGATATTGTGATATCCCAACCAAAATCTTGTCCACCATGGAGAAATCTTCAACTTCACCTGCAACTAACAATGCTATAAGAGGGGCTGAGCAAAAGTGGTAACATAGCCAAACAACGGTTTGCATAGGAAAGGTGTCAAAGGTTAGAGGTTCATGGCAATTTGGGATGGCTTGATAAACAGGTCATAGGTAACGCAGCAAAGTGATAGAACGAAACAACTAGCATAGCAATGATAGTAGTGAGATCCAGGGTAGCGGTCATCTTGCCTGAAATCCCGCAAGGAAGAAGAACGAGTCCATGAAGAAGACGAACGGATGAAGCCGAACCAACCGTAGACGAACGAATCCTCACGAACGCGACGAAACAGGAACTATCGAAAAGAAGCACACAACAAGGTAAACACACCACTCATAGACAAGACATGATGCACAACAAGCACGATGCATGACAAAGCTACATGAAGCTACTCATGGCAAGAGATGATGCAAACAAGATCAACACATCAAGGCAAGTTTAAATGAGGCCGGGAACAACATATAACAATTCCGGTAAGTCCTCATATGCAAGTTCCGAAATTGGTCCAGATCTGAATAAACCTTATGTTCAAGTTGTTAAACAGCAAGTTAAGATGCACAAAGATGATCTACACGAGAGTCTAGTCAAGTTACATATAAAGTTCAATTAGTTCGTAGCTACGGCCTAGAATATATGAGCAAAACAAGTAAAACATGGCATTGATGCAAAATGCATACAAACATCAAGCAAGCACACCAAAACAAGGATGCAACATGATAATATGAAACTACATAAATTGTAAGCAAGTTTCATATAGAGCACACTCAAAATGCAGCAACGGATCAACACACACACATGTAACAAGTTTAAAGGACAAGCTGTCCAAAACAGCAACTAAGCATATTGCAAGCATCAAAACAAAATGCTACAGCACCCCAACATGAAAACAAAAGGCATGGGCATGATGTACACGTAAAGCATTACAAAACATGAACACTGAGCTAACTCCAGAAATCACTAGAACATGCTCAAACACACATGGTAAGATTGCAAGTTATAACAATTTCAGACTTTGCAGAAAATAACATCACGATGCAATGTTTAGAGCTATCAAACAACATGTTACAGGAACTTATCATGGCAAACAAAGGCATGTCATGATTCTATTCAAATCATAGATCAAAAGACCCTTACTGACCATAAGCCAAAAAGGATCAGAAAATATGATGCCACCCATGTAAACATAGCAAGTTATATTACAGATTCATACCTGGCAGAAACAGAATTATGAAGGCATGTAGATGAGCTTGTGCAACTCACTACAGAGCAAAACATGGCATGGCAAGGCAACCAACAGTAAGAAGACATATTTGTGAAGCTAATAATGGCAATAGCAAGGTCGTAGGATGCATGGAACACTAGGAACAACCATGGTAACAACTGAACTTAAAGTAAACAGGCTGACAGCAACATTATGAAGCAAATTTAGAGCAAGATTACAACAAGCTACAGCAACCTATAAATGCAACTAGGGGCATGGATGGATAGAGGATGACATGTAGATCAAAGCATATTTATAGAACATCTCCAGATTATGCATAGAATGATTAGTAGAAACATGTTTACATAGCATCGCGAAATAACAAATTCAGCCTAGCAAAACAGCAACATCATGTACCCTACTTAACAAGCTCGATTCACTCACCACAAGTAATTGCATGACAAGATAAACATAGCATCATCAAGAAGACATGTTTGTGAAACAAACCAAGTTTATAACAAGTCCATAGCATGGAAGGATCAACTATAGCAAGCTTGGCTAAATTGAATAACACGTAAACAATTTGCCAGGAAACATTTTGAAGCAAAAGTAGAGCACAAAAATGACATGCTAGACTACTCCATAATTTCAACCCAGGGCAGCGATGGATAGACAATAGCCACATCTTCCAAACACCCTTACTGAAGTATCTCAAAATATGCATGGATCTATCTGTAGCATCAAGTTTACATGGCATCAAAATAACAGCAGAACAGGGACTAAAATCAGCAACATCACGATGCCTAGTTTGCATGCTTGTGATAGTCACCACATTGATCACAAAAATGCATGGAATACACCACTGTAAAGAAGACATAGCATAGTTCAAAACACATGAAGACACCAACCTCATAGGATGCACACATCAATCATGACACAAATGACAAAAGAGCTCGTTCTGTTAACAGACAGCAGAAAACATCATGAAGCACTCTTACAACGATGATTCAGGCATCTATATGACTTCAAATGAATATGATGCAATGAAATGAAATGATGTACTCGTCGAGGCGAACAATTTGACATATTACACGCCAAAAACGGAGCTACGGATGCAGAGATACGGCATGCCGAACATGGCATGAAAATTAATGCAGATCTGGGGACTTAGTGAAAAATCAACCTCCGAAACTGGACGGGACGAAGCGGGACGAGGAGATCCGGGCGGAGAGGCGCGTGTTTGGATGGGGAACCCGGTGGATCTCATCCACCTGGGCGGATCCGGGCCGGATCTGAACTCCGGCGAGGG
>NC_041385.1:275970036-275983807 GCF_002162155.2 Triticum dicoccoides | reverse complement strand
GCGGGCCCTCTGCGGGCCTGGCGGGCCGCGGCGGTGCGGAGGAGAGAGAGGGGCCGGGGGGGGACATGTGTCAGCATGGGAGTGGCTGCGGCGGCCGGGGCGGACGTGTCCGGCGCGGCGCGGAGGGGAAAATATAGGGTTTCAGGGGGATTTGATGTGCGAATTTCGGGGGAGGGGGCTATAAATAGATTTCTGGGACTTAGGAGAGTCCAAATGAGGAGCGGTTTTCGGCCACGCGATCGTGATCGAACGACCGAGAGCATGGAGGGGAGTTAGATGGGTTTTGGGCCAGTTTGTAAGGGGTGTTGGGATGCAAAGAGAAAGGGGCTATACGGTTACCCGGTTAACCGTTGGAGTACCAAACGACCTCCAAATGGCACGAAACTTGACAGGCGGTCTACCGGTACTATACCAAGGCCGCTTGGCAAGACTCGGTCCATTCCGAAAACGTTTAACACCCACTCAAAACGAGAGACGAAAGGGGAACGCCGGATGACATAGGAGCGCCGGATTGCAAAACGGACAACGGGGAAAAGGCTCGGATGCATGAGACGAACATGTATGCAATGCAATGCACATGATGACATGATAAAATGCAACACGCAAGCAAATGACATGGCAACGACGGCGAATAACTGGCAGACACCTGGCGCATCGGATCCGGGGCGTTACAGCCCTGGAAGTTGGCGATGAAGCGGCTACGCATCTCCTCCTAGGAAGAAACCAACCCCTCGATCAGGTTTAGGAGCCCAGAACGCGAGCCATCCTTGAGGGCCATCAGGAACCAGTTCGCCATGATCTTCTCATCGCTTTTGGCCGCCTCAATGCTCAGCTCGTAGAGCTGTAGGAACTCGGCGGGGTCTGCGGTGCCGTCGTAGAGTGGAGGCAGGTCGGGCTTGAACTTGCTCGGCCATACAACGTTGCGGAGCTCTGTAGTGAACGCACGGCATCCTGCCATGGCCACCGGAGGTCATCGAGGGGGTGGAACATAGTACTGGTGCACGCGCACCGCCACCTCTTGTGGTGGCTCGCGAGCCTGGTGCTGGGGTGCCGGAAGCACGTGCGCTTCTCCTTGGGGACGTTGCACCACCTGGCAGCTCATGTCATCTCGAGCCGGCGCCGGGCGCTATGGGTCATGCCGTGGAGCCATACGCCTTGGCTCGATGATGGCGCCCCGGGCCGGAGGTGGAGGACAAGCCTCGTGCGACGCGCGTGGGATGATGAAGCTGCTGGAGTTAGTCACGGAGTGGTGGTGGAGCCGTCGCGGCGCACCGACGGGTGCTGCGATGAAGCTTGCCTGCCTGCGGGGGTCCCCAGACTTGCCTGCCTGCGGCCTGCGGCGTGGCTCAAGGGGCCGCCCAGCACAGCCCATCTTCATCAGCACAAGCTCAAGACCCTCGCGAGGGGCCAAGCCTCGTGGGGTGCATGATAGGAGCCTCCTCAGGCATGGCCTTGTCAGGATGGCTCGCGAGGAGGCGGAGGGATCAAGGCGGGGTACCTCATGAGGTGCCCATGACGCAAGCCATGAAGACCAAGGGCGCCAGGCGGGCGCCAGCCGTGCAGTGTACTCCCTTTCCTCTTTGGTGCAAAGGGAGCAAGCGCAGGCGAGAGCATCAAGCAAAGGCATCCATTTCGGTGCAACAATACCAAGACCGTCGCAACAGCGGGAAGGAAGTCATCGTGGAGCCCAGGAAGGCGTCATCGTCAGAGCCTTTGACAGGCGAGGACCAACTTTAGTCAGGATAAGTGTACTATATGTTCCCCTTCAAAATGGCCAATTGTTGGCGCCCTTCCCGCTCAATATTTGGGAAGAGGCCCAGGGCCTTTGCCTATAAATAAGACAAGCCACCACAAGGTAGAGGCATGGAATCATCACCAGGAAACCAGTAGAAAGAGCGAATGAACTCCCCTCGCAGTTCATCGCACCACCCAAGAACAGACCCTCGCGAGGCTAATCTTCCTTGTACTGTTCATCATCAGCCCAAGAGGCAATCCACCACACCACACACTGGAGTAGGGTATTACACCATGATGGTGGCCTGAACCAGTATAAACCCTGTGTCTCTTGTATTGCTCTTTTCATAGCTTAGATCCTAGCGAGGCGGTGAGGAGCAGGCAGGTAGCGGGCAAAATCACCGCGCGCACCCCAGTGTTCGAATCTAGAGGGTCTGTCGGAACCCGAAATCTGACATTTGGCGCGCCAGGTAGGGGTGCGCCGGAATTCGTCTTCCGATGCCCTGTTCTTCATCAACCATCGCATCCATGTCAGACGCTCATCGGGCCCGCGCCGAGCGCTGTGCCGCTCTCGCTTCCCGCGTCGCCCAGACGGCCCCCGTCGGTGGCCACCCCCGCAGTTCCCCGTCGCCTGCCGTCAATGCCGCCACCGGCCCGGCGGGGAACAAGCAGCAAGCATCATCCCAGCATCCGTCCATGAGGCGAGACGGCCGCACTACTACGCCCTCACTCGCCCCAGTTGGTTCTTCGTCCCGCGCACCCCGCGCGGCCATGGAGGCTCGAGCTGCGCTCATCGCGGCAAACGAGCTCCTGCGCTACCGCCTAGTCGACGACGTCTACGAAGAGTGGCTCGACCACGTCGCTGAGCTCGTCCACGCCGCAGGGGGCTCCCCCGCGTCGTCCTTCTCGCTGCACCGCGCCCCGCCCTGCGCGGGCAATGAAGCTACGGGGGCGCCTCAGCCGCCTCCCCCTCAGGAAGGCGCCCTGGCACCAAGGCGCATGGCCCCTGGGCGGAACCCACTCCGTCCGACACCAGCGCAGCAAGAGCGGAGCTGCCAAGAGGTCCCTCGTCCCAAAGAAGCTGCCCGAGTGCTCCCCGCTCCGGCCCGTCGTGACCACGCTCTTGTTCCAGCACGCCAAGACACCGCACTGCTCCCAGCTGCAGCGCATGGGGGCCCGCAAGACCAAGCTCCTCGTCACCAGAGGCCTTCCGTGGCCACAGCAGGCTGTCGCGCCTTCATCACCGAGTTGCGCAGCGTCGCGTGGCCCTGCAAGTTCAAGCCAGACCTGCCTCCTCGCTACGACGGCACGGCCGACCCTGCGGAGTTCCTCCAGCTCTACGAGCTGGGCATCGAAGCCGCCAGCAGGGACGAGAAGGTCATGGCGAACTAGTTTCCCATGGCGCTCAAGGACGGGGCCTGCACCTGGCTCCTGAACCTGGCTCCAGGCACGATCTCCTCCTGGGTCGAGATGCGCACCCGTTTCATCGCCAACTTCCAAGGTACTCGCGACCGGCCACCTGCCGTGAGCGACATGCGCCGCATCAAGCAGCAACCAGGGGAGACCCTGCAGAAGTACATCCAGCGCTTCAACAACACATGCCTCAAGATTCCCAAGGTGACCGAGGAGGCCATCATCTCAGCCTTCTCCGATGGTGTGCGTGACGTCAAGATGAAGGAGGAGCTGGCGATGCATGAAGATCTGTGCACTTCCTTGGAGCTGTTCCACTTGGTGACCAAGTGCGCCAGGGCTGAGGAAGGGCGCCTTTCCCTCCTCGAGCTGCCAGCCGCAGACCCAGAAGAGAAGAAATCCAAGGCCAAGGACGTGAAGCGCAAGGGGGCTGCCATGCTCGCGGCAGAACCAGACACCAAGCGGGGCAGAGATCAGCCCGAGTCTTTCAAGGGCAGCCGGTACTGTGTGTACCACGACCTCCACACCCACAATACCAACGAATGCCAAGAGCTCCGAGCCGTGCGAGAAGGAAGGATCGGCCGGCGCCCCGACCGCAACGATCGAGGCTATGGCCGAGGAGGAGGAAGGAACGCAGGATGCTGGGAAGACCGCGGCCCTCACCAAGGGTGGCGCGACCGACCTTGCGAGGATCGCTGGCAGGATCAGCCTCGCAAGGAAGACTGGAGGGATCAGCCTCGCGAGGATCGTCCACAAGGAAACGCAGGCCTCCCTCCACTGCCACCGCAGCCAAGGAGAAACGAGGACCATCATCAGGACGAGGGGGCTGGGGGCTTCCAGGAGCCGCGCGCGATCGCCTGCATCCTGGGCGGAGCTCAAGCCCCACCCCCTCAACGCATCTTCAAGCAGTTCGCCCACGAAGTGAATGCAGTCCTCCCCAAGCTTGAAGCCACGCGCCCCCTCAGGTGGTTGGCGTGCGCCATCACGTTCAGCTCAGCGGATCAGCTCAAGTGCGCGGCCATAGCCGGAGTCCTCCCGATGCTTTGCTCCCCAGTCATCAGCAACATGCAAGTCACCAGGACCCTCATCGACGGCGGGGCAGGTCTCAACGTCCTGTCCGTAGAGACACTCAACAACCTCCAAGTGCCTTACGATCAGCTTCAGCCAACCAAGCCATTCTCCGGAGTCACCGATGGCTCCACGGTTCCGATTGGGAAGGTCTGCCTCCCTGTCACCTTCGGGGCGCGCAACAACTACCGCACCGAGCTCATCGACTTCGACGTCGCCCACATTCACCTGCCGTACAACGCCATCCTCGGCTACCCAGCTCTCGCCAAGTTCATGGCCGTGACTCATCATGGCTACAACGTCCTCAAGATGCCAGGAAGCGGTGGAGTCATCACGGGTGCCTTGTGAAGAAAGAGACGCAGTGTGCTCCCTAGAACGAGCTTTTCATGCCACATCACTTGAAGACCCAGATCGCGGGAGCGGGAGGCTCCCTGAGACCGCCCCCAAGAAGAAGAAGACATCGCCAGGCCCGAACCCTCAGGAGGCAGGCCCGTCAGGGTCTGCGCCTGCTCAGGGGACACCTCCTTCTGTCGCATAGGGAGGTGCGCCCGGCGCCCTCCTCAAGCAAGGCTCGGGGGCTCCCTCCTGGAGGGCCACCGACCTTGCTAAGGTCACAAGGGAGGCGCTTGGGCACCACTTGGAGGCGTGTTTCAAGACACGTTTCCCTCAGGAAGGAGCAAGGTAAGGAGGGCCAAACCCTCAGGAGTTTGTCAGTCAGATCACGCAGGAGTTGCAGGAGTCAAGAGTCATGAGTGGCAGCCACCGCTTACCCGCCGCAGCTCCCCATCCAGGCGAGGATGGTGGGCTGCACATCTGCATCGACATCCCAGGGCTCAACCGAGCCGCCTCTCAGGAGCGCTTCTGGCCCTCACGCGTGGGGCGCTGCGAAGGCCCACCCCACAATTACGTTCGCATGCCCTACGGCTTGCCGAACGCGGCTGCTGCACGCCAGCGCCTCATGGGAAGCATCCTGGAGGCTCAGGAGGCCAGGCGTTCCGCAGTCCTGGCAGAGATGGAGACGGTTTGCGAGGAGCCACCAGCGCCTCCGGAACCTCCTGAGGCTCCTGGGCCTAGGGGCTCGTGAAGACCGGCTTCCGTAGCCCATGACGTCTGCCACTTCAACACCACTTCGTCGTCAACACTATCAGGTGACATCTGTCAAGTTTCGTTTCCAGCTGGGAGCGCCCCCAGGGCTGCATGATTCCCAGGCCGCGTGGGTTCGTCCCTACGGCATGTATCCCCTTTTTACTTTATGTTCCTAGCTTACTTTGTTGGGGGCGCCCCTCGGGCTGCATCGTCCCCAAGCCGCTCGGGCCAGACCTAGCGGCATGTACCCCTCGTGCGTTTATTTTTGGGCCATGCATTCGACCCATCATGCTTGTTATTTGATGCCTGTCCGCGGCACCTCTTCTTCCTTCATGTCGGCCGCTTGCACGTTAAAGGGGGGGGGGTACCTGAGCATCGTGACTCAGGGCTTCTACTGGCTCTCCAGCCCTCACCCTCTGGCTTTGTGCATGGCATCACGACCTGGCAAACCAGCGACGGCTGAGACCCGCTCGAGGGCCGGGACCCGAGGACGTAGAGCATCGACATCTAGCCAAATTTGCAGGAACACATCACAAGTTAGGGCCCAGTGCCAGGCGCAACCCGCCTTGAGGTAGGGCCGCGTGAGTCCCGCGCTGGCTCACGGCTGCCCGGATACGCCTCGTCAGGCCTTTAGTGCCTCGTCGCCTCTCCAAAGCAACTAACGGCTGACCGCCGCTTGTCATAGCGGACTTTTGCTCTTTTTGTGGTGGGCCTGCAGGATCCCTTCAAGGAGCAGCGCCAGGCGAGGCCCTCACGGTGTCCTCTTCACTCTCGTCTGAGCGAACCACTTGCACGTTAAAGGGGGGTACCTGAGCATCGCGACTCAGGGCTCCTACTGGCTCTCCAGCCCTCACCCTCTGGCTTTGTCCACGGCATCGCGACCTGGCGGACCAGCGACGGCTGAGACCCGCTCGAGGGCCGGGACCTGAGGACACAGAGCAGAAAGGGGAGCAAAGGCGAGAGGGAAGAGGCGCACGGGGACCTCGCCAGGCAGCCCCTCGCCGGCCAATGCGCGGACCTAGCGCCGCACCAGGAAGCGTTTCCTGACTCTCAAGATAAGTCACACTCCGGAAACACTAGCTATCGCAGCACCGTCACCGCATCCAATGCAATCCCGTGTTAGCAACGTCGCGTTCCTTTCTCACCGAACGATGGCTGCTTGAGCGCTAAAGGGGACCTCCTGAGCATCGCGACTCAGGGGCTCTTACTGGACCCCGGGCCGCTCACCTCCTGGCCTTGACCATGGCATCGCGACCTGGCATACCAGCGATGACTGAAGCCGCCTTGGGACCAGGACCTGTCGGGGCAGAGCACCAAGCCCTCGTGAGGTTCAAAAGGAAGAAACTAAGCTAAGACGGAATAAGCATCTCGCACATCTTCACGATAGGGATCATATTGACAAAAGGAGCTACAGACACCTTACAAGCCCCCACGGGGTGTGTTCTTGGCTCCTCGCAGGGACAAAAGACGCGTATCCTAAGGAGTCCTAACTACAGGAACCGCGGCGGCAGACGCCATCATCAACAATGGGCCGCATGAGGCTCGGCGCCAGCCTCATCCAGATCAGAGACAGCGTCGGCCTAACGGGCCCGTCCTGCTCCAAGATCGGTGCAGGCTCGGGGGCTCGTAGCTGTCATCGCTTGTCTCCGGAGTCGCGAAGAGCTCGACGGAGTCGCTGGATCCTTCGGCACCCCCGCCGCTTGAGGAGCTGCTGGAAGAGCGTGCGACGGCAGGCCTGGTCCCTGCCGCTCCATAGCTTCTGCCGCTGCCTCTGGGATAGCACTCCAGCTGACGCCCATCTTTGTTGAAGACCTTGAAGAGCATCATGGAAGCGCCATCGAACTCCAGGTGGATCACAAGGGCGCCCCTCATCCTGCAAACTCGGGCGATCTCGCCCCAACCCCGGGTCATGAAGACCTTACCTGGAGCGATGACCTCGACATCCGCATCGGTCGCAGGAGTCTGGCAATCGGCATGCTGCAGCCAGAGCCTGAAAGGCCCCCTCGGCGGAATCTCGAAGGGGAAGGAAGGAGGAAGGCGAATCCAAGATGGAGGAGGCATGGTGGCGTGGAGCAAAAACTCTCAGGAGGAGCCCTCGGCGTGAACTCCAGGAGGGACAACACACCGCAGTGACCCGCCGGCGCCGACGGCGGCGTCGTCCATGGCGCTCGACATCAGCTCCTGCAGGGCCCTCAAGGTGGGCGTACAAAGGCAGCGGGAACCCTCGCAGCGGTCGCTCGCACCAAGGCCTCGACACCTCCTGTCGCGCGCCCTCATCTCGGCGGCAGAGGACCAACCGCTTCTTTGGCGGAAGCGGGTCAGGACACTCTCGGGGGGGCTTTCCCTTCTCTTCTGCGGAGAACCGGTGGATGGGTGCCATCAGCGTGAGATGGAGCGATGGCGAAGATGAAGAAGAGGAGGAATAGCAAAGGAAGATGGACTGGAATAGCTCACGTCGTTCCGTAGTTATAGCCAAGGGAGGCCAACCGCCGGCTTCCACGATCGCAGGTAATCATGACCAGTTTTTTGCATGCAGGGACTTGTCAGTTCGTGCAGTTGCCAAGGCGTCATGGGGGAGTGGAGCCGCCCACGTCCAATCAACCGCCACGTGGCGCCTGAGACCGCAGGCTGTTAAGGCCCGCGACGCTTCGCACTTGCCCTTTCGCTTCTCTGCTCAGCCAAGTCCGGGCGTGCCTTGGGCCCGGGGGCTACTGTCGGCGTTCTGGGAACGGGGGTCCCAAGACTTGCCTGCCTGCGGCCTACGGCGTGGCTCAAGGGGCGGCCCAGCACGGCCCATCTTCATCAGCACAGGCTCAAGACCCTCGCGAGGGGAAAGCCTCGCGGGGTGGACGACAGGAGCCTCCTCAGGCACGGCCTCATCAGGCTGGCTCGCGAGGAGGCGGAGAGATCAAGGCGGGGTACCTCACGAGGTGCCCATGACGCAAGCCATGACGACCAAGGGCGCCAGGCGGGTGCCAGCCTGCGCAGTGTCCTCCCTTTCCTCTTTGGTGCAAAGGGAGCAAGCGCAGGCAAGAGCATCAAGCAAAGGCATCCATTTCGGTGCAACAAGACCAAGACCGTCACAACGGCGGGAAGGAAGTCATCGTGGAGCCCAGGAAGGCGTCATCGTCAGAGCCTTTGACAGGCGAGGACCAACTTTAGTCAGGATAAGTGTACTATTTGTTCCCCTTCAAAATGGCCAATTATTGGCGCCCTTCCCGCTCAATAGTTGGGAAGAGGCCCAGGGCCTTTGCCTATAAATAGGACTAGCCACCACAAGGTAGAGGCATGGAATCATCACCAGGAAACCAATAGAAAGAGCGACTAAACTCCCCTAGCAGTTCATCACACCAGCCAAGAACAGACCTTCGCGAGGCTGTTCTTCATTGTACTGTTCATCATCAGCCCAAGAGGCAATCCACCACACCACACACTGGAGTAGGGTATTACACCACGATGGTGGCATGAACCAGTATAAATCTTGTGTCTCTTGTATTTGTCCTTTCATAGCTTAGATCCTAGAGAGGCGGTGAGGAGCAGGTAGGTAGCGGGCGAAATCATCGCGCGCACCCCAGTGTTCAAATCTAGAGGGTCTGCCGGAACCCAAAATCCGACATCTTCGCCTGCGAAAAGCCTCTGGTCGTGATGCTGCGGTGGGCTCAATGATGACCTCCGTCCTACCGTCATGGCGGTCTTGGTCTTGTTGCACCAGAATGGAAACCTTCGGCTGATTCCTCGAGACCCTGCGCCTGTGGCTTGCCTCCCTTGCACCGAAGAGGAAACTTGCGCTCTGCGCCTGCCTGGCACCCGCCTAGCCTTGGTCGTCATGGCTCACGTTAGCTGAGCCTCGTGAGGTAGATGCATAGAACTCTCCACCCCTAAGGAGGCCACTCCCTTCGGGGTTCTTGGTGTTGTCCGCCTCGCGAGGCTTGGCCCCTCGCGAGGGTCTTGTGGTGTTGGTGTTGGAGCTGGGCCATACGAGGCCGTCGATGGAGCCACGTGGTGGGCCGCAGGCAGGCAGGACTGGACACCCCCAAGTCCAGGACGCCGACAGTACCAAAAATAGGAAGGCATGTCATATTCACAGGTATAATGTGTAAACTAAGCAGATGCAGTTTACCCTAATTAGAAGCATTACAAGCTAGACACTGTATGCAACATGCAACCACATATCACACTACAAAGTTAGAGCAAGCACATGTGATGGTGGTGTAGGGGAAGTGCGGTCTTCAAGTACAGAGCTCCGTTCAATATCTTCATTTAGGCTTGCTATTTCTTGAGAATCATGTGGAGAGGATGAAACTGGATTCTTTATAAGAGTAGGGCGTCTCATACTAACCCACGGGCGTGACTGTCTCATCATACGCGATAGATGCAGGATACACAAGAACAGTAGTTTGATGTAAGAACATGGTGTGATAGGCAGATGTAGTATGTACCAGAAACAGGAAGGCGTGTCATATTCACATGTATAATGTGTAAGCTAAGGAGATGCAATTTAACAACTTAGGAGCAATAGAAGCTAGGTACCATATGCAACATGCAACCAGATATCACACTGTCATGTTAGAGCAAGCACCTTGGGTTGTGGAGTAGGGGAGATGAGATTTGGAACTTGCACTGCAGTACAAGTAGCAGGAGAATCTGTAGAGATCATCTGTTTCGGTTGCTCCAGAGGACCACCATCATTCCGTGCCTTTGTCCTTTCAGATTTTGCCTTGTTGAGTAAACACACGAGAAAAAGGAATGAAATACGCACTTCCAAATTCGTTGATGCATGATACTGACGAACACAACTTTTATGTATGGCAACCACATTGTAGGAGGATGGAATTTGTATGAAAAACGCTAAGCAGAAGGCATTTCAACAAATTGGAAGCAATGCAATCTAGACACCATATGAAAGATCCAACCAAAATCACTCTACCAAGTTAGATGTGTCTCATTATAAGTGGCACTTCAACTAATTAGAGGCAATACATGTTTGAAATGATATGCAAGATGCAACCAATATTACACTGTCAACTTGGAGGTGTATCGTCAGAAGTGATTGATGAGGGATACACAAGAAAAGTAGTTTGATGTAAGAACATGGTTAATAGAAAGACGTAGTATGTACCAAAAATAGGAAGGCATGTCATATTCACAGGTATAATGTGTTAACTAAGCAGATGCAATTTACCTTAATTAGAAGCATTACAAGGTAGACACCATATGCAACATGCAACCACATATCACACTGCCAAGTAAGAGCAAGCACCTGCGATGGTGGTGTGGGGGAATTGCGGTCATCAACTAGAGAGCTATGTTGACTGTCTTCATTTAGCCTTGCTGTTTCTTGAAAATCATGTGGGGAGGATGACACTGCACTCTTTAAACGAGTAGGGTGTCTCACAGTAACCCACTGGGGTGACTGTCTCATCATAAGTGATTGATGAGGGATACAAAAGAGCATTAGTTTGATGTACGAACATGGTTAATAGACATATGTAGTATGTATCAAAAATAGGAAGGCATGTCATTATCAAAGGTATAATGTGCAAAGTAAGCAGATGCAATTTAACCAAATTGGAAGCAATACAAGCTAGACACCATATGCAACATGCAACCACATTTGACAGCGCGAAGTTAAAGCAAGCACCTGGGATGGTAGTGTGTGGCAATTGCGAAAATCAACTGCAGAGCTATGTTTACTATCCCCAACTGCTGACACTGCACCATTTAGAGCGCTGAAATGCTCAGTGCTTATCTTCGAATTACACTGGAGCGACTTCTATCTTTTCTTTTCTGCATTCATCAACATTGCGTCAGAGTCTTAAATACCCATGCATAAAAAACAATAGTGTGAGTATAGGTGAAGTGTGTGCACAATTAGTATAGTGTAAAGGTAGCAGATAGCAGGTCGGTGAGAAATAAATGACGGGAGACATATGATAGCTCTACAACATGCATGGCACACTAAATTACTACAAGATTCTATGAAAATAACAGTCGACTGAAAACAAATAGGTCAGTGCATTTTTTCTGCACCGTCCGATGCACAAAGAACGGGCAGATCGCCTTCATCTACCTCCAGCCAGTCAGTGTTGACGATCTTCCTCGAAATGCCAGCGACCATCGGCCCAGTCCCCTGCCTGCGCCCTCCCCTCGACATCACCGCACCGTTGTGCTTGGCACCGCCCCCGGCCATCCATTCAAGCCCCGCCGACCTCCAGATTGGCGCCAGCAGCTCCTACGCCCCACACCCCTATGATAGACACCGATGCGCCGCTTCCCCAATGAATAGGCGGACTAGGAGCTCCGCGCGCCTAAGCGGGTGCTTCTTCTTTTAATTGCGGTTCGACTGACCCTGAATTGAAATCCAGGCGGGCTACTGACCGCTAGCAAAGGTGAAATAGTAAAGGGAGGAAACCTTGTGCATTTAGTATCACGAAGAAGATGCGGTAAGAAGCGAACTAGTTTCTTTCATGGGATGAATACGGTGTGAGCAGAGACGTAAGATTTGCACGAATAAGGGAAGAGGAGTACCTCTTTCTGCTGGCAGTGTTGTGTCCTTCTGTTTTTCCAACGATCTTCTTGTGGTTCGCTAGAAACGAGAAGTTGTGGAGGAGGTGGAGCCTTGGACGAACCCATGGCCAAGTTGTAGAATGTGGAGCGATGGCCGTCTGTCGGCGGCGGGGAACCAGATCCGAGGCAGCGAACGACGGCGTAGCGGGAACAGCTCCAGGTGGTTGACGGTTACGAGAGTGGAGCGGCAGCGGCGAGGCATAGGACGGAGTGGTTCTGGTACGGCGCACGTCGGTGTCGGCATCATGGAGGCAGCTCTGCCTCAGCTTCAGCTGTTAAGTCCTTGAGGGCATTGCGGTTGCGGTTGCGTTGGACGATGACGTCGGGGTACCGGCTCTGGCGTGATGCAGGAGGGTGGCGGTGGATTGGGCGCTATAGGGTGGAGGACGGAGGAGGCTGGGGTTTCACGGCTGGTGGAGAGGGCGTTTTGGCGCCCACAGAGTATGAATGGGGAAACGGAGGGAGGGGGGAACTAAGGGGGAACAATGTTTCGGTTTGGGACGCGCTTGTTTGAAATTTGGGGAAAGTTACAAACTTTGCCCCCATCTAAAATTTCAGACATATTGCGGGTTGGGGGTAGGACAGTAATCTCAGGTGTCCCAAATGTGGGCGGGATAGATTTCGGCCGAGCACATGGGTGTTTAGGCACCCACGGTGTATGAATGCTTCTCAGAGGCAGTTGAGACTGGCGTCTTGGTGAAGTTACAAACCTACCCCGGTTTAGACCTTTGGACATTGGGCCGATAGGCTACACGGGCTAGAGTCGGGACGGTAATTTCCTACCACCAAACATTAGTCTCGCGCGGTTTTGGGTGACCAGAGCCTTATTTGGCACTTTGTTTAATATTTGGGAGCAGAAGCATTAACGTTTTTGTTCTCTTGAATTGAACTTTCAGGATTTGTCAAACTTCACAAATCTTTACTCTTGAAAATCCTAAAGCTATGATTATTTTGGAATGGAGGGGATATGTTTGAATATACACTGTACACGAGTATATATTAAAAAATATGCAACTTACCTCAGTTCATACATTGTTCCAGATATAATCTCCTTGGTTGCAAAAAAAATAGTTAGACATGCGTATGAATATATAACATGTTCAAACACACAACAAAGATTAATGCGCCCATTTAGATCTAATTTACAAATGCCATTATCTCGGGTTCAAATAGATTAATACACTTCCTATGAATTCGAATCTTCGAAACCCCCTTTATGTTGAATTAGACATGTATTTTATTTCGTAGCTAGCAATTTGGAATGTATCCATGCAAGTGACAAATGTATAAAGTGCTTCACAGTAAAAACATGGAGTGCAGTAATTATTTTTTATATATGAATTGCAAAAGCAATCCATTGCCTGTATTTCAAACCCCTCTCACTCTATGGATCGAAAATATGAAATAAACACATGCACATGCTAGAATTCAATAGAGTATGGGTGTCTCATAGACCAATTTCCATACGCAATTTGCAAAATTCATGTTCTCATAAAAAATAATAATGCCATTTATATTTTAATTTAATGCGTAGAACCGACTTTTACACGTGATGCACTATGCGTCGGCCCGTTCTAGCAAATGCGCTATATATCTCTCTATCTAACGCATAAGTGCACACACTTTATATGCATTGGCATTTCTCTTTCACACATGCTCACAATCTCTCTCGGGGTGTCGGGGTGTCTCACGCACATGCTCTCTCTCTCTATATATATATATATATATCTTTCTGACTACTATGTACCACTCTTTTCACTAATCTCAGTTGGAAAACACTATTTCTCTCACATGCATATATACACACACGCACGGTCTCTACTAGCCCTTTATACGCACATATATATATGCCTACGTGTCTCCCACACACACATAATCTTTAGGCCTCTCTCGCACACATTGCCCC
>NC_041385.1:275968060-275969766 GCF_002162155.2 Triticum dicoccoides | reverse complement strand
CATATCATTCGGTAGGATATCCCTGACTGTTAGGCTGGATGGTAATACGTGGCAAAGTTTTACCCTAGTTTGGACCCTTGCAGTTGAGGAAAAAGCCTACTCTTGGTACTGTATATTAGTGATAGGGGTGTGTACAAAGTACAAGTGAATAGCAGGCATTGTGCGTGTGTGTATACTATCGACGAACTAGCCCCCAAGTTTTTATAACATACTCGGGGCCTAGGGTTACAAATCATATATAGTCGGCTTATCACTAGTGGGGATAGAGTCCTCCACGACTCTGGTAGCTTCGTGTTGTACGTCGGACCGTATAACGCGTCTCGGTCCAACCTATGTGGCGCAGGATGGAACCGACCCATGAGTCCTCATGTTGACCCGCCACAACTAGAAATGATGTGCCCACCACACCACACACGCGATCGGCCACTAAGAAAATAAGCATATACGATAGTACAATGTTATACATGAAAGTTAATTGCATGGTGCCTCCGAAAATTGCATTATAAATGTTTATATATTCTCCTAAAATATTAGTCACGGGAAAGAGAAACGAAGTTCATATCTCTCCTTGTCTCCACCGGACACCCCCTCTTTCTACACCACTTTCACGTACGCACACAAACTATCTCTCGGCCCTATAAAAGTATGCATGCCCACGACACATTCACGCGTGACGGTCACTGTATTTCAAGCTAAAGCACTATACGGTCACTGGACTTCAGAATATGCTCATTAAGGTCACCATATACATTCTCATGGTGATCATACTGTATCTAGCTCACGATACGTCTCCGTATTTTCTTGATGACACTAACGGACTTTGCATTTGATGCGTGCTCCGTATTTTGTTCACAACACTTACGGTCATTGTATTTGAAGCAAAAACATGATATGGTCACTGGACTTCAGAATAAGCGCATCACGGTCACCACATACATTTTGTCGTGCTAACCAACATGTGGTTGGATGGTTAGGAGGACAATGGTTTCTCGAGCCCACCAGGGTTAAAGTCCTGGTGCTTGCATTTATCCTGGGTTAATTTCAGTATTTTCCGACGATGTGCGTTCAGTGGGAGGAGACGTTCCACTCGACTACGAGGCACCTATGGTGACTTCGTAAAATCTCAAGATCATATGCTGGCTCACTCTTTCGAAGGTGCTCATAGGGGTAGGGTCTGCATGTGTGCGCTTATAGCGGTGAGTGCTTGCACGTACATATGAGCGCTTACGTCTGTACCGTGTTAAAAAATACATGTCATGATTATACGGTCACTGGCTCACCCATACAACTCCGTATTTTGTTGATGACACAATCAATTGACCAGTCAAATGTTCCACGTGGCACAACTAGTGTTGCACCATCGGGGCACATAACCGTGGGGCCCACCTGTCAGCCCGTATATGAAAGAAAGAAATGGTAGTTTGAGTCTATATTGTGTTAATAAAATACATTTTAAGGTGATCATACGGTCACTGGCTCACCATACAGCTCCATAATTTGTTGATGACATGATCAATTGACCAGTCAAACGGTCCACATTCAGCAGCTCACATTACCATAGGGCCCACCCATCAGCACGTATATGAAGGACAGAAATGGTAATAAATTAGTGGTCAGTGGGTATTCAAAGTCGTGAGACCTCTGGTTGGCAGTCGCCGGCGGTGGGGCACGGTAATTGGGCGGTGGCATGGGGATCACCGGAGAAA
>NC_041385.1:275905893-275967781 GCF_002162155.2 Triticum dicoccoides | reverse complement strand
GGTGCGGCGGCAGACCAGTGGTGGGGAGTGGTTTCAGGGCGGGCGGGGTGGTTTGGCGGCGCGGGCCGGCCGCGGGCGGCGGGGACGGCGGTTCGGCCGGTGCTGGCAGGCGGCTCAGGGGGGTGAAGTTTGAAGATAAACTGCAGGCCCTTGATTTCATATCCAACGGCTGGAAAATCTAATGACTAGAGATGAAAAAGTAAGTCGACTGACGTGTAGCCTCACCCCGCACGTACACATGCACGCATGCAAGACACGCACACATGCAGGCGTGCAACACTAACACGTACACATAAGGAACACACGCACGCATGCAGGTGTGCAACACTGACATGTACACATGCACTCACGAACACACGCATGTACGCACACATGCATGCAACACTAAAATGTACCCTTGCACACACGCAACACTCGCACGCCTGCATGCACACAACACACGACGCAAGACACACGCTCAACCTATATGTGCATGCACCCTTTGTTAAGGACATGGATTGTTACGGGTATTAATCAAACTTATCTGTGATAAGCAGAACATTGATGTTTGTAGCGGTCTTTATGAATCACAATGTATCGAATGGGCTATCAACATAGTAGGCTTATATACATGAAATAGATGACGTAACACACAATGAACAATCATCGGTTTATGAAATGCCCACTTCTGACCGCCCTGGCCCACCAAAAGTTCCTCTGCTGTGCGCTGCCTGCGTTGGGTCACTAACATGCAGGCCATGTACCCAAAGAGCCCAAACATCAGTGGAAGAACGGCGTGGTGTTGTACGTCAGAGTCGAGGGCGCCACTCACGGCATGCCCGGCTGAACACGCCTCCTTGTCGCATTCAAACGCCTCCATGAAACCCGCCCGTGTGGAAGCCGAGAAACCAAGTCCGTACACACGTCCGTTCATGACCGGGCCGACATTAAACGCAATGTCGGCCGAGCTCCTCCCGTCCACCATCTATTTAATCTCCTATTTAAACGAGGCCAAACGCCAGCCAAGAATCGCACACCTCCGCTGCTCCCCTATCTCATCCTTCACCATTTTGTCCACTCTTACAATGGCTTACAAAGAGTAGTTATCCCGCATCCAAGCTGTCTGGGTGGCCCACCGAGCCCGCCGGATACGAGCTATGCAGCTCGCTGATCCACCTCCCTCCCCTTGCCTGACGGAGCCAGTTGCCGCCCCAAGCCGGCGCACGGTTCAGCAACTCACCGCTCCAGGCCAGCTCGACGAGAGCAGCGCACGGGCGTCGTTGCTGCCGTCCACGCTGACGCCTCGTACCGCATCTCCCGTTTCTGTGGCCGGGAGTCCCATGCTAGCGGCCGCGCCATGCAAGCAGCGACAGAAGTCGGGTGCATAGAGAGCGACGAGTCGGTGGGCAGCGCCTGCGCATCCGCCGCCATCATCGAGGAGAAGTAGAACATGGGAGGCCGCCGCCGCTTGGGTTCCATGAAGGACATCGCAGAGGCGACGCCGGCATACACAGTAGGCGTCTTGCCGGATCCTTTTGTTGCGAGGACCTTCATCGACCCTTCATGGGCTTCATGGAAGTGGGGAAGCCCCTTCCACCATCATCTTCAGCATCAGCCAATGATATCAGTTGGGCAGTGGGGAAGCGAGCCGTCCTTTGCATTGAAGCATATACCTCCGGGGCTCCCGACAGTCCGGTGATCATGCTACCGAACATGAGGAACACAAATAGATCGGGGCGACCATTTAGGCCAGGTATTATATACTTGTGATGTCCAGAACTACCACTGTGTAGTTCATTTGAATGTAATGAAATTTGTCATGTTTGTATGAAAATCCGGTATTTTATATGATTTCCATCGTTGTTTATATGAAATATCGCCGTGTTTGAATGAATTTCGTCTGGTTGGTTGAGTTGCTGTCATAATGTGTGTGTCTACGGTGGAATTTTGCCATGTGTTGTTTTCATGGACTAGCAAGATGCCCGTGCATTGCATGGAACATGAAGATGCATTTTTTTACAAAACACCTGTTGTGATGGACCCATGCAAGAGTAATCCCATTTGTAAAAAATTAATGATATCTCGAGAAGTTTATCGGAAAAAAGGTATCTCGAGAATTTTATCATACTCCATTTTTGTATATAAGGCCACAAACCCATATTGCATGTACCAAGGCAAAAATTAATGTATTCTAAGTCAATGTTGCAAGCCACCTTCTTTCCTTGTTTTCCATGTAAATTAATGTGTATTCTTCTCTTTCATGCACATCAAGCCAATGCTCACACTCCCGCATGCATGCAAGGGACAATTAATGTCCTCCTTTGCTAGTACGACGAGGCAAACACCATTAATATTGCATCGATTAGTGTTAGTGGCCTTGTATATCTGCAAATTGTAATTTTAATATTGGCCTTGTATATAAAAATGGAGGGAGAAAGATGAGAGATAAGGTGAGGAGGAGTGAGGCTGGTGGATCGGACTGGGCGGAGGCATGGGGATGGACGGCGCATTATGTCTAGGTGTGTATCTCTCTCACACACACCCACGTAGGTGGGGTACGTGCACGAAGAGAAGAGGTGCACGCACGGCGCACGTACTCCCGTCTCTTTCCCAACCTCACCCGCGCGGGTACACGGTGGAGCTCAATTCTGTATGAAAAGGCAGCCCACGTGGTAATTTGACACGTGTACTGGTTGTCCACTTGATGGAGGGAGGATCGTCTACCACGGGTGAACAAACAAATTGTGACTTGACGTGTTATGTTAAAAAAGAGGAAAACCATGTGGGGCCTACCTTAGAGGCAAGGCTCCATACACTGGAGTACTTTTGATGTGTCCCGTTAACACGCAGAACGAGGAGAAGCTTGCTTAGTACATCGTCTCCCCTGCCCACATGCGCGGTGACTCGCAGGATGAGGTGAAGCTTGCTTACTAGTAGTAGTAATGTACGCCTTACGCCCGCTCCCTCGCCCACGCGCGCGGTGGCTCGCAGGACGAGGAGAAAATTTTACTACTCCTTCCGTTTACTCCTCGTCCCTACCTTGGTTAGAGAGATTATCATATTGTTTGGAATATATATGTCCTTTAGTACTCCATCCATTTACTTATACAAGGCCACTATAAAAAAATACATTTTGCATCTATACAAGGCCACAAATAGTAATGGAGACAAAAGTTACTACTCCCTCCTTTCCAGTTTATGGCTCAATTTCAGAATCTCTCCAACCAAGGTAGACGGTGAGTGGTGGAATTAATTTCGTAGTTTGCACAAGTAATTAGTACGCTTGTTTTTCTCAAGAAGTTATGTTTACCGAGGCATTAATTAGAACGAATGCATGAATGACCATTAATTTCCATGAACTTCTACATACATTGGTGAGTTTTCTCTTGACGCTGCTTGCATCGGGTGATCTAACACACCTCAAAATCCAACATCTGATGGTACTACTACTACTAGTAGTAGAACTGAGACTTATAAAATGGAAAAACGAATGTTTTTTAGAAGAGCCCTATAAACCCTAGTGGGTACGTACTCCGTAAAATCAGATTTTCCCAAAACCAAATCGCTCAACCTTTATTTGCTTGTTTCCCTTCCTGCCTCCTTGCCTCGAACAGACTATGCCAAACTCCCCTGCCTGCCGCACGGGAAAAGACATGCCCTCGTCTTTTTTTTAGTCCAGGTTTGTATCGATGGATCGCGCGAAGCAGCAAAAACCAAGCCGTGTCTTGTACTCCTCCGTCGATGCTCGCTTTCATGAATTATGTACTTCCTCTCGCCGACATGTGGGACATATAGCAACCGGGTCGACGTGTCAAGCACCAAATAACAGTGCAGAACAGCAGGGGGGACGCACCCCAGTCGTACCGCCCTAGTAGTAGTAATGAGCAATGAGACGTCAAATCACAATGCCGCACCTTCCCAGATGGACGAAGTAACCATTATTTCACACTTCGGTTCGCCATCATCTCAACCCACGTAGTACTGCTTCTGCCTCAAGAGGGACACGCGCATCACCTTGGTACATCATGACACGTGGGACTGCATGACAGCCATGCTCCCCCGCCGATCGCTCGGTAAAATCACCTCATTTTTACTACTTCCTCCGTATCAGTTTACATGGCATGCACGTCATTCTAGGTTGAGAATTTAACTGGCTATATATGTGATGAACACTATATGTTTGTAAACTACATCCGCTTAAGAATCCAATTATATACTTTTTGTGACATAGTAACTCATATTTAGTTAGTCAAATGGATGACCTAGAACTACATGCACACCCTATAAACTGAGACGCCTAAAAAATGAGACGGAGAGGGTAGTTCAGTACGTATATTTTTAGATCAATATAGTCAGGATTAACCAAGGAGCAAAACCAAGTGGTAGGCTGCTCCTGTCGTGTTGGCATAGCAACTCAAGCAGGGTCAGTCCACACATGAAATGGCGACACACTTTAACAGGACCCCTTTGCCTGACATGTGGCTCATCCACCATCTTGTTCCACGTGCGATGCACCAAATTATAGTTTGGAGCAGCGGTTGGAATTGGAGGCACCCCGGTCGTAGCGCCGCAGTAGTAGAAAATGAGCGATGAGGGGTCAAATCACAAAGCCCCACCTTTCCCGCATTAAGCTGGACGGACGAAGCAACCATCATTTCACTCTAGGGCGCAAGAGCATAAAGAAAAGAGAAAACCAATGATGCGTGAGGAAGCTACCTAGGGCACCCTAGGGTAGGGGTCTCCACTACAGATCCTTTTTTTGAAAGCGCCTCCACTACAAATTGGCTTCTCCCTCGTCCTCTTGAAGAAAACCGATGATGCATGCGGCGGTAGGGTTTGTAGGAGTACTACGGCATGTGGGGCCACGTAGTAGTAAACGGGAGAGGGATGAGTTCGAGTTGACGCCTTAAATATGTGTGGGCTGCTTGGTTTTACGGGAACGAGGCAGCATTTTGGGTTCGGGGACCAGTGGAGATATGATGCATGCGCCCGCATTTTGATATACTCGGGGCCGCGTGAAATTTGCTACTCTACGCAAAACTAGTAAGGTACACATGCATTGAACGCATGAGATTTGGAAACCAAATTATGAATAAATACACACTATAGCATGTAAAGCTTTGAGTCATATATGCATGATGTAGATGTTCGTTTAGTTCTTATAGTTCATCTCATTCAAAATCAATTAGTTTTATAAAAATGTTAAGATTCACGGGGTTGTGCATTGTAAAGCATAAAGTAAAAAACAAATAATGGCAATTCATTTATAATAAAATATTCAGTTATGATACGAAAGATTCTAGAACAAAGGAGAAGTGCTTGTGTTTTGAGGTTTGTGCATTATGCTTAAGTTCAACCATGGAGTCTTCTAAATTGTACATGTGGCAGATCTGATGGAATGTTGATGATATCCAAAGGCCAGTAGTGCTCGGATTTGCCATCTCTGCACTGCGGATTAGCTTCATCAAATGACCATCTTTCAAAGTTATTCGCACACTATATAGTTCTTGTGCCATAGTTGCATGTCTTGGAAAAAAGCTACTACTGGGTTGTACTAGCTATTTAGGAATAGAAGATGTATACATGGAAGTTCTAGGGAAAGAGATGACATGGAGTATCTCAATTCCTATGAGTAGGGATTGGAAAAGAGATGTCATTGGGTTCACATCATAGGAACTTTTCTATTGAATCTAGAGATGACATGTATCTCAATTTCTATGAGGAGGGATTAGAAAAGAGATGTAATTTGGTTCATATCATAGGAACTTTTCTATTGAATATACGCTAACGTTTATTTTCCTTTGAAATTATGGTAGTATTGGAATCCATTCATATGAACCAAGTGGCTCTAAAGCTATAAAAATGATATCATGTTTATTTCCTTGGAAATGTGGAGTATATGAATATATTCCTATGAACCAATTGGCTCTAAAGGAAAAAATCCTATAAAAATCATATCGTATAGAGTTCCTATGATATTCCTCCCCACCAAAGGATGGTTGAAATTGCTGCAGGTGACACGAGGGTCTTTCTTTGTAGACACCTCCCCCATCTTTATAGTTACCTCTCAAAGATGAATGTAATGATATATACTGGGTATTCTACATGTGCAATTTGGTACACGAAAACTCGGTAAAAGTTTGTGAGGTTCAAATTTTCAATAAAGCTATATGCACTGCATTTTGGAACGGAGGGAGCATACATGTGGAAGATTTGTGTGTAGGAGGAGTGGCTGTTCTATTAAATGACATGGCAGAAGTGACACTATCGGATGCCGATCTAACGGTTCTTATGGCGTTCGTCAGGAAAAGGCTTATGGCGAACGTTTGTCGGATAATGATTTATAGACACATGCATTTCATTGATACGTGCCCCCCTCTCTCTCACACACACGCACCCTCACGAGTCATGACTCTCCCGAGTCGTCTGCACCCACCATCTATCTGTAGGTAGACGTCACACACATATGTGCTCTTCACACCCTACCCTCAAAACTTCTAAAAAAAAGACGTCGCACACATTTTATTTTAGCTCACACGTCACACACTTATACAATTACTCTTGTGGCGAACGTTCTTTGGGCATAGTATATTGTACTCTCACGAAGAGAAGCGGTGCACGCACGCACTAGTTCTCTCACACCCACTCGCGGGTACATGTAGGAGTGCATTTTTTGAAGCTGGTACAACAAAATCACTCCACTATATGTATAAGTAGGGCCTTAGCGCTTGCTTTACTAGGGTTCCTCTCATTCACTCTCTCATGCTCTCCATATCTAAGCAAGACATAGGTGTCCACACTCTCTCTGCTCACGGCTGGTCACAAATCCGGCCGGACAACCTCGACCGGGGCAGGGGTGTAGGTGCATCGTTCACGCTGTCGTCGGTGGTGAGGGAGGAGACCAACGGCTGCCCGCGCGTCCCGATCAGCGGCCGTGCCGTTCTCTCCGAGAGAGCGCCGGCTCGGGAGGGCCTCCGACCCCTTCTTCCTCCCTGCGGTATTGTGGCGAAGATGCGGCCTCCCGACGCCGTCTTTGCCACATGCTGACAACCCTCAGGTATATATTCCTTCGAAACCCGCCTTGCTCTACTGCCCCAGCTCCCCACTTGGCTTCGTGTGGATCTTTTTCTACTTCCATACGCTGTTCCAAAGCCAACTAGACTTTTACAATTATTAGTGGTAAAGCTAGTTCATACAGTCGACTCTAAGAGTTGGTTCAAATAGGGAAGAAAGTGGGAAAGATGTAGCATGAATCTAGGACTTGGTTCTAAGAGGAAACAGGGGAAAGTAGTAGATACTGGCTACCCAACTGGTCTCTTGGTTGAAAAGACAAAGAAAGCATGGTGGATGGTGAAGGGTCGGGGGAAGTGGACCTGTCTCTTGGTTGAAAAAGGAAAGAAAGTGACGGGTGTAGGTGGACAACGCAAATGAGAATGAGCAGGTATAGATTTCCTGTGCTCACATAGGAAAATGTCGCCAAGGAGATAAAAAAATGGGACAAATGCAGACATGTTGCCTGAGTGTTTGCCGCTCTCGGCAACCACATCTGCCTCACCACTTTATTCCCCTGCTGTCCCTACGCTCATATCGCTACTGTTAATGTAAAATCACATGAATCATTAAGCAATGCCACCTAATGTCACTATAAGTAATGGTCTAGTGCCATCGATAAATTGAAGCAATGCCACCACCATTTTATGAAGTGCTTCTGTCTTGCTTTATTTCCCATGAATTGTGTTTTTGCAGTTGCACTTAAATCTCACACCGCTAACATTGCTTCATCCCAGTGAAACTTCACAAATTTGATTGCACATTTGCTGACCATGTGCTACTCTCATGATAGTAATACTAATGCTATTGTTCTACATATTAATCTAGTGGCAGTGTTGATGTGATGTGATGCTACTTACTTAAGGGCACTTTCATACTGTCAATCTAGTGCCAATATAACACAATAGATGCTCATGTTAATCATACGCCACCGCAAATATATGTCACTGTTTAAATAACCGTATTTCGTATTTGCGCACACAGGGATGTCTGTCTACATATCGTTTCAGGATGTCTGTCTCCGTATCGTTTCTATCCGTGCAATCAAAAGCACACACCTCAGTTTTAGTAGAACTGCGCAAAATGAGATGGCTATCCCTCGCTGTCGTCGTCTAACCACCCGTCTTCCAGGTATTCCTACATTGGTAGTAACTAGGTAGAATGACCAATGCAATCTAAAAGAAGTTGATTCGTACGCTTTACTTCCTGATTGCAGTGTAGGGACAAGCGAAAACAACTGCATCCTAGTCCGGAATGCACTTTCTACTAGTTCATCCATGGACCTAGGACTAGCTGGCAAGGCTGCACGACAGTTTTCTGGACAGGTGCGCGGACAAGAGGCATTGTGGTCTGCTTATTTCTGCAAATAGTGGTGCTTAAATTTAGTGGAATGCACAAGAATTTCAGCTGGTCAATACACTGCATGGTTCAGTTCAGCATTCTAGCTGAGACCACAATTATAATTGGTTATTCTGGAATGAGAGAACCTAACCCTGGATGGTGGCCACAAGAAAAAACTGGAGTGAACTCCAGGAAATTTAAGCCTGCCGGGAGGCCCTTTGCTCAGAGAAGCCTTGCTTGTTTTTTCCTGATTTGTAAACCTTCTCACAACTTTGTCTTCTGCTGTGAACTAGTATATGTTTGTTATGTTCTATGAATAATTGTGATGTATAAAATTGCTTAACTTATGCTTTTCAAGTTTTTTATGAAGCCGAGTTTAATGTGAGTGTTCCACATAAACCCTGGACTAGCGTGTGAACGTTTGGAATTTACATTGTGGCCTTAGTTAACTGCATGAACCACTGTAGCAAGATATATAGTTGCTTATATGTCAGACAGCAGATTGTTGATTGTTAGCTGATCGATAGCCTAGTGTTGAAGTGAGTTGAGCCAATGTGTCGTGTTTTGCACAACTACTTACAAGCGGGGTAGCACCAACAGTGTTTACAAGTACTTATGTATACGCCGGTGCACAGCTCTCGAACGAGTACTCTATTTCATCAAAACACACACTGCTCGTATGATAAACCGTGACAATCTATGTCTTACCATGCCATATTCATGAAAAAACTAGTGAGGACACATCTGTTTCGGCAACAATTATGATGGTCCTCACATGATTCACGGGCACACAAAAGTAGCAACACTTCCCATAGACGGATTCAAACAGAGTACTAGCCCCAGAGGGCTCGATAACAGGCATGGTTCGGATAATTAGACACAATCTAAACTACTATTAAACACTAGCTGGGGCAACTATTTCATGCATCGATCTAATTTGGGCTGGACACAAGACGGACCTTGCCATGAACATCATCGAGGACGTCTGGCAGCAGCTCAATCCTGTGAACCTTCATGAAGACAACCTTGTGGCCTTGCCACTCATAAACTTGTTTGTGGATGCATGCCACGTCATCTTCCTGCGTAAGCTTGACAAGAATAGTATGCCTCACAAACGAAGGTGTACCTTTGAACTTCTTGTGCTTCAGTACACCCTGGACAACACGCCTGACAACAGTGAGGCTGGAATACAACTCGACATTGGTATAAGCGCAAATGGCTTCCAGGATCCAACAGCCTAAGAACTCTATTTTCCCAGTGCGTATATTCAGGTCATCCGCCTCATAGTGAGTCACATGTACAACCACACAATCCTTGTCTGCATCAGGGCTCTAATTGAAACATAAACAAATTCTGAATTACTTTCCAGTATAAGAAACACAAGCAATTTAAACCACTATGTATAGCATGGCACCGAAACTAATAAAATTTCGCATTATTCATCACCACATACTTAGATGAAAAACCACAATTGAGATCGGCAAAGAAGAAAATCACCTTGGGCAGCTCAGCGGGGGGAGGGGGGACACATCCTCGAAGGGGGAAAACAGCTCCTGCAGTGCCACGGGGGCTGTAACCTCAAATGGGGCATTGACCATCTCAATAGTGGATATGAGTGTATCTGGGGTTGGCTCAGTGGCTGCCTCGATCTTCTTGGAGCTCTCTGTCTCGTGGGGATCAGCCACCTGCGTCTGCTCCAATATCCACGGATCTTTGCCTGGTTCTGCTTGGTCCATCATGAAACTGATGAATACTAGGAGACCAATGAAAGGAAAACACAATCGCAATGACAATGAAACAAAAAAGAGAGTGAGGATCGGTTACTGCTTTGCAAAATTTCTTTTTTTTCTCTGAACGAAAATATACCAACATCACGGATCCGCTTACCTTCCCTTCGTTGGGAGTGAAGAACAGTGGCAGATGCGAGTGTTTCCTTTCTTGAAGACGGTGAGAGAAGAGTGAAATGATGGTTGCTTCGTCCGTCAAACTTAGACTGCGGGGAGGTGGGGTTTTGTGATACGATGGCGCGTTACTGTCGCTCTACGACCGGGATGACTCTCCGCCTGCATACTGCCTTCTAATTTAGTGGATGGCATTGGGGGCCCCGCGCTGCATGGCCCGCATGTAGGTGAACAAAAGTATAACGACATTCAGTAGAGGGAGACGTTTCGATGACCTAGGAGGAGCCAGAAGAGGTATTGTATCCACTGTACTAGTAGTAATTGTTTTTCTGAGTAGCTATAGAGTGTCTCCGCTGTACTAGTAGTAATTGTTTCTCTGGGCCCAAGACAAAACAGCCCATCCACCCTAGTAAATAGTAAAATCAGTTCAAAAGCCCATATATTTACGGAATGAGAGGCGCTACCCACACCCAGCACACCCCCCCCCCCCAAAAACCTGGGTGCTCTTCTTCCTCCTCACTTCCACCCACCTCACGTCAGCTCGCTCCACTCGTACCCCCAAATTCCTCACCTCACTCCTACAGAAAAGCCCAGCTCCCCTTCTTCCTCACTACTACAGAAAAACCCCAGCTCCCCTTCTTCTTCACTCGCGCTACAACTAGGCTCGTCATTCGTTACTCTGCTCAAATCCGTGAGCGTGACCCGACGCCCTCGAGGAAAATGGAGTCGGTTGACCCCAGCGCCAAGAAGATGAGGCTCCCGCCAGCGGCGATGCCTATTGTAGATCCCACACCCGGCAGCACGGGGAGAAGTGGCGACCCCGCCCCCACAGGATCCCAGGAACCCGTATCTTGGGTGGACCGCATCAGCGATCTCTCAGACGCCGTCCTTGGGGAGATCATCTCGCTTCTCCCCACCAAGGATTGCTGCCGCACCCAAGTCCTCTCAATTTGGTGGTGCCCTCTATGGCGCGTCGTGCCCCTTAATCTCGACTGTCATCAGCTATCTATCTTCAATGATTTTGAAATCCTGAGAGCCATCATCTCCTCCCACCAGGGCTCCGCTCAAAGCCTCTGCATCTCGTCATGCTACCTGAGCAAGCACACCTTGCCCTGCACGGTGGACGCATGGCTGAAACCCCCTGAATTCGAAAGAACTACAGCTGCTTGAGTTCTACTATTCCCCTGGAAATCACATACCACATACCGAACGCCATGTACTTGTGCCCTAAGCATCGATGTCCATCTCGCAGTTTTCCTCCTCTCTCCACACCGCCACCTTTGCGTTATGCTACCTACCAGACAATCTGGTACTAAACCTTCGACTCCCATTTCTCAAGAAACTTTCACTTGTGCAGGTTCGTATATCAGAGGCCTCATTGCACATCATCATCCACTCTAGTTGCCCTGCCCTGGATTGCTTGGTGCTTGTTTTCACAGTTAGAATCAGTTGTCTCCAAATAAAGTCGCCTAACCTTGTAAGAATTGGAATTTCTTTTGACAGAAGGCGGCTCATCATCTGAGATGCCCCTTCACTTCAAAGGTTGATCCTTGATTCTAGTTATTCACCGTTGCAAATAACCGTCCTCTGTGCACATAAACTAGAGACCTTGGGTGTAATACATGATCTCTGTGCTCATTTCAATATGGTGTTTAGCTCTAGAGTTCTTCAGGTACTTTATATTATCATCTACACTTGTAACCATAAGCTGCATTTTAAATTTCTGCGCATAAGTTATATATCATCTTGGAGTACACATTTTGTACTAATATTATGTTCTATGCTCAATGAAGAGTTTCTCCATGGATGGCCTATCAATGGTGCTGGATTCTGTCGAGATCTTATATATCCAAATGAATAGTTTTGATCTAAACAAGATTATTGGCTTGCTGCAATGATTTCCATGTCTGGAGAATTCGTATATAAAGGTGATAATTTCACGCACATTGGAAGCCTGCATATAGTGTACTAGAATTAACTGTTCAGCTATTGCTCTTTCGACACTCATTTTTTAGACCTTAACTGTTTTCAATCTTCATGTCTATTTAGGCAACAGGATGGGGTAAGAAAGTTATAACCAATTGGTGGATTCGTAAGCATCGGGATTTTCTCACTTCTCATGATATTCGGTTGAAGACAATAACGCTAGAACAATATGTAGCCAACCGTGCAAACACTAGATTTGTCACATTCTTCCTGCTGAATGCGAGGTTACTATTGTCCATCAGGCTTAAGTTTATCAGCAGCATGGTTTTGACGGATGGGTATGTTGAAGAGCAAAAAAAGGAGTTTCAGGTGGGCAAAAGAGCTTGTGAATGTGTCGGGCTTCTATTTACAACATATTGTGGTCATAATTCAGTAAATTTTACCACTTAGGATGTTCATTCTATGGACCTGACCGATCGATTTGACTGTGATTGTCGGAAACAGTGTTGGAGTTAGATGTTGTTGCCCTTTTCAACCTGGGTTTTGTGCAAACCTGATGAACAATTAACCCTCGTGCTTTTGTACAGTTTGTAAGCTAGAGTTAGATGTTCTTTCCCTTTTCAACTTGGCTGTGACTGTCATATTTTCTTTGAAACAAGGCAAATGGCTTGCCATTCGTTTAATTTAGAGTGAAATATTGTTACAAATCCCAACCAAGGGAAATAACATCACTCTCGCCGGCTGCTTGAGCTCACTGTGCATTACAGAATCCAAGTGATTAGCCCCCACCAGCACCCACAAGCTTATTTCGAACTAGCACATCGAATGGGCTGTAAATTTTCATAGGAAAGGCTGCATGACTATGACAGATTTGGATTCTGACATTTGGGACCCGCAAGGAAATAGCCTATCCAAGGTGGTGTCGACTTACAAGCCAGTCGACAAACGATTCTGCCTACCAGTCGTTGGATTGACATCCAACATCTGTCATGTATCTTCTATCTCTTGTCTTCTTCTTCCTCCAGCCACCCAAACCAAACCACCCCGTTGCTCCGCCTGCTCCCGCCTCCCATGGCTGGCTGCGCCTCCTCCTCCCTACCGTAACCTCCAACGTTGGCCAGTCCCTCCCTCTATTCCCCCACACGTCCTGTTATTCTCCGGCGACGTCAGTCCCAACATGCACCCGCACCCGAACTAGTCAACCCTCGTACTCCCCTCCGCATGCGACTGGACCGGCGCATCTTCCACGGCTCTTGTTCATTCCGTCCGAGGCCTCGCCGTCATCCTCCGCCTTGGTTCGCTTGCCATGCGTGGTGCGCCGCCCTCTTGCGTTGTCAACATCGTCAACAACCAAGAGGAACAAGGAGATGAATGTACGTGGAGAGGATGACAATACGGACCCACCAGCGTCATGGCAGTACGCAAGCAAGTGCCTCTATATTACAAGCCCAAAAATATGGTTCCTCCTAATGGTTGGACATCTGGGGCTCACGCCATTGTCAACATAGTCAATAAACGAGAGAATTACACTATGAGCGGCTGACACCAGGGACCCAGCAGGTCATGCAGTTTTTTTAGGAACAAGCAGTTGTTATTTATACTAGTTTTAGCGATGGATCAGGGTAACAACGGGGCTGTGCGGGGGCTGTGGCCCGTCTAGCCAGGGTTTTATTTATGTTTACCACATCATGAGCCTAGTTGTGTTTTTTCTTGCTGAAAATGGCTAGCCCGGTTCTATTTTTTTAAAGAAATACCCAAATGAGGCCTACTTGCTTTATCAGCCCTGCTGGGCTGCAAATCTTTCAAGACGATGAGAGTTTCATTCGGTTTGCCTAGAAATGGGCTGACATTTTTAAAACACATCAAACCGGGAATTAGGTTCATTTTTTTCATTACAAGATTTTAAATTCCGTTAATTTTTATGTGTGGACAATTATTTGGATTTTATATTTATATGAATTATTTTTCAAAATAGTTTGAATGTGAATCGATATTTTGGGATTAAAAAGAGTTGACCACACCGAAATATGCAAAATTCCATATCTTTTTGAACCGTGGCCACAATATGGGGGTAATGCTAACAAAAATAAGATGGGCTCCAAAAAAATTCTTATGAATTAGCAAATGGGTTGTAGATTATTAGAAATAATGGCAGATGGGTTGTATGTTGTTTTCCACAGATTTGAGGCTGACATGTGCGCCTACTATAGGTTGACGCGTATGCTTTCCTAAAAAAAGGTTGACACACACGCAACACCGTGTCAACTTAGTGAACACACGAGAGCAGTGACTGTTGGATGTCCATCCAACGGCTGTCGTGCTTCTTCAATCTCTGCTCTTCCTGCTCCAGCTGCTCAAACAAGCACCGGCGGGACTGTCTACTCCCTCCTCCCGCAGCCGGCTATGCTGCCGCGCAGGCCTCACCTCCCCATCGTACTCCCATCACTGGCCTAGCCATCTCTCAACTCACCCACACCTGTTGTTATTCTCCGGGGACGGTAGACGAACTAGTAAACCCTCATACCCCCCTCCGCGTGGGAAACAACTGCCGATTCTTCCCTGGCTCCGTGTCGTCCCCTTCCTAGGCCTCGCCGTCGTCCACCGCCCTGGTGCTCTCGGCGCGGCCTGGTCAACATGGTCAATGAATGACATCCATCAGAAGCGGACCGTACGTGGAGAGGCTGACATCTAGGACCCATTGGAAGGGCGTCTGTATTTCACGAAAAAAACATTCCCCCGCTGACAAGTTGGACCCACCAGCTATATCTTCGCACGCAAGGAAGTGCCTCCTTATTACGCACAAAAAATGAATACCCCTCTGCTAGTTGGGACCCACCATAGTGGGAGGCTGACTTGTGGGCCTACCAAATTAATGGGGATGGAGGTCTTTGTCAACTTAGTCAATATGAACGATTCTAGCTCCAGTGACCGTACGATGTCCATCCAACGGCCATAGTGCTTCTTCAACCTCTGGTCTTCTTGCTCCAGCCGCCCAAAGCAGCGCTGGTCGTGCCGCCTCCTCCTGCCTCCCATGGCCGGCTGTGCTACCGCGGAGGCCTCACCGCCCCCTACTACTCCCACTGCTGGCCAGGCCATCCCTCCACTCACCGACAACCCATGTTATTCTGCGGCGACGACAGCCTCACACCATAGCCGAACTGGTGAACTCTCGTACTCCTCTCCACGTGGACATCCACTGCTGCGTCTTCCCCGGCTCTGCATCGCCCCCTTCCTAGGCCTCGCGGTCGTCCACAGCCATGGTGCTCGGAGCGGCGTGGTCAATGTGGTCAACAACCGACTTCCATCGGAACAGTACTGTACGTGGAGAGGCTGATAGCTGGGTCCACGGCAGCCGCAAGGAAGTGCATCCTTATTACGCGCAAAATAATTATTCCTCCACCTGACAGCAGGGATCCACTGGACGGGCCACCATATTTCGCGAAAAAATGTTTTCCCCCTGACTGCTGGGACCCACCGGACGGGCCACCGTATTTCGCGAAAAAAAACTCCCCCCGTTGTCAGCTCGGACCCACCGGAAGTGCCTCCTTATTATGCACAAAAAAAATGAATACTCCCCCTGCTAGCTGGGACCCACCTTGGTGGGAGGCTGACTTGTGGGACTACTAAGTTGACGGGGACGGAGGGCTTTGTCAACTTAGTCAATATGAAAGATTCTAGCTCCAGTGACCGTATGATGTCCATCCAATGGCTATAGTGCTTCTTCAACCTCTGGTCTTCTTGCTCCAGCCGCCCAAAGCAGCGCCAGTCATATCGCATGCTCCTGCCTCATATGGCCGGCTGTGCTACCGCGGAGGCCTCACCACCCCCTACTATTCCCATTGTTGGCTAGGCCCTGCGGCGATGGCAGCCTCACACCGCAGCCGAACCAGTGAACCCTCGTACTCCTCTTCGCGCGGGCTTCCACTGCCGCGTCTTCCCCGGCTCCACGTCATCCCCTTCCTAGGCCTGGCCGTCGTCCATCGCCCTGGTGCTCTCGGTGCGGCATGGTCAACATGGTCAAGGAACGACTTCCATCAGATGAGTACTGTACATGGAGAGGCTGACAGCTGGGTCCATGGCGGCCGCAAGGAAGTGCCTCCTTATTATGTGCAAAATAATTATTCCTCCACCTGACAGCAGGAACCCACCGGACGGGCCACCGTATTTCGTGAAAAAACGTTTCCCCCATGACTGCTGGGACCCACCGGACGCGCCATCGTATTTCGCAAAAAAATGCCCCCCCCCGCTGTCAGCTCGGACCCACCGGAAGTGCCTCCTTATTACACAAAAAAAACAAATACTCCCCTGCTAGCTAGGACCCACCTTGGTGGGAGGCCGACTTGTGGGCCTACTAAGTTGAAGGGGATGGAGGGCTTTGTCAACTTAGTCAATATGAACGATTCTAGCTCCAGTGACCGTACGATGTCCATCCAACGGATGTAGTGCTTCTTCAACCTCTGGTCTTCTTGCTCCAGCCACCCAAACCAGCGCCGGTCGTGCCGCATGCTCCTGCCTCCCGTGTGCATCCACTGCCGCGTCTTCTCCGGTTCCGCATCATCCCATTCCTCGGCCTCGCCGTCGTCCACCGCCTTGGTGCTCTAGGCGCAGCGTGGTCAACGACCGACGTCCATCAGAAGAGTACTGTACGTGGAGAGGCTGACAGCTGGGTCCACGGCCGCAGCAAGGAAGTGCCTCCTTATTACGCGGAAAATAATGATTCCTCCACCTGACAGCAGGGACCCACCGGATGGGCAACCGTATTTCACGAAAAAAATGTTTCCCCCTGACTGCTGGGACCCACCAGCTACATCTTCGCACGCAAGGAAGTGCGTCTGGGCAAAAAAAGATTCGCCCCCTGACTGCTAGGACCCACCAGCTACATCTTCGCACGCAAGAAAGTGCCTGACAGTCAGGACCCACCTGGTCGAAGCATACGAAGCGTTGTCATTCTGGTCGCAATGTACGCACATACTGGTCGATGTAGAGGTGCGCACGTGTTGTAGTAGTGGCGCACACGTATCATGTACACGTACGTACAACGACCAGTGTGCAAGAAAGAAAATACAGCCACGTACGTACATACGGGCGGGGTCTCGAACACCTAGTCACGCATACGTACGGCCAGGGCTCGTGTACATGGCTGGGTCAGAACGGAGAAACAGCATCGTCGTCGTGTTCATGGGGAGCCAACCGGCTGGGTCAGAATGAAATGCGTCTTCGTGTTCATCGGGAGGGCTTGGACGGAACAGCCGATGGAAACGAGGCCTGGCGTACCGTAGAACAGAGGAAACAACCTTGTGTTCGACCGGCCACGATCGAAACGGGATCCTGTTCATCAGGAGGGGTCTGGCGTACCGCAAAATGGAGGAAACGGACTTCTGTTGGACCTCCTACGGTCAAAACGGGGTCCTGTTGATCGGGAGGGGTGTGGCGTACCGCAAAACGGAGGTAACGGACTTGTGTTGGAGCGCTATGGTTGAAATGGGGGTCCTGTTCATCGGGAGGGGTGTGGCGTACCGCAAAACGGGACTCCCCGGGATACTTTTCATCTCCACCGTCGACCTCCTCCAGCCTCCACGGGCTACTGTTCATCCACCATTGATGACCCACAAGTATAGGGGATCTATCGTAGTCCTTCCGATAAGTAAGAGTGTCGAACCCAACGAGGAGCAGAAGGAAATGACCAGTGGTTTCAGTAAGGTATTCTCTGCAAGCACTGAAATTGTAGGTAACAGATAGTTTTGTGATAAGATAATTTGTAACGGGTAACAAACAATGAAAGTAAATAAAGTGCAGCAAGGTGGCCCAATCCTTTTTTAGCAAAGGACAAGCCTGGAAAAATTCTTATAATGAGAAAAGCGCTCCCGAGGACACATGAGAATTATCGTCAAGCTAGTTTTCATCTTGTTCATATGATTCGCGTTCGTTACTTTGATAATTTGATATGTGGGTGGACCGGTGCTTGGGTGTTGTCCTTTCTTGTAAAAGCATCCCACTTATGATTAACCTCTATTGCAAGCATCCTCAACTACAAAGAAGTATTAAGGTAAACCTAACCATGGCATGAAACATATGGATCCAAATCAGCCCCTTACGAAGCAGCGCATAAACTAGGGTTTAAGCTTCTGTCACTCTAGCAACCCATCATCTACTTATTACTTTCCAATGCCTTCCTCTAGGACTAAATAATGGTGAAGTGTCATGTAGTTGACGTTAACATAACACCACTAGAGGAAAGACAACATACATCTCATCAAAATATCGAACGAATACCAAATTCACATGACTACTAATAGCAAGACTTCACCCATGTCCTCAGGAACAAACATAACTACTCAAAAAGCATATTCATGTTCATAATCAGAGGGGTATTAATATGCATTAAGGATTTGAACATATGATCGTCCACCAAATAAACCAACTAGCATCAATTACAAGGAGTAATCAACACTACTAGCAACCCACAGGTACCAATCTGAGATTTTGGTACAAAGATTGGATACAAGAGATGGACTAGGGTTTGAGGGGAGATGGTGCTGGTGAAGATGTTGATGGAGATTGACCCCCTCCCGATGAGAGGATCATTGGCGATGATGATGGTGATGATTTCCCCCTCCCGAAGGGAAGTTTCCCCGGCAGAACAGCTCCGCCGGAGCCCTCGATTGGTTCCGCCAAGGTTCTACCTCGTGGCGGCGGAGTTTCATCCCGTAAGCTTGCCCATGATTTGCTCCTTTTCCAGCTCAGAATCCCAGCTGCCGGCATTCTCCCTCTTCATGTTAAACCTTGTAAAATAAGAGAGAATAGCCATAAGTATTGTGACATAACGTGTAATAACAGCCCATAATGCAATATATATCAATATAAAAGCATGATTGAAAATGGACGTATCAACCGTCGACCTCCTCCTGCCTCCACCTGCGACTGTTCATCCATGGGCTCCTTTTCATCCACCCTCCACTGCGCGCTACTCCACCGGCTACTATTCAACCAGCCCTCTCCACGGGCTCCTGTTCAACCACCCCTCCACGGGCTACTGTTCAACCAGCGCTCCACCGGCTACTGTTCAACCAGCCCTCCACCGGCTACTGTTCAACCTTCCCTCCACAGGGTCCTGTTCATCCAGCCCTCCACGGGGTCCTGTTCATCCACGCCCAACTAGCTCGATCGATCGGGGTCTGTTCATCCAGCGGCAACACCACGGGGTCCGGTTCATCCAACCCCCACTGGGAACTGTTCATCCAAACCCCCCAACAACGCTCACTGTTCATCCAGAGGCAGCATCGATCGGCTTTAGTTAGCAGCAGTAGCGAAGGAATCACTCGATCGAGTTCAGTTAACAGCCATCGATCGATCGTTCAGGTTCAGTTAACAACCATCGATCGATCGTTCGGGTTCAGTATCGCGTTAGCCTGCTGTGCCATCGCTCGGGTTCAGTTAGAGCCCAACGCCTTGCATCTACGCGCGTGCATGTACGAGAGAAACACACAAACCTTCGTGCATCGCTCGGCCCGACCACCCACCGTAACCGGGAACACCTCGATATTTTCCTCGCCCTCGCTTCTACCACGGTTTTTTTCGTCATGGACGGCCCAAAGAATGTCATGCAACTGCGTCTCCGGCCCGCCGAGGACGAAAAGCCCATTTTCCATCATGATTATTTGTCATAGAAGTAGGATCCCACCACATCTATGATGATACCGGGTTTTGTCACAATTATCTTCACAGAAGTGGCATAAGTATGACAGAAAGAAAAATTCATTCGGCCCAAAATGTCACGGATGTGTCTTTTTTTGTAGTGGTACAAGATCGGAACTGTTGCCATCTACACTCACAATCACCAGATGATAAGTAATAACAACAAATAAACATGCATGCAATGCAACAATCAATTTCTATGACTACCGGCACTCAGATGAAACTATCTACCATTTCACTAACACACTAACGGTCTAGCGTGTCCTACAATCAACGCGGCTCTGGTACCAAGCTTTGTGGCACCCCGGCTCAGAGCAACCGGTTTACCCTGCATTGCTATCCCAGAGATCAAGTCTTCTGGCTCCACACAACAACATGGTACATAAACAACTTCTTTATTGATGCTAGCGGAAACATAAGTCTGATATTACATCGAGATAAGAGGCCAAGCGGCACACACGATGCAGCTGAATAGTATGTACATTATTTAATGAACATGAAGGGGCCCCAATCACATAAACTACGTGGCAGCGGAATAACGACGAAGTGGAACTCCATAGTACAGGGACACCGACGTGGACATGATTCTAGATGCGGGAAGCTCTCCGATTCGATACGTCTTGCCTGAAAGCTGGCATGACATGCCAGGTTAGTACATTGAATGTACTTGCAAGCTCACAACAAACATAAGCAGAATGAAAAACAATATCATGACAATTAATCAGATTAATGCAATGCAAGTAATACTATTGATGCGATGAAACCAACATGTGCATCGAGTCCCTCGGACTCGCTTACCAAACGGGTTACCAATGTAACCGAACGGTGATCATACCCAGGATCACAACTGAAGCCAACCACTTACGATCATCACATGATCCACCAATCATCATAAAATCAGTGCCAACAATAAATACTTAGTGTGCAAGATTACTTATAATTGTTGATCCATGGTGTGACTTACTACCGAGTTGTATCCATAACCGAGGACGCGCCTATCAAAAGATTAAATACACTCTACAGAGGTAGCTCACTTTAGCCACACCATAGAACCCATGGCCTCGCACTCCCATTCAGGTGGACCAACGACGTTCTGACGAAACCCTTCCCTTGCAATGACACTCTTCCAGCCACTCCGACCCACTCCCTCTCAGGGCTAAGTCATGGGTGGCCCCATGCCTACCAAAGGCATCTTTGTCCACCGTCATGGCAAAACAGTCCCAAATGGGGAGAAGGTACCATAAAAACAAACGGGCACACAAGGTTATGTCTGCTTACCGGGCCAGGGTACTGCACGCCCATAACCTTCCCTCGTTGCAGGCATCGACAAGAGGCACGACAAAGGACCGAATCAAGACCCCCCATAAGGTAAATGTGGTCGCACTGAAAAAAACCCGATTCAGTGGCACCATGACTTGATCAACGTTATATTCAAGTTGAATTATTATCAGGTTTAACTTGAAAATAAACTCACTCCAAGTCATACGATGCCATGATCATGCAACTATTCGATATGTTTAACATGCAACTCATAAGAACGGATCAACATCACTAAAATAACTTTCTTGCACTACTCATCAATAAACCTTACTGATCTTAACATCATTTTGATTAACTTATCATTTATATGAAAATCCAATTATCAAAAAGAAACTACCATTATTTACCACAACACTTTCATTAAGAAAAAACTTTACTCTACTTGATTAAACTAGTTCATGCAATCATCCAGTAACTAAAATACGCATATCAAGCATGACAAAGTAACTAAGCATTAAACCATAATTATTTAACTAATTTAAATGGATGAAAAATAGCTCATATTTAAGTAGGAAAATCATAGATATTGCAATGACACCATACAAATGTTATTGTGGCTTGCCTTAGTGCAGAGGAGGATCACACTCCTCCTGGATAGCTTCAAGACAAGTCTCTCTCTCTGAAAATATTTAAAAACCACAAAACAAAACATCAAGAACCACTCTGAAAATCACCAGAATTCTAGACAGCAAGGAAAAATCCACACTTTGGTGTGCTGCTAGAGCTTTCTGAAACAAACACAATGCAAAAAGAATCAACTCATTTGGACTTATAGGCTAGGAGATATCAATGGTCAAAGTTCTGGTCAAAATATTTGAATATATTTGAAATAACAAAAAACCTAGGGGGTGACATCGATGGCGTAATGCCAGAAGACGCCTCCACTCGTACCTCTTCGGGTGCAAGTGGAGAGCCTAACACTGGGCCCCACCAGTCAGGAGAGAGGAGAGGGGGAGAGAAATAGAGTGTGGCGGCGCTTCACCGGAGCTCACGCCAGCGAGGAGGGGTCCTTGGGCAAAACTAGAGGGATAGGATTGAAGAGGGGGCTACGACGCACCTGCCTGTACCCCTGGCACATCGAGAGATGGCCAGGGGTGCTCGCAATCAACCTCGCAAGCGGCAGCGGCAGTCGGGACTTGTTGGAGAGGAAGAAGGCGACGGCGAGGGGCGGTTCCAGGGGCTCTACGGCTTCCAGGCATTACTAGAGGATCTCCAGGGACGCGCCTGAGTGGTTGGTTGGGCTCCAGGAGCTCGGGGACGGGGTGGCTAGGCTGCGGGGGCCGCCGGCGAGCTTAGATCAGGCACGACGGCCAGAGGCCTGCCCGGCCAGGCTGCGGGTTTGCTGCGTGTTTGTGGAGGTTGGGTGGTACGGTGTGTGGCTTCGGGACGGACAGTAGGGCTCAATTTATAGCTAGAGGGGGAAGGGGGCAACGTGTCGCCATCAGAGCTATCTGGAAGCCGACGAGAGGCGACGGGGGGCGTCAGCGAGGGGTTGGGAGGCTCAGTGATCACGCGGAGGCTGTCCACGCTCAAGGACGAGCATAGGGAGGAGGGGAAGAAGAAGACAGGGGCACGGGTGCACTATGGATTTTGGCCGTGACGCGCCTGTGCTCGCTACAGCGTCTTCGGCATCGGTGAGCACTAGGGAGGGGTCAAGGGTGAAGAGACGAGGATGGTGGCGCGGTGTGGCAGTCGTCGGCAAGCTCTGGATCGAGCACGCACCAAACAGAGGCCCTGGCGCGATGCAGAGCGCGTAGAACACAAGCCAGGCCCCGTGTCCACATGCGGTCACCATCCTGGCATGGTCAAAATGACGCCCACGCACGGCCAAACCTTGGTTGGGCTAAAGTCCACACAGTTTTTAGTCTAGGAAAGGTGAGGACTCGAAGCCAGGCCGACCAGATGTGACTCTAGCTTGCTGGCAAGTTTTTGGACAGAAACTTGGTCGCCAAGTTTGGAGGGCTTCTAGAAGCCCATTAGGGCTGATCTCCTGGGGTTAAGGTTTACTTAGGAGGGTAACTAGGCTCAAGAAAGATCAGCTCCAAAAGATCAGGGAAAAATACACTTGCTGTACAAAGTGCATTTTTGGGCCAGAAGAGAAATGATTTTCTGTAGCAAAATTATTACAAAAAGTCATGCAATATTTTTGCTGAGGGAGGTGGGCCAAGGTTCAAAGAAAATTCAGGAATTATCTCAAGATTTTTGGAGCAACAAAAATTGGGGTTGCTTTGGAGCACATGTTTCTGAAATGAGCTTTCAGAAGGAAAATGAATATTTTCCCTTTATGAAAAATATTCAGTGGGCCATTCTACGGTTTTTGAGAGAAATGAGGTTGGATGAGAGGCAGATGGGTCACTTTGGTGAAAGTCAAGGGCATGCCCAAGTGACAAGTCCATTTGAATTGATTCTAAAAACTCAAATCCAAGGCAAAGGAAAATCAAGTTTGGAAAAAGAGAGAAGGCAAAAACCAGGCTGTCACACATAGGCTTCACAAAGGCCCCATGCCACAGGTCACCATGTCGAGCATTCCGGAAGGGGAAGTGCAACAAAGCTTAGTAGCACGTCAAGTGTTTCCTGAAGCCACCCCTACTGCGAATGTCTCTGAATCTGGAGCTAAAGCTGCTAAAGACATTCCGGCTGTATCAGCTGATGAAAAACAAGGATAAAGAGAAGAAGAAAGAGTTGCCACACCCCCTGCCACAGACCAAGTCATTCTCGAGGATAATGTGATTGTGCCAGACCCTCCTGTTCTGCAACGAACGAATGTTGAAAACACTGAGGCTGCCACAAACAATGCTACTGAAGCCAATGACGTTGTCATGGCCAAAGACAATGTGGAGCCTGAAGCTAATGTGGTGCTTGAAGCCACTATGAATGCTGAAGCCACCATTCCACCTCCAAGGCCTGACACAATTGAAGAGGCCTACGAATGCAGCCAGCTTGTCACAATGAGATGGCCCATTCTGGTTCCTCCCACAGCTCCCAGACCACAATATGACTATCATGTGGAGCAGCGACCACAACTCCAGAAGCCAATGTCGAGGCTGCCAAGGCTTCCAGGTGCTTCTACATCGCTAGGATCTTTCAGTGTGAACAGCTTCAGAGCACACAATACCTTCTTTGACGGTGCCGAGAATCCATACTCGAAGCCAAAGATCTCTTCCGATCGATTTTGGAGCCATCAACAGCGCAGCTACTACTCCTGTATCCTCTATAATCAAGAGTGAATCTTTCCTCACATGTGTCTTGATTGAGAAGCTGTTGCTGCTGCCATGTTTTAAAGAAGTGTTGGACTGCTTTCGGGATGCTGGTCTTCTGCAATTTGTTACTGACAAAGAGCACTGGAATGAAGAGCTTCTACTGCAGTTATATGCCACTCTTCACATTCGTGGCTACAACAGGGATCCGAAGACATGGATCCTTGAGTGGGTGACAGGAGATGTGCACCATGAAGTCGAAGCTCAAGACATCATAGACCTTACCTCCCTGCCCACTCCAGTGAATTGTATGAGCCTGGCTATCAGCTTCACAGAAATGAACTGCAGAGTATTTTTCAGAGGCCTGAACACAATATGAGCGAGATGCTCAGTATGATGAAGCCATTGCCTCCAGATGCTAAATATCCCAAGGAATACTTTGTCAACGACCTTGAGTACTTGCCCCGCATAGTCTATTGGATACTGAGGCATACTCTATGGCCAATCAAGGGACATTCTTCTGAAGCCAAACTTGAAGGAACCTTGAAGACGTTGGTATTTTATATTGGCAATGGCATCAGATTCAATTCCTAGGATTTCTTCATCAAACAACTTGCTGCATCTGGGATTGATCTGTTTGGCCTGAAGTTTTATGCTCCATGGGTGATGTGCCTGATCAAACTCCATTCTTCTATCGACTATCAGCCCTCAGCACACAACCATCTTATCTTTCTGCCTGAGGTTGATTTATCCATTGAAGACATCTACCATGAGCCTGCCAAGGAGCCTCTATATCTTCAATGTTGATCATCAAAGCTTCACGCAACCAATAGAAGGAATTCATGTCCCCAATGCTGCAACTCCTACTTATCCTCTGGCTGGCAATATGTGTATGCCCCATCGTGCCAACACCGAAGCCACTGCTAGTACAATTTCCCAAAGGCCTCAGAAGCGTTCTCGTGTACAATGGTCGAGAGCTGCTTGTGGCCTTACATCAGAAGCAGGATAAGCACCACGACTGGCTAAAGCGTCAGATGCAGAGTCTCTTGGTGGATTTCAATCGCATTCGGAACCTAGCCACCAAGAACTCATTTGTTGCCCATGAAGCCTATCGGTGGTCCTGGAAGAGCCTCACGCTGCTATGTCCTGAAGTCGATCTTCACAAAGATGGCTTCACCGAGGACTTCAAGTTGGATTCCAGGCCTCCACAAACTGCAAGCTAGCGCCACACTCCCTCAATTGAAGATTGTGAGTATTCATCTTCGACTGCAACTATTGTTGTGGGAGTTGTTGATGAAGAAGACGCTGCCACTTCACTGACCATGGCTGCACTACATCTTGACACTGCATCAGGCCCTTCTGCATCACCAAACTCCAACGTCGACCCTGTTCCATCATCTGCTCCTTCTGGGAACGAGTAGATGCTCTATGTCTTCAAACCTTTTTGGTCATTACTGACAAAAGGGGGAGAAGCATATGAGTTGCTAGTCTACGAGCGGGTCCTTATGGGTGGTTGCATTATTTTTGCCAAGTATTTACAACTCTTGTATTTTGATACATTTAGTTCTTTGAGTTGTAACACTTAAACTCGATGGTCGTCTGCTACTTTTTCTGCTACTTTGTGATGCGATGATAAATTCCGCATGAAGTCATTCCGCAGACGTCCATTTTTTATTATGCATATCATTATCTTCGTTATATCTTTATATGCATGATGAATTGTCTTCATAAGTTGAAGAGGATCTCCACAAAGTAAAACATGCCATGTGCATTTGCATTCAAAAGCAAACTACTTATATGCACATCTTCAGGGGGAGCCTTTTGCTACTTATGAAGACAATGCCTTAATCCTTAAACTTTCACATACTTTTATCCCCGTTGAAAACTTCAACCAGTTTGTCATCAATCACCAAAAAGGGGGAGATTGTAAGTGCATCTAGTGCCACCCCTAGTTGGTTTTGGAGTATTGACGACAAACTTGGTTGAGGGACCAATGTGTTTGTGAGAATTGCAGGATAACACAGGTAGTAGTCCCATATTGATTCGGTTTACCTACCAGAGATGACCCCTAAAAATGTGTGAAGACATTGAAGACAATGGTGGTCTGTGAAGATATTCACATTGAATTATATGACATGAGAAGACATCGCATGAGGACTATGGAGTGTGAAGACATAGTTCTTTCGTAGTTTCCTTTTCTTATTTGTTGAGTCATAGGAACCACTGTACTCTTAACTGGGGTCCAAGTGAACAATGTCAGAGGGACTGATGTGATGCTCAACCAAATCCTATGTCTTCGAGCGAAGACAATGAGAGCAAATCTTATCCAGACCTGGATGCGTCAGCTTTACTTGTAGCCCAAGTCAAGCTATCGCGTGTGTTTGAAATCTGACTGTTGGACATGTGTCAGTTCCTTAGAGACCCAGGGTCATTTTGGACAAATCAAGTCGGGTTGCCTCCTGGCTATAAATAGCCCACCCCCTACACCATAAATTGGTGGATGCTCAGAGTTAGTGCATGGCTTTTGTCGTTTGAGAGCAACCCACCTCCGAAGCATTTGAGAGAGAAATCCTTGCAAGGACAAAGCCCAAAACACCCAGAGCCAAAGAGTGTTAGGCATCACTGAAGCCCTTCTGTCTGTGTGATCTGAAGACTTGTTACACTTGAGGATCGTGAATCCTCCAGCCAGTTAGGCGTTGCGTTCTGAGCATCCAAGAGTCATTGAGTATTGTCGGTGAATGAAGTCTTTGAAGGTTTGGAAGTATACCTTGAAGACTTACCAGAGTGATTGTGTGAGGACTAAGTGTCATTAGCTCAAGGGGGATAAGGTGAAGACGCAGTCTTCTGAGTTGAATCTCAGCCTCCCTAACCAGACGTACAGTTGTCATAGCAACTGGAACTGGTCCAACAAATCCTTGTCCTCTCCAAGCAACAGGTTCTATCCTTTACCTCTCTTTACTTACAGTTTGTCTTCGTGAAGTCATTCCCTCCCTGCATGATCTGATTGTCTTCACTATGTGAACACTGTTGTTGTTTGGCTTCATACTATCTGTCATCCTGATCCTTACTACCTAGCTGCTGATAGTCTTCGTGCTTTCACTTCATTGCTTACTTGACTATTGATTTCCTAGTGTAGTCTACCTTCCGCTGCATATCAATAGGTTCATTGATACTGTTTGTCTTCAAAGCCCCCGTGTTCTGAAGACTTCCATCGCCTATTCAATCCCCCTCTAGTCGATAACTAGCACTTTCACATTGACATCAATTGATGGGCATCTCCATAGCCCGTTGATTAGCCTCGTCGATGTGAGAATTTCTCCTTTTTTGTCTTCTCCATATCATCTCCATCACCATACTCTATTACACCCATAGTGCTATATCCATGGCTTGCATTATGTATTGCGTGAGAGTTGAAAAAGCTGAAGCACGTTAAAAAGTATGAACCAATTGCTCGACTTGTCATCAGGGTTGTGCATGATAAATACTTTCGGTTAAGAAGATGGAGCATGACAAGGCTATATGATTTTGTAGAGATAACGTTCTTTAGCATTGATGTTTTGAAAGACATGATTATTTGTTGGTATGCTTTATTATTATTGTTTTTATGCCAAACAATAAACTATTTCTTTGAATCATTTGGATCTTGTTATTCATGCCACAAAAGAGGGATTACATGATGAACATGATAGGTAGCATTCCACATCAAAAATTATGTCTTTATCATTTGCCTACTCGAGGACGGGCAGGAATAAAGCTTGGGGATGCTTGATACGTCTCCAACATATTCATAATTTTTTATTGTTCCATGCTATTAAAGTATCAATCTTGGATGTTATATATGCAATTATATATCATTTTTGGAACTAAACTATTAACATAGTGCCCAGTGTGAGTTACTATTTTTTTTACTTGTTTTTGGCTTTTCAGGAAAACAGATTCCAAACGGAGCAAAAACTTTGGATTAATTTATCTGGACCAGAAGAGACCATGAAGGTTCGGGAGAAGACCTGACGAGCCATGAGGGAGCGACAAGCTCGAGAAGCGTGCCCCCAGGCTTGTGGGCCCCTCGTGGCACCTCTTCACCTAATTCTGCCTCTATAAATTCTCAAATATTCCCCTAACATTAGAGAGCCATGTGAAATACTTTTTCCACCAGCGCAAGTTTCTGTTCTTGTGTGATCCCATCTGGAGGCCTTCCCCGACACTCTGCCGGAGGGGGAATCAATCACGGAGGGCTCTACATCAACCTTGCTACCCTTCCGATGATGTGTGAGTAGTTTACTATAGACCTACGCGTCCATAGGTAGTAGCTATATGGCTTCTTCTCTCTCTTTTATCTTCAATGCAATGTTCTTGGAGATCTATTCGATGTAATCACTTTTTGCGGTGTGTTTGTTGGGATCCGATGAATTGTAAGTTTATGATCAGATTATCCATGAATATTATTTGAGCCTTATCTGAATGTTGTTATGCATGATTATTATAGCTTTGTATTTCTCTCTGATCTATTGATTTGGTTTGGCCAACTAGATTGATTTTTATTGCAATGGGAGAGGTGCTTTGTGACGGGCTCAATCTTGCGGTGATCTATATCCGAGTGACAGAAAGGGAAAAGATACATATTTGTATTGTTGCCATTAAGTATAGAATGATGGGTTTATTCATGATTGAGTTTACTTTGTCTACATCATGTCATCTTGCTTTAGGCGTTACTTCGTTCTTTATGAACTTAATACCCTAGATGCATGCTAGATAGCAGGCTATGTGTGGAGTAATAGTAGTAGATGCAGGTAGGAGTCGGTCTACTTGTCTCAGACGTGATGGCTATATACATGATCATTACTTTGGATATCGTCATGATTATTCGCTTTTCTATCAATTGCCCAACAGTAATTAGTTTACTCACTGTATGCTATCTTCAAGAGAGAAGCCTCTAATGAAAACTATGACCCCCAGGTCTACTTTTATCATATATTAAAATCCAAAAATACCTTGCTGTAATTTTATTTTCTATATTTTATTTTGTGTTTCATCTATCTATCACTACGATATTTGATCCTTGCAATTAACCGCCAAGGGATGGACAACCCTTGTTCGCGTTGGGTGCAACTATTTGTTGTTTTGTGTGTAGGTACTGCTAACGAGGTGTTGTGTCATTCTCCTACTGGATTGATAACCTTGGTTCTTAACTGAGGGAAATAATTATCTCTACTATATTGCATCATCCTCTCCTCTTCAAGCAAATCCCAATGTAGCTCACAAGTAGCACCAGGGCAGTAGCACTTTTGCTCTCCGGTGGAGGGATTCCACAGGGGATACTTCCCTCCGGGAGGGGGAAATTGAAGCCATTGACATCACCAATGATCTTCTAATCATGAGAGGGCCAATTTTCATGAACATCTTCACCAGCACCATCTCCTATCAAACCCTAGTTCATCTCTTGTATTCAACCTTTGTCCCAAAACCTCACATTGGTGCCTCTGGGTTGCTAGTGGTGTTGATTACATCTTGTAGTTGATGCTAGTTGGTTTATTTGGTGCAAGATTATATGTTCTGATCCTTAAGCATATTCAATACACCTATGATCTTGAACATGTAAAGGATTTGTGAATCGTTAATTTTGTTCTTGAGGACATGGGATAAGTCTTGTTATAAGTAATCGTGTGAAGTTGGTATTCATTCGATATTTTGATGATAAGTATGTGTTCTTACTTTACTGGTGTCATGTGAACATTGACTACATGACACTTCTCCATACTTGGGCCTAAGTGAAGGCATTGGGGAGTAATAAGTAGATGATGGGTTGCGAGAGTGACAAAAGACTAAACCCTAGTTTATGCGTTATTTCGTAAGGGACAGATTTGGATCCATATGTTCCATGCCATGGTTAGATTTATCCTAATTCTTCTTTCATAGTTGCGGATGCTTGTGAGAGGGGGTAATCGTAAGAGGGTTGCTTCGTTCAAGTAAGAACAACACCCTAGCACCGGTCCACCCACATATCAAATTATCAAAGTAACGAACGCCAATCAACTAAGCATGATGAACGTGACTAGACGAGAATTCCCATGTGTCCTCGAGAATGCTTTGCTTTATATAAGAGAACTTATGGCTTGTCCTTTGCTATAGAAAGGATAGGTCCTCCTTGTTGCACCTTTTTTACAATTGCTACTTGTTACAGATTGCCTTGCTACAAAACTATCTATTACCGCTACTTTCAGTACTTGCAGATGAATACCTTGCTGAAAACTGCTTATCATCTCCTTCTGCTCCTCGTTCGGATCGATACTCTTACTTACCAAAAGGACTATGATTGATCCCCTATAATTATGGGTCATCAAGACTCTTGTCTGGCACCATTGCCGGGGAGTGAAGCGCCTTTGGTAAGGAAACATTTTTATTACGTGCTGAAATTTAGCGTCACTTGTCACTATGTAAAATAATCCTTTGAGGGGTGCTACATGTAAACTGCGTTGGGATTTCCCCGAAGAGAAGGGGAGATGTAGTACAATAGAGATAATTATTTCCCTCAGTGACAACCAAGGTTATCAAACCAATAGGAGAACCAAGCAAACACCCCTAAACAACACATACACACACAAAAGCTAATACTCGCCCCCAACGCGGGCAAGAGGGTTGTCAATCCCCTTGGACTCGTTACTTGCAAGGATTAATTTTGATAGTGATAGATAGAAAAGTAACTTGGAAAAAGAAAGAAAAATAAATTGCAGCAATGTATTTTTGGATTCTATAATATGGTAAAGGTAGACCTGGGGGCGATAGTTTCACTAGAGGCTTCTCTCCTGAACACATAGCATACGGTGGGTGAACAAATTACTGTTGGGTAATAGATAAAAAAGAGCGTAGTCATGACGTATTCACGACAACAATCATGTATGTAGGCATCACTTTTGAGACAAGTAGACCGACTCCTACATGCATTTACTACAATTACTCCACCAATGGACTGCTATCCAGCATGCATCTATGGTATTAAGTTCATGAAAAACTGAGTAACACCTTAAGCAAGATGACCTGATGTAGACAAAGTAAACCCAAGCAATGTGAATAAACCCCATTGTTTTACCCTTAGTGGCAAAAAATACAAATGCATGTCTTGTCCCCTACTATGTCACTGAGATATAGAGCACCGCAAGATTCAACCCATTACAAGTACATCTCCCACTAAAGATAAATCAATCTAGTTGCCTAATCCAAATGGATAGATCGGAGAGAAACACAAAGCTATAACAACCATGCATAATAAAGTTCAGAAAAGACTCAGTTACTTTCCATGAATAATTTGATCATAAACCCACAATTCATTGGATCCCAGCAAACACACCGCAAAAGAAGATTACATTGGATATAACTCCAAGAAGATCGAGGAGCACATGGTATTGAAGATCAAAGAAAGAGAGAAGAAGCCATCTAGCTACTAGCTATGGACCCAAGGTCTATGGTGAACTACTCACGCATCGTTGGAAAAGGATGATGTAGAAGCCCTCCATAATCGATTCCCCCTCTGGCAGAGTAGCGGGAAAGGCCTCCAGATGTGATCACGGAAGAACAGAAACTTGCGGCGTGGAAAAAGGGTTTCATGTGGCTCCCTGGAGGTTTCCAAATATTTGAGAATGTGTGGAAGTGGAATTAGGTAAGACAGAGCCTCGTGGGGCCCACAAGGTAATAGGGTTCCCCCATGGGCGCGCCCTGTTGCCTTGCCATCTCCTTGTTCATCGTCTGATCTCCTCCCGAAGCTTTAAGGGTCTCTCTTGTCCAGAAAAAAATCATCAAAAAGTTTCGTAGCATTTGGACTCCTTCTGGGACTAATTTTCTGGAAAAGGAAAAACAAGCAGAAAACAGCAACTAGCACTAGGCACTGGGTTAATAGGTTAGTCCCAAAAAATGATAGCACAAAAAGACATAAAGTATCCAAGATTGATAATATAATAGGATGAAACAATCTAGAACTATAGATACATCGGAGACGTATCAGCATCCCAAGCCTAATTCATGCTCATTCTCGAGTAGGTAAATAATAAAAATAGAATTTTTGATGTAAAATTGCTACCTAACATGTGTATCATCTAATCTATTTTACGGTATGAATATTTAGGATGCGAGTAATTCAAAGCAATAGTCTATAATTTGATATAAAGACATCAATACTCAGACATACCAACAAACAATCATGCCTTTCAAAACAAAGAATGCTAAAGAACGCTATGCCTACAAAATAATATAGCCCATCATGCTTGGTCTTCCTAACATAAAGTATTAATCATGGACAAGCTGAGAAATTGGATCATACTTTTTAGTGTGTTTCATCATTTTCAACCTCACGCAGTACATTAGCTTGAGCCATGGAAATACACTTTAAGAAATATGTCAACTAGTGACCTTCTGTCAGTGACCCTGGAAGAATTGGTCATAGATCTATGACCATTTGAGACCAATTGGTCAAAAGCTATTCGGGGGGCTCCAAACCCTAAACCATTGCGACCATTTTGGTTAGAAAGGTCGTAATTTCCTTACACGAAATGGTCATAAAGCAAACAGTGCTGGTCCACTGCCTTATTTCTAGTTGTTAACGACCAATATAGATGGTCATAGCCTTGTATATTGTGGTGGGTTGTGATGACTAGGCGCCATCTCATCAGTTTTGCCTATGTGTCATGTCCATGTGTCAGTTTTTGCCCTAGGTTGTGAAGCAACCTATATGTCTGTTATTCCAAAAATTCCCAAAAAATTCTCATAAATTGTTTGGATCATATCTTCATCAAATATGTCAAAAACCTTCCTTGCCTAGTTCAAAAATAACTCAACAATATTCATTTTCCTATTCTGTTCAGAGCAGCACTTTGTGAAGGAAGTGTTATTTATATGTTCTTGATTTCCCTAAAAAATTTTGAAGACATTCTTCTTAGTATATGATCATCCTCAGCCAAAACTCACGCCCATTGGCCATGTGCATTTCCCGTACCGCTAATCAAACACTTGGCTGCTAATTCATGTTTGAGCATAGTTCGGTCTCCTCATGAGAATCTTATATTATAATTTTCTTCCTAGCACCTACCTGGGGAGTGCCCAACCCACTAGACATGCCTAGGCTGCCTAGAACGCATGGCAACTCCACGGTCACGCGGTGACCACGCGGCGGGCATGTGAGCTTATGCGCTCTAGAGTTGGGGCCCTCGGCCACCGGCCCAACCTCAATGTCTCGCCATCAAACCATGTATTTCTGATTAAATAGATACTTATTTACCTAGAAATGATTTTTGGAAAAAATAAAGAGCAAACCATGAGGCACCTGCAGTTCAAATTTGACCCGCTTCCAACTAAATCGGCGGGAATTTGTCTTTTTCACGAGAGGTGGATCAAAACTTTTTACACCCAACCATTTTGTCAATTGTGCATTAAATATGGCCTAGTATTTTATAAAATTGATTTGGTCCAATTTTGCAACAAATATATTGTAGGTCCTTCACAAAAAAACTCATTTCAGGCACTCGGAAAATGGAAAATGAATTTCCGTGCAAAGAAAATGAAAAATCCCTTAGGCAACATTGTTTGGAATTCCAAGATGCCCCCTTGTGCATGATATGAGATCATTTGAACAAACTATGCCATGAATGTTGCCATAAGATTGATCATTTGGCTTGAAAGCCATGAATCTTCACGCATGATAGCTCGTTTCTGAGAACACTTTTTAAAATAATTTCCGTATTACAAGTTTATTGTTTTTTCTGGAAACTTGGTTACATATGATGACACAATGCGAAGGTTTTCCAATTATTTTAATTTTTTATGAATTTTTTATGCCCGTTTCAAAATGCGGTCAAAACGGCGGGCTTGACCGTTCCTAGCTAGTGGTTGAATCTTGGAATTTTTTTGGTATTTTTCTCTGATTAAATAGATACTTATTTACCTAGAAATGATTTTAGGAAAAAAATAAAGAGCAAACTACGAGGTAGCTACAGTTCAAATTTGACCCGCTTCCAGCTGAATCGGCGGGAATTTGTCTTTTTCACGAGAGGTGGATCAAAACTTTTTACACTCAACCATTTGGTCAATTGTGCATTGAATATGTCCTAGTATTTTATAAAATTGATTTGGTACAATTTTGCAACAAATATATGGTAGGTCCTTCACGAAAAAACCTCATTTCGGGCACTCGAAAAATGGAAAATGAATTTTCCGTGCAAAGAAAATGAAAACTCCCTTAGGCAACATTGTTTGGAATTCCAAGATGCCCCCCAAGTGCATAATATGAGATCATTTGAACAAACTATGCCAAGAATGTGGCCATAAGATTGATCATTTGGCTTGAAAGCCATGAATCTTCATGCATGATAGCTTGTTTGTGAGAACACTTTTTAAAAATAATTTCCGTATTACAAGTTTATTGTTTTTCATGGAAACTTGGTCACATATGGTGACACAATGCGAAGGTTTTCCGATTTTTTGATTTTTTTTGAATTTTTTATGCCCGTTTCAAAATGCGGTCAAAACGGCGGGCTTGACCATTCCTAGCTAGTGGTTGAATCTTGGATTTTTTGGTATTTCTCTGATTAAATAGATATTTACGTACCTAGAAATGATTTTAGGAAAAAATAAAGAGCAAACTACGAGGTAGCTACAGTTCAAATTTGACCCGCTTCCAACTAAATCGTCGGGAATTTGTCTTTTTCACGAGAGGTGGATCAAAACATTTTACACCCAACCATTTGGTCAATTGTGCATTAAATATGTCCTAGTATTTTATAAAATTGATTTGGTACAATTTTCAACAAATATATGGTAGGTCCTTCACGAAAAAACCTCATTTCGGGCACTCGAAAAATGGAAAATGAATTTTCCGTGCAAAGAAAATGAAAACTCCCTTAGGCAACATTGTTTGGAATTCCAAGATGCCCCCCTAGTGCATAATATGAGACCATTTGAACAAACTATGCCAAGAATGTGGCCATAAGATTGATCATTTGGCTTGAAAGCCATGAATCTTCATGCATGATAGCTTGTTTGTGAGAACACTTTTCAAAAATAATTTCCGTATTACAAGTTTATTGTTTTTCCTGGAAACTTGGTCACATATGATGACACAATGCGAAGGTTTTCCGATTTTTTGATTTTTTTTGAATTTTTTATGCCCGTTTCAAAATGCGGTCAAAACGGCGGGCTTGACCATTCCTAGCTAGTGGTTGAATCTTGGATTTTTTTTGGTATTTCTCTGATTAAATAGATATTTACGTACCTAGAAATGATTTTAGGAAAAAAATAAAGAGCAAACTACGAGGTAGCTACAGTTCAAATTTGACCCGCTTCCAACTAAATCGGCGGGAATTTGTCTTTTTCACGAGAGGTGGATCAAAACATTTTACACCCAACCATTTGGTCAATTGTGCATTAAATATGTCCTAGTATTTGATAAAATTGATTTGGTACAATTTTCAACAAATATATGGTAGGTCCTTCACGAAAAAACCTCATTTTGGGCACTTGAAAAATCGAAAATGATTTTTCCGTGCAAAGAAAATGAAAACTCCCTTAGGCAACATTGTTTGGAATTCTAAGATGCCCCTTGTGCATAATACGAGATCATTTGAACAAACTATGTCAAGAATGTGGCCATAAGATTGATCATTTGGCTTGAAAGCCATGAATCTTCACGCATGATAGCTCGTTTATGAGGACACTTTTTTAAAATAATTTCCGTATTACAAGTTTATTATTTTTCCTGGAAACTTGGTCACATATGATGACACAATGCGAAGGTTTTCCAATTTTTTGATTTGTTTTTGAATTTTTTATGCCTGTTTCAAAATGCGGTCAAAACAGCGGGCTTGACCGTTCCTAGCTAGTGGTTGAATCTTGGATTTTTTTTGGTATTTATCTGATTAAATAGATACTTATGTACCTAGAAATGGTTTTTTGAAAAAATAAAGAGCAAACTACGAGGTAGCTACAGTTCAAATTTGACCCGCTTCTAGCTGAATCGGCGGGAATTTATCTTTTTCACGAGAGGTGGATCAAAACTTTTTACACCCAACCATTTGATCAATTGTGCACTAAATATGTCCTAGTATTTTAGAAATTTGATTTGGTACAATTTTACAACAAATATATGGTAGGTCCTTCACGAAAAAATCTCATTTCGGGCACTCATAAAAATGATTAAAAATAGATAGAAAATCAGAAATGCATAGAAAATGGTGCTCATCCATAAAATGTAGTCTAACTTGAGTGAAAATTTGTGTGATGCCTTTTTGCAAAATAGTTTTGATAGCTACTTCACAAAATCCCTCTATTTTTAGTACTTGAAAACTATTTTAGATCACTGATTTTCTAAACGAATCAAAACTCTTCCCACGGATCGATGACATGGCGCCCATCCAGCCATCCATCCATACATATCTCCACATTCGTCCATCCATCTATCTACAGAAAAAAAGGAGATACCCCCTCCTCCCGCAGCCCAAACCCTAGATCAGATCCCCCACCGCACCCCTCCTCCCTGCTCCCAATGTCCCCGCTGCCGCCGCCACCTCCTCCCTGTACCCGCCCCTCCCGCTCCAGTCCTCTCCCACCCACCGCCGACCTCGCCGTCCTCCTCACCCACCACCGCCGACCTCGTCCCTCCCTCCCCTCTCTGCATCTCCCGGCCACCTCTACGTCCGAGGAGATCGAGCGAGCGCCCGAGTGTGCCCGTCCTCGCAGCCTCCTCCCAGGATTCCCCACACCCGAGCCCCACGAGAGGAGCTCCTCCTGTGTTTTTGCACGCCGCTGCCGGCGACCACCAGCCACAGCTTGCCGGGGCCAGCAGATGAGTGTCACCCTTCTTCTCTGTTCTCTTCTTCCCGTGCTCTCTTTCTTCCTCCTTTCTCTCTCTCACACATCTCGATTTCTCTCTCTGTCTCAAACAGTGCACTTCGCCACCATGGATGCTCGCGTCCCCGACCTTGCAGCGCGCCACCCCGATGCGAACGGTGGACTCCTTCCTCTTCTTGGAATTCTTCTCCGCCAGCCGGCCGCCGCCTCCGCTTCGTCATCGGTGGAATCCATTCATCGGAGAAGAGAAGAGAAGAGAAGAAAAGATGCTGCCTTGGATCTTCAGCCGGAAGGGCGCCTCGGGCTTCTCCTGGGCCTCCACCGTCGACCACGTCACCGCCGGCATCTCCGCGTCCGGCCTCACCACAATAGTCACGGGTGCATCGAGCGGGATCGGCGCGGAGACGGCGCGGGTGCTGGCGGGGCGCGGTGCCCATGTCGTCATGGCCGTCCGCAACCTCGCCGCCGCAGAGGACGTGCGCCAGGCCGTCCTCGCCGAGTCCCCCGCCGCCAGCCTCGACCTCATGGAGCTGGACCTCTCCTCCCTCGCCTCCGTCCGCAAGTTCGATGGCGACTTCGACGCCACCGGCCTCCCCCTCAACATCCTCGTGTAAGGCAGCAGCCCCTCTCCTAATCCCCACACCACTACCTAATCCCACACCACTACTTACTTGCAATCATGCGGCTCCACTGTTGCAATTTGTGAGGACCATCCATTCATTCAGGTTCAGGTTCAGTTTCAGTTAGCCACTAAATTCTTCTATCTAGCGTGCGTGCTGAATATGTTCTCCACTGTCAAGGATTTATTTATTGTCTTGTTAACTTCTAGCTACCTGTTGCTTGCGTTGCATTGCATTGCATTGTGTGTCAAGTGATTAATCAGCGTGCGTGCTGAATATGTTCTTCACTGTCTAGGATTTTCTGCTGTGTTTTTTTACTTGTAATAAATACTGTTAAAGTAGCCAGCCACTGGGATCTGAAGTTGCAATGCCAAGTTGCAATTAGCTGGGATGTGTAGCATGGCTAGCTTGTGTTGATTGGTTTTGAGATATAATTGGAAACTGATTGTGTGTCAGTACAACAAACGTGATGATTTTTTTAATAGCAAACATGCTGATGGAAGTGTCCTTCCATACGTGATTCTAATTTGCACTTCTCGGTCAGAGGCATCTCCAGTACGTGACACACTTTGGATGTGCAAACGAATATGTGCGTGTTTCACATATTACGTGAGCAAATTTTGTTAGTTCTCGGCCATTATAATTAGGATCCACAGCTTGTTTGCCTCGCTTTGCTAGGCTGTTTGGGAACGTATGTCATAGATAGGCGTAGTTTTCTTTTTTTACAGGTACATGGCCGTGTAGGAATTGGACTCAACTCATTGCTTTGCATGGCAGTCTAGAAATCATATGGGGTATGGAGACATCTATACATAGTTACTTTTTGATAATATAATAGATTAGCTGTAAATGTGCCCCCCTTACCGAAGAAGTTAAGAATCCATATGGTTATGCAAAATTAACTTTGTCATCTTGTAAGCGCTCTAGGCAGTGTCTAGAGGGTGAAAAATATGAGAACAAAAAAGAATTACTGGATTAATTTACAACATCCATCCTTAACTTCGTCCATGTCATTGTTGTTTACCCTGGGAGTATTTTTAACTTGAAAATCTCTGGTGAACTGCCATTTAGAGTACATTTGCTTGCTCTGTTAATTTTTTTGGGTTACTCTATCTTGCTCTGTTAAGTAAAATTAGATATGTGGAGTAGCAGCAGTAAGCTAGACCCTCCATCTTGCTCTGTACATAGTCAAAGCTACTCCAAGTTAGCAGCAATACTATTAACTTCTCAATTTGCTTGGATTACATTTAAATTGTAGTACTGCAGTACTCCAGTAATTTTGCTTAGAGTATTTAACAAGATTGAACTATATTTGTGTGGAGTAATTTTCTTGGAGTATTTAACAAGATTGAACAAGATTTAACTTTTCAACATTTAACAGTACTTTTTAGTAAGTATTTTGAACATGCTTCTGAATATTTGCAGATTTTGAACATGCAAGCAAATATGCAGGAGTAAACAAGTTCTTGCAGTAGATATTGTAAGTGTTTGTTCTGAACATGTGCTGTCACCGAAGATATTGCAAGTGGTCTGACAAGATTTTCTTAATTTGCAAGTTTAGTTACTTTTCTACTTAGTTAACTGGACATCTTGGAGTAGTTAGAAAATCATGAATTATTTGCAGAAATCTGTAGAAGTATTGTACTCCAGTGTGCATTACTTACATAAACTTGCTTGCAAGCTTATTTTCTGACTTTCATATTCTGAAACTGAAAAAGCTTAGTTATATTCTATTAAGTTTTAGTAATATTCAGTGTAGTGGAGTGTTTACTGTAAATTTTGAACATCACTTTCCCTTGCTGTTAACTGTTGTAGCATTAGGAGTAGTTTTACTGTAGTACTGCTTGAACTACTCCAAGCATTAGGAGTACTATAAAGCGAGTAAATGGAGGGCGAGGAATTTTTACTGCAATGTAGGATTGCACAAGGAGTTGTTAGTAGTAGATGTTGATGATCATAGTCAGGAGATGGAGGGTGACACATAACCATGGAGAGGAGCAGCAGCTCAAGGTCGATTCTCCTCCACGCCACCTCTGCCCCTCCCTCGTTTTGATTTTCTATGTTGGGTTCCAAGATTAGAAATATTTTTTGTTTCCATCTTTATCCATGTGCTATCATTAACTCTGAGAAAATGTTATGTTTTTGCTGATTAGTGGCAGTACATCATTGCTTTACTATTCCTAGCAGCTGCAGTTCATCTACCATAAACATGTTGTGTACATTCTGAACCCCCAAACATGACACAAGTGATATGTATATGCAGCAGGGAATCGTCAACTTGTACAGTTTGTTTACTGGAATGTAACTTGTACACTTGAATATTTCAGTTATGAAGCCGTGTAGTTGTTTTTTCTCATCAGTTCTAAACTGCAGTACTTTACTGAATTGTTGATGATGCTGAATGAATCTAGCTTGTTGGGTTCAGTCTCTTGTTTAGATGGAATAGCACCCCATCACATGTTGTTGTTATTCACCCTATCCTTGTTGTTCTGTTTTCTTGTTGGCAGATATTTTGAGTAAATTCAAGACGAAAGATGTTCAAAGAAGCTCCAAGACATTCTTATATAGCAAGTTATGTAATAATAGCTGGGTTATCTGGGAATTTAATGTATCTTCTCTCTGTTTGTGAATGAAATAGTAATTATGTATGTGAATTAATGTATCTTCTCTATGTTTGTGAATTTTATGTATGTTCCAGAATTACAATTTCTGTTTCATATGAAATAGTAATTATGTATGTTATTTGAAAATGTGTGCAATGGAAACATGACTCGTGCGACCCACTTATCAAAATAATTTGAGCACATTTGAAATTTCTGACATGTGGGACCAGTGTATGATATTTGGGACAAATGTAAAACAGTGGAAAATAAAATGGCAAAAAATAAAAGATCATACGCTGTAAAAGGCCGCATCTAGAAATAAAAAGGCTGAATTGCTGGGCCAGGCCCATGTAGTTAGCAAAAATTAATAGGAAAAATAAATATTAAAAAGGCCGAATTGGTGGGCTAGGCCCATGTAGAAAACCTAATTGGACCGGGCTGATTCTTGTGCCACATCAGCTTGCCATGTTGGATGCCTACGTGGCCTCGGGAGGTTGCTAGTGACCAAAACAGAATAGTAGGCATGTTTTGGTCGTAAACGTCTACGACCTTCTCACGGAGAAGGTCGTGAATGTCAGTTTACGACGGCCAACTTTTGACCTTCTGTTTTTGGTCACAAAAAGGTCGCAAATGAAAAACAATGACCTTTCAGTGACCAATTGTCAAGGTCACAAGTTGACATATTTCTTGTAGTGATAGCACTGTGGGTGGAATAGAATGCGGTGGTAGAGATTAATAAGGAGAAGTAAAAAAAGGAAGATAGTCTCGCATTGACGCGACTAATCAACAAGAATAGGTATTGTCATGCAATGGATGCACTAAGAGCTATAACTATATGACAGCTCAACGGAAACTAAGTGGGTGTGCATCCAACTTGCTTGCTCATGAAGACCTCGGGCATATGAGGAATCCCATCTGTCGGTGTACTAGAGTAGGGGTACCCTAGTATCCCGAACTTGTGCACGGGCAGTTGTAGCGCCCCGCGGCAAGGCTTGCCAGATGACCGCCGAGGCCCTCCATGGTTCCTTTGGAGCCATTCAAGAGCAAAGTATTTAAGCTCAGGAGACAAGGCCCCGGCAAGAGGAGCTTGCCGGGAAGGCCAACCAAGGCATTTCTAGGAACTTGCCGCGACGCGCCGCGCGTCCCGGTAAGGCCCGGTGAGCGACAAGCTTCCGGACCCGACAAGACAACAGCCGCGGCAAGGCGCTTGCCGCGGCAGGCTACCACTCTGTACCCACGCTCCAACACATCCACCAACGTGTCGCTCTGGGGGCCTTTCCAGGCGCGCGTGGCGAGAGGCTGTGCAGCCAGTGGTGCGCGGTGGCATGCGAAGCTGACAAGACTGCCATCATGGCGGGCGGTGGCGCCCCTGACGGTCCCTTTTTACACTGTTTGGGCGACACAGACGGGCATTTAATGCCTTTGTCCCTTGCCGTCAGGGTTAGGTAGGATGCACTGTGCAGGTGGTTGTACCAACCGCAACTTCTTTTCCATTTTTACCCTCGTCTGCGTTGCCACCTGTCGGTGACCCCTTGAGCATATAAAAGGAGGCCCATGCGCAACGTAGAGGAGGGAGGGAACCCAGAAAAACACACACACACGCTCGGTCTCGTTAGCCGCTAGAGTGTACTGTAGCACTCAGCGCTCTTGAGCAAGAACACAATACAATCAGACAAGCAGCAGTAGGAGTATTATCTCTCCGGAGAGCTTTGAAGCTGGGTAAACTGCTCGTGTGCTTCGCCTCGATCTGCTCTTCGTGCGATCTCCGCCCCTCGCCGAACCGAAAGGGGCCCGGTCCGCCGGCCCCATAGGTGTTCGTGGATCAGTTTCCCTGACACCATCATCGGAATATACAAGCCAAGTTCTATAACGTGAAACTACCACTAGTATATGGAAGTGACAACATAGGAGACTCTTTATATGAAAAGGCATGGTGCTACTCTAAAGCACAGGTGTGGAAAAGTATAGTAACATTACCCCTTCTCTCCGTTTCTCTATTTTCTTGTTGGTCTCTTTTTGGCCTCTTTTTGTATTTTTGTCTGGATCTCATCCAGACTTGTGTGGGAATCATAGTCTCCATCATCCTTTCCTCACTGGCACAATGCTCTAATAATGATGATCGTCACACTTTTATTTACTTACAACTCAATACTACAACTCGATAGCTTAGAACAATATGACTCTATATGTATGCCTTTGGTAGTGTACCAGGATGTGTGATGATGCTAGCGTAACACATACAATAATGATGAACGGTGGATGAGCCACAAATAGTATGTTAGCTATATGATGATGCAAAGCATTATGACAATGAATATGTATGTCATGAATACTGAACAATGGAAGTTGCATGGCAATATATCTCAGAATGGCTATGGAAATACCATAATAGGTAGGTATGGTGGTTGTTTTGAGGAAAATATAAGGAGGCTTATGTGTGATTGAGTGTATCATATCATGGGGTTTGGATGGACCGGTGAAGTTTGCACCAACTTTTGAGGTGATAAAGGGCAATGCACGATACAGAAGAGGCTAGCAAATTGTGGAAAGGTAAGAGTGTGTGTAATCCATGGATACACATTAGTCATAAAGAACTCACATGAAAGCCTATTAGTGTTGGAGAACGTAGCAATAATTCAAAATTTTCTACGCATCACCAAGATCAATCTATGGAGATTCTGGAAACAATAGAGGGAGATGATGATCATCTTCATACCTTTGAATATTGCTAAGCGGAAGCGTCACTAGAACGCGGATGAGGGAGTCGTAGTCGCGGTGATTCAAATCGCGGAAGATCCGATCTAACGCCGAACGGACAGCGCTTCGGTGTTCAACACACGTACAGCCCGGGGACGTCTCCTCCTTCTTGATCCAGCAAGGGGAGAGGAGAAGTTGAGGGAGAGCTGCGGCAGCACGACGGCGTGGTGGTGGAGCTTGCAGTTCTCCGGCAGGGATTCGCCAAGCACTACGGAGGAGGAGGTGGTGTTGGAGAGGGGAAGGGCTGCGCCAGGGGAAGGGTATGGCAGCCCTCCCCCCCCACTATGTATAGGGGAAGGGGAGAGGGGGCCGGCCCCCTTAGATCCCATCTGGGGGGGCGACCAAGGGGGGGGGGAGCTTGCCCCCCAAGTTGGTGGGAGACGCCCCCACCCCCTAGGATTTTCAACCCTAGGCGCCTTGGGCCCTTGGGAGGGTGCACCAGCCCACTACGGGGCTGGTAAAGCCCATTGAGTCCCCCGTGGCAGGTGGACCCACCCGGTGGACCCCGGGACACCTTTCGGTCGTCCCGGTACAATACCGGTAACCCCTGAAATTATTTCGGTGACTGAAACTTGACTTCCCATATATAAATCTTTACCTCCAGACCATTCCGGAACTCCTCGTGACGTCCGGGATCTCATCCAGGACTTCGAACAACATTTGGTAACCGCACACTAATTCCCATGACAACTCTAGCGTCACCGAACCTTAAGTGTGTGGACCCTACTGGTTCGGGAATCATGCAGACATGACCGAGACAACTCTCCAGCCAATAACCAACAGCGGGATCTGGATACCCATGTTGGCTCCCACATGTTCCACGATGATCTCATCAGATGAACCATGATGTCGGGGATCCAATCAATCTCATATACATTTCCCTTTGTCAATTGGTACGTTACTTGCCCGAGATTCGATCGTGGGTATCCCAATACCTCGTTCAATCTCATTACCGGCAAGTCACTTTACTCGTTCCGTAATGCATGATCCCATGACTAACTACTTAGTCACATTGAGCTCATTATGATGATGCATTACCGAGTGGGCCCAAAGATACCTCTCCGTCATACGGAGTGACAAATCCCAGTCTCGATTCGTGCCAACCCAACAGACACTTTCGGAGATACCTGTAGTGTACTTTTATAGCCACCCAGTTACGTTTGGTACAACCAAAGCATTCCTACTGTATCCGGGAGTTGCACAATCTCATGGTCTATGGAAATGATACTTGACATTAGAAAAGCTTTTAGCAAACAAACTACACGATCTTGTGCTATGCTTAGGATTGGGTCTTGTCCATCACATCATTCTCCTAATGATGTGATCCTGTTATCAGTGACATCTAATGTCCATAGTCAGGAAACCATAACCATCTATTGATCAACGAGCTAGTCAACTAGAGGCTCACTAGGGACATGTTGTGGTCTATGTATTCACACATGTATTACGGTTTTCAGTCAATACAATTATAGCATGAACAATAGACAATTATCATGAACAAGCAAATATAATAATAACCATTTTATTTTTGCCTCTAGGGCATATTTCCAACAATTAGCCCTCGAAGCAAAGTACTACTCGCACTCCCCTAGGGGGTAGATTGGTAGGAAAACACCATCGCTCGTCCCCGGCCGCCACTCTTAAGGTAGACACTCAATAATAAATCATGCTCCAACTTCATCGCATACACTACAAAAAAATACACTTCCGTGATGATACGTGTTTGTCGAAGTAGGTCACGTTTTCTGTCATGCATGTACATCCATAACAATTTTATGATAGAATCAAGATAGTCATACATGTGCTGTCGTAGAAGTGTTCCATGACAATACCAAAATTATCATCACAAAAGTGTCCACTTCCATGACGATAAATGGAACGTCATGGAAGTGTTCTCGTCAAGGGCACCGACACGTGGCATCCACCGTAATGGGTCGCCGTTAAGCTATCGGGTTCCAGTTTGGATTCTATAACCCGTTCACAACCTCGACCAATGGGGATTTTGCATGAATAAAATTATCATTCGCCGAAGGATCCACGTGTCGGCTCAGCATTGGGATAGATGTCATCCCTTCATTGTACAGGAGGCACCTATGATACATTGGCAAATGGCAAGGCCCAATAGTGGTCCATTTAGGCGAAGGAGGCCGGCCCAGTCAAAATTAGCAGGCCGGCCCTTATAGGGCCTACTTGTGTCTGGTCCATTTAAGCCAACGGCCCGTACAAGATGTGCCAATTCAGCCTGTCAACTACCCGTTAACTATTTTACACCATTGCAGCCCATCGTTAGTTCGAGCCCGTTAACAACCTGCTATATATTTGGGCTCAATATCGGCCTATTAACGACCCATTCAAGGGATGGGCCAATTTTCAGGATGTACGTCTTTTAGTCTTTTAGCGACCCATTTAAGTGTTGGGCAAATTTCCAGCCCGGTGTGTCTTTCAGCCTGTTAACGGCCCATAAATGAGTTGGGCCATTTGTAGTCAGACCCGAGTTTTGGCCTCTTAACGACCCTTGCTCTTCATGGTCCAATACCAGCCTAGTTTCTCTTTTGGCCTGCTAAAGGCCCACAACACAGTTGGGCCATATACAGTCTGACCTAACTTTCGGCCTCTTAGCAGCGCATTCAAGGTCCAGTACGTGCCTGCAGTCTCTTTCGGCCTGCTAAAGGCCCACGGTACAGTTGGGCCATATATATCCCGACCTTAGTATCGGCCTGTTAACGGCTCATGAAATTGAATGGGCCCACTTATTACCCACTTCGAAGTCGGCTTGTTAACGAACCGTGAGGTAACAGGGCTGAGCATTAACTGTCTGCTTGTTTCAATAATAGCAGTCTAGTAGAGCTTTCGGACTGATTACGTCCCATTAACTTAATGGGCCCGCTAAAGTTCGAACATGTCTGTAGGCCCAATATAGATAACGTCAATTTCAGCCCAGCTATAATTTGAGACCATTACGACGAGCAATTATGGAGAGGACCAAAACCGATCGATCAAAGGCCTAATGGCCCCTGCGAGCCCATTAGGGTAGCCCATTAAGGGCAGTAGGCCGCTTCATTCATATAGGGTCCACGACTGTTCCTACTTACTAATAATTTCACTGCTTTTTTGGCCTCCTAGCGAAGCTCGAATGCGAGGCGCTCTAAGCAAACGTACGGCATACAAGGAGAAACGTTGCACATCTAGCATATATTACAGGAAGTTACATCGAGTGGGCAAATAAATGAACAAAACTTAACGATCTACATCCTCACAATCTGCAACCTCAGTGCGGATGACGCCCATAAGCATGTGATCAAGTTCTTCCTTCTTTGCAACACTGTCTTTGAAAACATTGATCAGTTGTTGTTGCGTAAGAATGTGCACCTCTGGTTCCTCCATGATTTCCAACATTGCTTCAGCCAGTAATTGGTTCACAAACATACATTTTTCAAACTGAACAGATTCAGACGGCGATTTTGGCAGGCTTGTATTATTGATAGTGGAGAGTGTCTCGACCACTGCATCATAACATGAATTAGGAGGGGAACCAAACAGATTAATCAAGAGTTATTGCCATATTACCTGGCCTAGATTTATTGGAAAGGGACAATGGGGTTGCCTTGCTGTTTTCAGAGTTTGTCTTCTTCTCTTCAGTAGACTGCACCAAATTAACACACTAGCATTGCTATCATTGGCCAAGTCACATAATAGGAAATCAACATTGACACAATGAACATTTGGGCAACCACACCACACCAGCCTATAGCAAATTAACACAATATGGCATAGCTATCATCAGCCGGGTAAGGTATTAGGAAAGCAACATTGACACAATGAATGATTGGGCAACCAGAAGAGCACTACAATTTAGTAATGTGCATGATATGAGATAGTACACTCATGCAACTCAGTATGCAAAACTATAAGCAGTTCTCCTTACAAAAATCAATATTGTCGCCTTTAATTATACATTTTGCTACAAGTAAACTTAGATCAGATAAAGGTTGGATTCATGCCAATTAACAAAATACATGCTGATGTAATAATTTAGTGATAGACAACAGATACTTGCATCAGCATTGGAGCACAGAGAATTCCCGCAAGATACTTTCCACGAACACTATCCTAGTTTAGAAAGTCTTCTATCCTTTAATCTTGTTTTCTAAAAGAGAGATGGGTAAGAAACATGTAGAAAATATGATCTAAATGCTATAAAATGTCATGATGTGAGGATACGCACACACTTTTTAGAATGGAGTTGACATATTTTTGCTGGGCTGGAGCGGACTAGTTCTTTGGCCACTTGAATCGGCTTATTATCGGTAGGAGTTGGGTTTCTCTGTGCTGGAGCACTATCTATGAACACTGCAGTTGGTTTACTATCTCCTAGCATTTGGATCTTTTGCAAAGACCTTGTTTGTAACCCTACAAATTCCAACATAGCCGTCTTCCCCTTGCATGCCTTATATATAAGAATGGTGCTTCAGTTATAAAACATGCTACGACAGAGAGATGGAATAGGTACTGAAGAATAGAAAGGCATGACATATTGACATGTATTCCCTCCATGCAGAAATAAATGGATGTGTCTAGGCGTATTTCAGTTCTAGATACATCCATTTCTATCCATTTTTGCAACACGTAAACCGGATGGAGGTAGTATGATGTAAGAGCTAGGGATACAACATGACAACAGAGTGGAAAAACACTAGTTGAATGTAAAAATGTATGATAGCGGAATACATATAGAAAAACACTAAGGCAACATATGCGTGTATGATTGGGAAACTGATGACCCACAAGTATATGGGCTCTATCATAGTCCTTTCGATAGGTAAGAGTGTCGAACCCAACAGGGAGCAGAAGGAAATGACAAGTGGTTTTCAGCAAGGTATTCTCTACAAGCACTGAAATTATCGGTAACAGATACTTGTGTGATAAGATAATTCATAATGGGTAACAAGTAACAAAAGTAACTAAGGTGCGGAAAGTTGTCCCAATCCTTTTTGTAGCAAAGGACAAGCCTGTACGAACTCTTATATAAAGCAAAGCGCTCCCGAGGACACATGGGAATTACTGTCAAGCTAGTTTTCATCATGCCCATATGATTCGTGTTCGTTACTTTGATAATTTGATATGTGGGTGGACCGGTGCTTGGGTGTTGTCCTTACTTGAACAAGCCTCCCACTTATGATTAACCCCTCTCGCAAGCATCCGCAACTACTAAAGAAGAATTAAGATAAATCTAACCATAGCATGAAACATGTGGATCCAAATCAACCCCTTACGAAGCAACGCACAAACTAGGGTTTAAGCTTCTGTCACTCTAGCAACCCATCATCTACTTATTACTTCCCAATGCCTTCCCCTAGGCCCAAACAATGGTGAAGTGTCATGTAGTCGACGTTCACATAACACCACTAGAGGAGAGACACCATACATCTCATCAAACTATCGAACGAATACCAAATTCACATGATTACTTATAAAAAGACTTCTCCCATGTCCTAGGGAACAAATGTAACTACTCACAAAGCATATTCATGTTCATAATCAGAGGATTAATAATTATCATTAAGGATCTGAACATATGATCTTCCACCGAATAAACCAACTAGCATCAACTACAAGGAGTAATCAACACTACTAGCAACCCACATGTACCAATCTCATGTTTTGAGACAAATATCGGATACAAGAGATGAACTAAGGTTTGAGAGGAGATGGTGCTGGTGAAGATGTTGATGGAGATTGACCCCCTCTCGATGAGAGGATCGTCGATGATGACGATGGCGATGATTTCCCCCTCCGGGAGGGAAGTTTCCCCAGTAGAACGGCTCTACCGGAGCCCTAGATTGGTTCTGCCTAGGTTCCGCCTTGAGACGGCGGCGGTTCATCCCGAAAGCTTCCTCTTGATTTTTTCCAGGTCAAAACAAATCATATAGCAGAAGATGGGCACCGGAGGCCTGCCAGGGGGACCACAAGGAAAGGGCATGCCTAGGGGGTAGGGCGCCACCCACCCTTGTGGCTTCCTAGTGGGACCCCTCTGGTGCTTTCTTCGCCCAATATTTTTTATATATTCCAAAATAATTCTCCGTAAATTTTCAGGAATTTTGGAGTTGTGCAGAATAGGTCTCTCCGATTTGCTCCTTTTCCAGTCCAGAATTCCAACTGCCGGCATTCTTTCATGTAAACCTTGTAAAATAAGAGAGAAAATGCATAAGTATTGTGTTATGATGTGTAATAACAGCCCATAATGCAACAAATATCAATATAATAGCATGATGCAGAATGGACGTATCACAAACTAAGATGGCATTTCAACAGACAACTAGAACATCACTTCAATGTACAAAAAACATGGTATGGTAGAGAGATGAAGTACATACTGATGAATAACAATGCATAAGATATTTAGAAGCATTATGTCCAAACTAAGCAGATGGCATTGCGATAGAGTAAAATGACAGTACTTGAATTTGAAAACATGTTATCATGAATGGAATAGGTACTGAAAATAGGAAGGCATGACATATTTACATGCATGATCAGCAGGCTAAGCACATGGCATTGCAACGGAGTAGATGCACTCCAGGACCTTATATGCATGGTGTACCCATATCACAGGCCAAGTTAGAGCAAGGACCTTGTGTGGTGAATAGGATTCATCATCTTTCTGCAAGTCTTCTAAAGAACTGCCTGTACATGTTCCATCATATTGGGTATCATTGACGTCAAGTTTGTTGGCCATTACATTGCTCCGTGAGGTTCTTGTGGATAAATCAGTGTATGCAATTATATCTGACATGGATGGAAGACAACTAATAGTTAGATTTATGTAATGAGTGCATGCAGGACATGACATCAATAGTAGGACTGGGCTTAACTAGCAGCAACAGGTCTCAAAAACTAAAGGGAGAACACAGATGAAAGCTACAGAATATGTATCATTTGTACTAGAGATTAACTAGATGGCACATAAAAGTATTAAAGATCAACATAGATAATACTGGAAGTGGTATAATACTATAATCACCAGTCTGTGGGATAGCATTGGCTGATGGACGATAACTATGGAACAGCGTTACACTACTAGGGAAAACCCTAGTAGTGGCGTGGGTTTAATGCCCACTAGTAGCGCGGGACACCGGGCTACTAGTAAGGCGCTACAGCTATTACTTAGAAGTAGCGAGTGCGACACACGCTACTGGTAAGACATATAGCCACAGCGTGTGTTCACTCCCGCACTACTGCTAATCTAGCTAGTAGCAGCGTGTTTACTATCCATGGCTACTAGTATTCTTTTTTTTTTATTTTTTTTATTTTTAGTGTATTTATACGTCGTTATACAAATTTTGGTACAATACCAATTATGAGCTTTATATCATTATGTCCATAACAATGTGTCAAATGAAGGTGGATTAGGTTCTAGTGGAGGCAACATGTGGTGCATGTCAAAAGTATACTACTAATCCAAACTTGATCTAGTTTGGACTAGTAGTACTTTCGATGTGCACCACATGTTGCCTCCACTTGAATCTAATCCCCCAGCACAAGTCATTACCACCAACAGTAGCTATTTAATCATCATAATCATAGTGTAGCACATCATCATCTTCAAACTCTTTCTAGCTAGCTAGTGACCACCAACACTAGCTGCGGTAGCTATCTTATCACCACCAATACTAGCTAATAAAAATCGTCATAGTCATTACCACCAACACTAGCTATTTAATCATCATAGTCATAGTGTAGCACATCATCATCTTCAAACTCATTTCTAGCTAGCTAATCACTCCTGCTGCTCTCTTCCAGGTAAAATAGCATAAAACATGGGTAGCACTCCTGCTTCATCATGTTTGAGCATGCAGATGAACCTGTCTCCTAATCGTGGGCTGCACTTCTGATTGTTGCCCCCTAGTACTTCTCTGTGATCGTTCACAATTTTGCTCCAGTCTTTCACTATTAAGCATTCCTCGCTTTTCGAAATCCTGAATGCACTAAAGTGCATTTAGGATTTCTTGGCCCCAAGCTAACCATTCTCATACGACCTTTAGTCTCGATCCAATGAGGCACAACATTCATCGGGAGTCCCTATTGAAGAACATTGTATAGTAACATACTTAGCAATGAAGTTTAGCTTAAAAAATAATGTATGCAAAAGATGCACTGAGGACAAATAGTAAAAATCTTACCATCTTTCCTAAATAGATGTGACCGTAGTTCAGTACGAACACTATTGGTCGCATGTTTTGAGTACTAAGATTTTTAAATCCAGAAAAACAATTTGTCTTGACAGTATGAAGATCCTCAGGCCATGAAACATAATGACTTATCACCTTGCAGTTTAGTTCAGCCTCAGGACAGTAGTAGGTCATGTCTACCAAGCACAGGACATGTTTTCTTGAATGGAAATAACCAGTCAATAGAAATTAGTTGTCAACTATTTTTGAATAAACAATGTCAAGGACATAAATATGGTTGAGAAACTCACATAATGGTATTGCTGGAGGCGTCTGCACATCGACCCAAATGTCGGTATTACCTTCGATATCATCTTCTGGACGAATATCAAAGGTGATAACCATATCAGGCTCAAATGCATAAGTCTTGCATAGTGCTTGCCAGGTTTTGCATTCAAAATAGGTGTAGGTGTCTGTGTTGAATAATTTTACATGGAAAATATAACCATGCTCAGTCTTCAAGTAAACTCTCTTTACCTCCATAGTAGTTTTCATAGGACTGAAACCTATCTTATCCAAGACAAAAACTCTTGCATGGCAGGGGATACGCTAGTAGAATAGTAAAAAAATTAAATTATAAGTTGATGCAAATGAAGTAGATGTCATGCTTAATTACGAAAAAAGACTTGTCGTTGTGACTTACTGTATCCACTTCAAAGTTCTCGTCCAGCTTGATGCTGAAGCGCCTATCATCATCTAGGAAGATTATGTTGCACAGGCCGCGCTCGTCTTCACAGTATTTGCAAATACCGAAATCCTTTTAGTTGTCAGCATTTCCTATGTTCATAGTTGAAACATTAATTGAAAAACAATCGAAGAAAAATACCACGATACTCAACACACAAATCCGAGGCACTCGATATTTCCTACATATTCTCGCACAAATCATGCCAAAATTCTCCGAAAAATCCGGCATGACCTTTGCTAAAATAGGACATATCGAACGCCTGAAATTTGCCGGAATGGAAATGAATCAACACTCCGAGAAAACATAGGCCACTCGGAGGTGTAACCTGCAAACATGACCGGCCACTTGGGCAAGCACATATCCTATTTGAGCAACACAAGATATACATTTCAAAATATCTTATATGACTCATATTGACATGAGCATTCAATAAGAAAAACCAAATCGTAAAATAAATAAGTATTCAAATTAGCATGCATTCAATAAGCAAAAGTAAATCATCTCTTGCGTCCATACATCGTCGAATATTATCACTAATACATCCCGAATAGTATCATACATATAACATCACTAGTACAACTAAAACCCTAGGAAACGACGGGTATCAGCGCGGGCGGTGGACACCCAAAGAGAAGGAACCATCACAGGATCATAGCTCAAGTGAGATCCCTGGAGAACCTGCCAGGTATTGGAGAACCTGTGCTCCAGCGCAACCAAGTAGTGACGGACGTGCGCGTCTTCCTCGCTAACATGGTGACGTACCACCTCCGCAGGGTCCTCAAGCCTCTCGACCGTCACTAGCCCACGCGACCACCACCAAAGAAGGTTCGGGTCAACGACGAGCTGACTCCTCACCAAGTTGCGCCCCCGGTAGGTAGGACCTCCCAGTACCAGCCCGGCGGAGCCCAGTCCCAGACATGGCCCATCTGGTCAAGCAGGTGTCCTCCATCGAGGCGACGACAAGGATGCGGGATAGGCATCGTCAACGTCGATGCGGGAAAAATTGCTTTAACTAGAAAAATAACAACAAATGTGACATGTTCAACTAGTTCTAATTCAACTAGTTCTTACTAAAAATAAACTTACTATAAATAAAAATAAACTAGTCCCTAGTTCTTACTAACTAATTAGTACCTACTGCCCTAATTACCATCTAATTTGATGAACCTAGGGGTGGAAAGTGGTAGCGGATAATCCAAAATTTGATGCAATAGATGAACCCTAACTAATTTGATGCAGTTAAAATTTGTAGAACCCTAGGCAGAGGTGGGGGAGGCAGAGGAGCAGGCATGCTCACCTCGGGTGCCTGCGGCAAGGGAGGGGCAGGCGGCCTTGAGGTTGGGGTCGGGGCTCGGGTGCGCGGCGGAGGGCGATGTCGAGGTCGGGGTCAGGGGCGGAGTTGAGGTCGGGGCGGCGTCGAGGTCGGGGTCGGGGGTGGCGTCGAATCCAGGGTCGGGGACGGCGTCGAGGGTGTGCGGAGAGCGACAGGAGAGAGCGCAAAGGCCAACGGGTGACTGTGGCAGCGACAGCGGAGGAGTTGGGATTTGGGGTAAGTGGTCCTGGGGAAGAACGAACCGCGCGGTTAAGTCAAAAGTAGTAGTAGTGCTTTTCGGGAAGTGTGCTACTGCTAAGTTAGCTATAGCGTGTTCCTGGATACACACTACCGCTACTCCTTTCTCTATTTCCCTTTTTCATTTATTTTTCTTTACATTTCTTTTTACTTTCTCTTTTTTTTCTATTTCTTTCATTTTCATTTACTTTTCTATTTTCTTTCCATTTAATTTTATTTACTTTATCAGTAGCACCTTTTTGCGTAAACGCGCTACTACAGAGCATGTAGCTATAGCGCTGTTCACCGTAGATCGCTACTGCTATGTGTAGCCTATCGGCTAAGCAGTGGGAATTTTAGTAGTAGCGCTTTTATCTTCAGCGCGCTACTGCTACAATTGTATTTGTAGCGCGGTTTACGCCAACGCGCTACTGCTACTTAGCACTAGTGTGGTTTTTTGGCACGCGCTACTACTAAAGTTCTGTGTATAATGTTTTCCCTAGTAGTGTTACCTAAACAACAAGTCTCTGATATGAACTATGGAACAGTGTTAACTCCTGAACAAAACTCTTAAGAGATGAGCATGAATATATAGTGAAATGTGATAATCTATTTTCCATGCTTAGATGAATAACAAAGCCATAAATGTTGCACAGAAGTAAGATGAGGGTACGACCTATCTGACCGCCGTCCATAGGAGTGAGCATCATGTGCTGACTTGTCGATGGCCCTGCAGTTGTTGTGGTTGTCCATGTCAGTCACGCACATTCAATGCAGCAAACTATTGAGTGGGGACTATAGCTCCCTTCTAATGTATGCTTCCCCTGTTGGAGCACCTGCGGTGAGAAGGAAGACGGTGTGGCTGAAGATGCGGAAAACGCATAATGTTAAGAATGACACATATCTCTGATCTGAAGAAATACCCTAAGAGATCAATAGTAATGTACGAGAGTGGTCACACGTCTGAAAACTAAATTGGGGTTACATGATTTTATTTTATTTTGGTACTGTACGATCTACGCCGGATGACTTGATGGCCGTCTTGTGCCTCCCGGCTGACACTGTTCAGAATCTTCCACGAAGAGCCAGCGACCACAGCCAGAGCAGACTGCCTCCGCCGTCCCTGGTCGCGAGATCTCCGACCAAAACCCCGCTCCCCATCCCACCGCATTGTCGTGGTCGCGCCGCCTCTGGCCAATCCACAAGGATTCGTCACCATCCAGATCTGGTGGCAACATTACCTTCAACCCATGCAACTCCATGATATCCACCTAAGCGCTGCTTCTGCGGCGAACTTGCGCCCGCGCACCCTTACGATAGTCACCAGCCAACTGGCAGCCGAGGAGCTCCGCCGCCTCGAGGGGTGCTGCTTCCCATCGGGAATTGATTGGCCCAGAATAAAAATTCAGACGACTGACGCCTAAATAAAGTGATTTAAGATGAGTGTATGACCTATCTTGCTGCCCAGTAAAGAAGGCAGCTCCAGCTGCCGAGTTGGTGAGGTCAGCGTGGTTACGGTGGCTCCTGGTGGTAGGAAAGCAGATATGTCATGACGGTCGATAGCTACAGGGAAGCAGCTCTGAGGACCTAGATGCATGCGAAGTTGGAGCTACTCCGGCACCGTGCACAACGGCGGAGGTGAATCGGCTCCGATACGATTCACACGGTCGTTGTCGGGGCAGCTCCAGCAGCACGGAGTAAGAGGCACACGACCCAGTGCATGACGGCAAACGGACAGCGTCTCCGGCATTGGGGAGGAGGGCGGCGGTGAATTTGGTGCCATGGGGGACGCCATGGAGGAGGCGCTGAGGTTTCACGGCTGGGGAGAAGGGATCTTCCAGGGAGAAGGTGATTTGGCACCCACGATGTATGAATGGGGAATTAGGAGGGGGAACCATGTATTACGGACGCATTTGTTTGAAATGTGGGCAGGAGTTACAGTTCTACCCCTGCCTCTAGGATTCTAGGCTTGGGTCTATGTCTTGAAGGTCGGGGATAGTAGAGTAACTTTGCTTCTCCCAAGTAGTGGGTGCGAGCGATTTCGGGCGAGGAGGTCCTGTTTTGAAATAGTGGGTGCGAGCGATTTCGGGCGAGGAGGGTGTATTTGAAATAGTCGGCGCGAGCGATTTGGGCCGAGGAGAGGGTGTTTTGCCGCCCATGGTTTATGAATTATTCAGCACCTATCATTTCGGCCGAGGAGCAGGCACGCTTGGATGGAGTTATGAACCTATCCTCAATGTACAACAGGCCAATTGATGCATGTCCTACATAGGCCGGTAATTTCGCGTCTCCGATTTATTTGCTTGGGCGAATTCCACCGAGCAGAGGGTGTTTAGTGGTTCGTCCAAAATTTGGGAGAACGAGCATCCATGTCTACCTTACCAAGTCGATTCGAATGGCCAACAATTTGGCTGAGCTAGTTTAAGTATGAAATCGGAGCGTTCCATTCCAAAAAAAAGTTGATTCGAATCAAATTTTGAAATATTAGCTTGCCACTTCTCTTTTGGATGGTGAGATGATTCTCGGGACTAATGTGTTTTTACATTCTATGATACACTATATGACAAATAGTTGACCAACTCAAAAATGGGAATCAAACCCAAAATGAAATATCTCGATTCAATGAAATAGCTCGTTCACCAGGTCAAAATAGTGAACTACATCCAAAATTGAACACCTCGGTTGAGTAGCATGTTGTATTATAATACTCCATGAACATGTTGAAAGTCAAATTAATGAACTTGTTTGATACGCATATCTCCGTTCATGTGTGGATTGCAAACAACATGTTCTCCAATTCAAGTATTTGAATGCAAATTTATATCAAAACATGGTTTATATCTGTCTTTGATGCATAAACACGACCTCCCCCTCTCTGGGACTCCTATTCTCTCTCTCCGACAATCTTCAATCCTATTGCACGCATCCAAACACAAACCTTAGCGGTCCCTCTCCCTCTCTCTCTCTCTCTCTATCTATCTATCTCTATGTGTGTGGGGGGTCTTTCTAGTTCGGATGCACACTCCATGTATAGGTCTCTCTGGCACAGAATGTATGATTATCTAGTCCAAGCAAAATATCTAGGGTGCACTCATCGTACACACACAAATTCCCTAGCTCATTGCCCGTAACTCTCTCACACACCACTCTGCCATCTCGGAGCTCTTCCCTCTCTCTCTCAAACTCTCCATCTCCCTGGGTCACACATACACATGCATATCTCACTTGCACTCGATAGACCCATCTAAAACTCTCTCGCTCTCCCTCGTTCTCTCTACATATCACACGCACACACACACACACAATCTCACGCCTAGCTAAGTATGATTCTCTCTCACTCAATTGTAGGCACACGCAGTCCCCCCTATGTATATGACTAATTCTTACTCTCCATCACAAACATATGCATTATCTCTTTTCCTCACTTGGTCTATCTCGACTTCTTTTGGGGCATCTTTCTATCCCTTAGACACCTCATCCCTCGATTTCCCACCCATGTAGTCCCCTCACGATCTCAAGGGGATCACTCTATCACAAACACACCCTCTCACCCTGTCACGCCCAATATGCGATCCTATCTGAGAGGAACTCGAAGGCCCCACCAAGGATAGAGCCACATATTGAAATGCTTTTGCAAGGTGGATATCATTACATCATACCATTAGATAATAGATGGGGAAACATACAAAAAGCATACAGTGCCACATGAATACAAGAACATCATACATAAGAGCAACATCCATCTACGGATAAAAACACAAACATAAATCAAACGACATCCACCCTGCTAGCCCAGGCTGCCGACCAGGAACCTATCCCCTGAACGAAGAAGAAGCAGAAGAAAAACTCCAAAACAAGTAAACATCGCTCTCGCGTCATGATCATCGCATTACTTGTACCTGGAACTATTTTTGTAGTAATCTGTGAGCCACGAGGACTCAGCAATCCCATTACCATGGGTATCAAGACTAGCAAAGCTTAAATGGGTATGGAAAGGATAAGTGGTGAGGTTGCAGCAGCGACTAAGCATGATATGGTGGCTAACTTACGAGTACAAGAATAAGATGAGAAGCTACGCAAACGGTCGCAAACTAGTAATGGTCAAGAAGTGATCCTGAACTACTTACGTTCAAGCATAACCCCACCATGTTCTCTTCTCGACCCACTCGAAAAGAGACCATCACGGTTACACACGCGGTTGGGTATTTTAATTCGAACTTGGTGTCAAGTTCTCTACAACCGGATATTAACAAATTCACATCCGCCACATAACCCCAGGCATGGCTCTCCAAAGTTTATACCCGGCAAGGGTGTCACAACTTAGCCCATTACAAGCTCACGATCTGCGGAGACAATCCTCCTTCGCAGGACATCCGATCAGACTCAGGATCTTGGTGCACAAGACATTTCGACAATGGTAAAACAAAACCAGCAAGACCTCCCGGTGTGCCAACAAATCCCGATAGGATCCACACGTATCTCGTTCTCAGGACACAACGGATGGGCAAGCCGTCAGGTTGGCTGAGACCCTGGTTGCCCGAGGGGCGCCGGACATCGCCCAGGTTGGACCAACACTCAGAGGAGCGTTGGCCCGGGGGTTGACTAAAAATACTAGGGGTCTAGAGAAAATCCCCTATTTAAGTTTTAGTTGTTATTAGGCAAATGGAAAACCAATGTGGGGCCTTGTTGGAAGAGTTTTATTCAAAGCGAACTGTCAAGAGGGTCCCATACCCCTCACCGTGTTAGGGACGCAAAATCAAGGAACATAACAGCGGTATGACAGAAACTAGGGCGGCAAGAGTGGAACAAAACACCAGGCAAAAGGCTGAGCCTTCCACCCTTTACCAAGTATATAGATGCATTAATTAAATAAGGGATATTGTGATATCCCAAGACATCCATGTCCCAACATGGAACAACCTGCAACTGCACCTGCAACTAGCAACGCTATAAGAGGGCTTGAGCAAAGCGGTAACATGGCCAAACAATGGTTTGCTAAGAAGGGTGAAAAGGTTAGAGGCTGTCATGGCAATTTGGAGGCTTGATAAACAAGTGGTAGGTAGCGCGACATAGCGATAGCATTGAGACAACTAGCATAGCAATGATAGTGGTGAGATCCAGGGTAACGGTCATCTTGCCTAAAATCCCGCTAGGAAGAAAATCGAGTCCATGAAGAAGACGAACGGGCATAGACGAACCAAGTGTAGTCGAACGAATCCTCACGATCGCAACGAAACAGGAACCATCGAGAAGAAGCACAACCAGAAAGAAGCAAACAACATGGTAAACATACAAGCATGAACAAGACATGATGCACAACCAAGTATGATGCATGACAAGGTTAAATGTTGTTAACATGGCAAGAGGTGAAGCGTATGCAAACTACCTATTAAGGCAAGTTTAAATGATGCCAGAAACACAAATAACAATTCCGGAAAATCCCCATATGCATATTTTGAATTTGGCACTGTTCTGAATAAAACATAATATTAAAGTTGTTAAACAGCAAGTTAAAGTGCACCAAGTTAATCTATGCACTTTTCTACCCCATTTACATATAAAGTTTATTTCATTCGGAGCTACGGTTATTTAGTTATGAAATAAACCATTTTAACATGTCATTTATGCAAAATTAGTCAAACAGCAAGTTTAAACATCTTAAACATGGATGAAAGTTGGATATTATGAGAGTATATGAAATTCTAAGCATTTTACATATAAAGTTTGTTTAATTCCGATGCATGGATATTTAGATATGAGCAATGCAAAACAATGGCAGTTCTGAAATATGCAGGCACTGGATATATGACAAAATCACAGACTAGAAAAAAACATATCATCGGGCCGAATCTAAAACAGTGGCAGTAGTCCAGGAGGAGATCTGGCCCAGCGGCTGAGTGTGCAAAAGACTAGAAAAAAATTGGAGCAAGACTAGAGCTCGAACCCAGGACCTCACAGTTGAAAATAGAGCGCAATGACTAACTCGCCTAGAAGTTGTTTATGATGGATAATGGACTTGATGCAATATGAACAAGAACAAAGCTTGATCTGGTGAGGCAAAAAATTGATGGCAAAGAATGTTGCGCCCGTTGGCATTTGATCCCTTGTCGCCTGGGTGCCAGCGAGATGGGCTCACCAGTAGGATCTGAACTGAATTCATGCACAACTGACAAAAGAGCACTAGGTGAACCAATAGTTCAAGCGAACCTGACCAAACAACAGAAACAAAGGGGCCGACCTTGGCTGTGCTCGCGAAGAAGATCAACAAAGGCAAACCTGGGCGTGGTGCTTGCAGGGGTGCAGATGAAGAGAGAGTGTGCGTGTGAGGTGTGCAGCAAAGGTGCAGCAAAGCAACGAAGTCAGCGGCATGTGTGGGAGCAGGAGCTTGCGGCCTTGGCGGCGATGCATGGCGAGGCATTGCGGCTGTGGTAGGAGACAGGCGGCGTGGGCATGTTGTGTGGGAGGCAGTGCGCGTGTGTGTTAGCAAGGTGCTATGCGCGGCTGGAGGCGGACAGAGAGCTAGGCTCTCTGCTTCATCCGCATGGTGAGAGCACGGTGACTGGTCTTCGGACACAAGCAGAACCATAGTTGCCATGTTTTCGGTACGGTAGTAACGAGGAACGGGAACTAGGGACGAGAGTTGGTGGCTGAAAAAATAGGGTACAACGAGGGTATACATCTCTCAAATGATTTTTTTTATAGCGGGGACGCGATCCAATCCGTTTGTGTACGAGGAACCCGGTACGGTACCATGGGCCGACGAACACAGTTCCTGAAGAACGTCGACTCCCTAACGGTCAACATTCCTTGCTGTTAATGGATCCCTTGCAATTAATGGATTGGAGGAAGAACGAGGAGTCCTTGAGAAAAGAAACGACAGCGCGAGTAAATTATGCCTCGCGTTTTGGCTATTGGATCCTGAAAGCTGAATCGAGGAGCAGGCTGCGGGGACGCCAAATCTTCATCGAATCGTACCAAATCCGACCTCGTTCCTGAATCCGATTCCGGGTCGATGAATCGGGATCGAGGGACGGCCTACCATTCCCCGTTTCCGGCTACTATGAGCAGAACGCTACTATGGAAAAGAAACCGACAGGGTTACGAGGCATGGAGGAGCGGCTGCTCACCACAGGGGTGCTGGCAAAGACAAATCAGACGGAGAGACGACGGAGGTGACAAGGGAGCTCACTGAACTTGATGCTTCTATGCTCCGTGAAGAAGACGAAGAAGAGGACATCGAGGAAGAAGCTAGACTTGGCCATCCAGGGCTCGGAGAGGTGCGGGAAGGTGTTGCCGGAGTCGGGACTTGCCGCGGAGGTAGAAGGTCGGGGACGTTGGCTGCTACGTCGGGCTCGAGCATCAACTCGGCCCGGCCACGGTCATGGCGACTGAGATGGCAAGGAGGCGCGTGGGGGAGGCTCCCACCCAACTAACTCCCGAGATCGATCGAGGAGGGTGACGGGGTGCTGGACGACACGCCGGAGAGGATCCTGACGCAGGCCAGACGCGAGGACGACGACGAGCACCGGCGGTTCTCCTCTGATCTCTCTCTGCTTCCTCACATGGGAATGAAGAAGGAGACGAACAAAGAGAGAGGTGGCGGCGGCTTGAGGGGGGAAGGGGGAAACCCTAGGGCGTGGGGCTGCGGCATTAAAGAGGAGGGGCGTGGGCGCCTAGTAGCCACGGTGGCCATGTGCCCCTTAATGTTACTGTGAGAGGAGAGGTGATCGGGAAGAGGAAGAAAAGTAGGAGTAGAGAGGCTGCCAGGTGGGTCCTAATGGGTGTCCAGCGTGGATTCACCACAGGAGAGAGCAAGGGGGGCTGCACTGAGGCTGCTGCTAGACTGGCTTGGTAGGAGGAGGCCCAGGTAGGCTGTTGCTGTTGCTGTCTCTTTTCTTTTTCATTTTCCTGAGACAAAAAATAAACAAAAAAACACAGGGATGAAAGAGGGGGGTATGAGTAATATAAAAATATCCTCATGACCCTGGATTAATGTCCAATTTGATAAAATTCCATTGCACATTTTTAGAGGTAGAAAATAATCCAAGTTTGAATTAAATTCAAACTTGAGCCATTTTTGAACCCAACCAAAACAACAACAAAATGGATGATATTTTACAAATAGGTATAAGGCATGGAGTAAGATCGTCAGGAAATAAATGAACATTAATGGAGGAGGGAATAATTTCACTTGCAAAAACATGAA
>NC_041385.1:275887112-275905545 GCF_002162155.2 Triticum dicoccoides | reverse complement strand
GAGAGAGAGAGAGAGAGAGAGAGAGAGAGAGAGAGAGAGAGCATGCACACACAACATGAAAGGGACATGTAACATAAGGATGAGTGCAATGCACATGATGCTCATGGCAACAACATGAATGACCAAAAGCAATATGACAAGAGATATGCATGACAATACAATATAACCGATGAAGAACATGATGCAAAAAGAAAAATATGACAATGGCATTCCTCATGATCATGGCATAACATATAGGAATGAAATATGCAAAACAATTATGATAATGCAACAAACATAATAAACACACGGCAACAACTAAAAGAAATGGAAGGCAACTGGAGCATCAGTCTCGGGGCGTCACACACCCTCCCCACGCATCCATCTTCTCCATGCATCCCACTCAACCTCTGTCCCTTGTTGGCCATACCTCTAATGGACATGTGCTATAGGGGTGTCTCTCTCCATTGCAAACAATCATGCACTAGCTATCTTCGTGTATCTCCTCACCTCTCTTTCTATCTCGGAGATGCATGTGTGATATGTTTGCATAAGAAACAAACACACTCTCTCTCTATATTATCGTTTGTTGCCCCTTTCTATTTCACACACACACACTCTCTCTCTTTTTGCACACTCACTCATTCTCCTTCACACGCACTTGATCTCTCTCGACTTAGGTACTCCCTTCGGTCCATAGCATGTAGATTTATTGAAAAGTCAAACATCACAAAGTTTAATCAGGTACGTGGAGAAAAACATTTACATCTAGAACGGCAAACATATATCATTAGATTCATCATGAGATGTGGTTTTGTATCTTTGGTATTGTAGATATAAATAATATTTGCGTAAACCTGGTCAAAGTTTCCAAAGTTTGACTTCTAAAAAATTTGTATGCACTACATTATCGAACAGATGGAGTATCTCTTTTCCCCTCTCAACCATCTGACGCATTGCTCAACCGTATAGGGGCTCCTCTATATCTCTCAAACTTTATATCTCTCTGGTTCACACATACACATATCTCGCTCATGCTACATAGACCCATCTAACACTCTCCGCCCTTGTTCTCTCTCTATGTGACACGCACCCCCCTAAGTACCATAATCCCTCACTGCATCATAGGCACACTCACTCCTCCCTAAGTATGACTATCTCTCACTATCCATCAGGAACACACGTATTGTCTCCTTCCATCCAAACGTCTATCTCGATAACTCTCGGGGTATCTTCTATCCTGCACACACCTTGTACTCGATCTCCACCCATCTAGTCCCATCACGATCTCCAGGGGATCTCTCTGTCACAAACACACACTCTCTCCTCCCCATGCCTCATTTTGTCCATATGTTTCTCTCGACCTCTCTCCCTTATTTGTCACACCTCTCTTGGCCACGGGCTAGGGGTCTTTCTCTCTCTATTACAAACAACCACACACTATTGCCTCACCCCACTAACGCTATCGAAGATGCATGTGTGATATGTTTGCATAAGACACACACACTTTTTCCCTACTTTATTGTGTGTTGTCCATGTCACTTTCACACACACACACACACACTTTTTTCACTCACTCTTTATATTTCTCTCTCTCTCTCTCTCTCTCTCTCTCTCTCTCTCTCTTTCTCTCTAGTTAGGCACCCTCTCACGTCCATAAACATATGGATGTTTTGAAAAGTCAAACCTCAGAAAACTTTGACCAGGTATATGTGGAGAAAAACATTTACACCTGAAACGATCATTAGATTCATCACAACATGTACGTACTTCATACTATCATTTATATTTGGTATTGTAGATATAAGTAATTTATTTATAAACTTGGTCAAAGTTTAAAAAGTTTGACTTCAAAAAAATATAGGAACTACATTATCGGACAGAGGGAGTAGCTCTTTCTCTCTCTATCTAGCTACTATCTCTCACGGGCCTCCCCTCACACTCGATCTCTCTTTACTGAGGGATTATACAGTCACTATGCCAGCATATAGCTCCATATATTGTTTACTTGACCGGTCAACCAGTCCACATGCTGCCTTGTTAGCTCATGTTCTCTATCTTCGTGTGCTGGCCCATGTGGCAGTGGGTGAAAATAAGTAAACTAGAGGCCCATCTGACACGCAGTGAAGTAAACAAAGTTGAAACCACTCGCGGTAGCACCCCGCACGCTAGTAGATTGAGGGCACACTTATTCCGCATGAAGAACGCAATCGCGCACACTTCACCACTGCGTAGCGGCATGCACACAAGGACACACTCGCGCACACCCAGCACACAATACACACCAGCACACGTGTACACCGACGTCGCCGCCGGTTGAGATGGATGGCGAGGCAGCCAACAACTGGAGGCGGCTCGACCAAAACCACATCCGGCCAGCCTGGACTTCATCAGCAGCCTCCCCAATGACATGCTGCTCATCATCATCGACTTCCTCCCCACCAAATATGCCATGCGGACAACTCTGCTCTCCCGGTGGTGGCGCCCCGTCTGGCACCGCGTCCACCTCAACCTCATTGTCGACAGCTGCCTCTGCGACGAGGATTGCAAATGCATGACCGTAGTCTCCAAGATCCTTTCATCGCACCCTGGGCCAGCCAGACTCCTTAACATCTGTATGTTCAGTACCAACTGCAAGGTCCAAGCCAAGTTTGACGAGTGGTTCTTAACCCCGCCCTTGATCAGCTCGAGGAGCTCAGGTTTGAAGATGGACGATGTCTCTCTCTACCACCATCCGCGCTCCGCCTCACGCCAATGCTGCACCGCACCAGCTTCAGCTCCTGCTATTTTCCCCAAATTAATGCCACGCCCGCCCTTCTTCTCCCTCAACTCAAGTAGCTCGACCTCTTCGATGTTGGCATCTTGAAGAAGGCTATGGAGCACCTGCTCTGTAGTTGTAATGCGCTTTAGTACCTTCGTCTTTGGCAAATCCACGGATTCATTAGTCTCCACATCGCCTCGACGGATCTCCGATGGATTTATGTATCTTGGTGGCCCCGCAACAACACATCAATTGGGACGAGATCACTCCAGTTGTTCCACGTTATGGTCATTGAGAATGCGCCTTTCCTTTGGAGATTTCTTATATCTGATCTAGAAGGTCCAACAAAAATCAGGGTCATTGACATGCCAAAATTGACAGCATTGGTGTACTCGTCTACCAAATTCTACTAACTTTTTATTGGATCCGTAATCGTTCAGGTACAACACTCATCTTCTTCTCCATCTTCTTGAAATTCACATTTTTAAATTTCTTCTTGATGTATTTACGACTGTCATCCAGAAAATGATTCCCACAAGCTTGACCCAGTGTGTGCGTACAGTGAAGACCTTGGCAATGAAATCTATCGGCCCCAATCAGGATCAAGTTGTTGGATTCCTTGCAAGCTTTTCGTGCACAGAGAAGCTACTCGTCGAGGTGAAACTTCTTTCCTGTTAGTACACGGTAATCACAACGTAGCTCAATTTTTTCATAATTTTCCCAAATTACAATGACAAGTGTAGTGTTCAGAACTGCATCTACATGCACTGCACCGAAAGAAATGTTTTTAGTATTTTTTGTCTCACGTGATCACCTGCATCATTTTTTTGTTGTACTAGTAGCCTAGGCTAGTCATAGTGGTAAGTAACTTAGACTAGTAACTCTATGGTTAGCCTAAGAGCGAGTACTACATCCGTCCTGGTTTACCCTTCGTATTTTGTAGTATCAAAATTTGACCATAGATTTAACTGACAAAATGTTAATGCATGTCACTAAAAATTATATTGTTGGATTCGTATTTGAACGTAACTTCAAATGGTATAATTTTTGGTGACATTGCATTGGCATTTTCTTAGGTAATCTATGGTCAAAATTTTACACTAAATACGAGGTTGTACAAAAGTGGGCTATAACGTCCCTCCACTATGTAGGCCAAAACACGTGCCAAATTCACTTCTGATGCATTTGGCATCGATGCCCCCCACTGCTCACCTGTGCCCCAATCTGGATCACCTACTTCACTTTGGTGCCAAATTAACTCACGCAATGAAAAAACACTTGCATGGGAGAGGGAGAGAACTGAGGCAATAAAAAAACACTTGTTTGGGAGAGGGAGAGGTTGGTGTTGTTGGTTTGCTTGATTTGTTTATACATGTGGATCTATGTGCACAGTGGTGCCAACTCTCTCACATTGCTACAGTGGTGCCAAAATCTTTTGATTTGACATCGATGTGTATTATGTGGCATAGTTTCGAGAAATATGGCATCGGCCACATAGTGGAAGGCAACAAATGCCCAAGCTCTTCATGTGCTCCTAGATAAATGAGAGGAAAGAGAAAGAGAGAGTGAGTGAAAAAATATCACTAGGCTTAGAGCCAACCCTATAGCCAACCCTATAGCCAACCCTAGCGTATGAGTGAATGATATTGGTACCTCTTGATGACACGGCAATCTTATACAGCCAACTTCTCTAATTTGTTCTCTTCTTTTGCAGATAAAAAAAGACCCGAAAGTGAAAAATGTGTTGCACTATAAAAATCTCATCGAATGCCTTGATGTCCATCTTACAGAAATTGATTTGATCGACTACCGAGGCAGCACATCTCAGATTAAATTGGCCAGGTTCTTTGTTCTATAGGCAAGTGTGCTCAAGGTAATGAGGTTTGGCGTTCTCTTGTGCAACAATGAATGGCGTGCTAATCACCGCAAGCGTCTAAGCCTAAATGACAAAGTTTGTGCAGAAGTTGAATTTGTTTTTGAAACATCAAGTCGCCAGAGACTCAAAAATTTATTTGCCCATTAATGACTTGTTAGGGCAGTGGATTTTAGTTTGTACGATAATGCTGCATATTCCCTCTTAGTAGGTGCGGCATTACTCCTAGCATTTGTAATATTAGTTTGAAACTTGAAATATTACGACTATCCAGCACGAGGTACTATGTTACAATAAACGTTCGCGTGCATAGGTCCGGGAATGATATACCATTACTTGAGTACAATATTTATTAATACTAGCAAGAGGCCCATGCGTTGCACGGGACATCAAGATGCATTTATACGAGCTTTTTATCTTGTGGGAAACGAAGATGAACGAGGGAACGCCTTATCTGCAAATGTGGAGAGGGGTGCGGGTATCTTTTTGCAAAATTGCCATAGTTTGCTTTCTATCCATTAGATATAGATCAGACGCTCTACATTGCAGGATCGCAGGCACACCATCATCACCTACTCAGTTTTTTTCTCTACTAGCAAGATGCTCGTGAGTTGCACAGAACATCAAGATGCATTTGTATGAATAGTTTATCTTGTGGGAGATAAGGTTGAACGAGGGAAGGCCTTATTTGCAAATGTGGAGAGGGGTGTGGCTATCTTTTTGCAAAATTGCCATAGTTTCTTCCTATCCGTCAGATATAAATCGGGCGACCTATATTGCAGGATGGCAGGCACACCATCATCATGAACACGGTTTTTTTTATAAGAATTTCTCTCTACTACTCCTATAAAACCTTGAGTTGGTGATGATGGTGTGCCTGACATCTTTCACCAATAGCCGTCGGATCTAGATCTGACGCATACAAAGCATACTGCTGCATTTTTGCAAAGAGATGTTCATACTTGTTCCCTATTTACAAACAACTCCTTGTCTCTCACAATCAGCCTTATCTCTTCCCCACCACATCTAGAAGGCCATGGAACAATCTGGTGTGATGGCCGCTACCGGTGCCGTCCACCCACAATCTTGGTGTTCCATACAATGCAGGGGCATCTTACTTGTATAAGAAAAGAGTAGAGTTACTCGTGGCAACGCATGGGAAATTATGTCGAACATGGCTAGTTGTAAGCAGGCTAGCTCTACAGCCATGATGATAGTGACTGCACACGATGAGGCTAACTTTGGTATGCCGAACATGGCGCCTACACTAAGTGTCATCTCCAGCGCAGGGTCTTGTCACTTCACTGTGAGGATCATCACGTAATAATTTGACCAACGGGTAGTACAGTACTACTACATCGGTAGTACTACTACTAGTACTAGCACCACCGTCTGGATTTAGTAGTACTACCACCTCCGTCTGGATTTAGTATTTGACTAGCAATATCTAGTAATGCATGTCACAAAAAATATACTACTCCCTCCATAAATAAATACATGGAGTATTGTTTTATTCGGTTTTGAACATAGTTCACGATGATATTATACACTCTCCCTTCCGGTAGATGGCTAAAATCTGAAATCTCATCAATCAGACTACTATTGTACTCGCTGAGCGGTCAGCTTCGTAAGCCACCAACAAAAAAATTACAATCAAAGACTACTATTGTACTCCCTCCATACTGCTGCATTAGTCACACTACAAAAACCAAATAATCCCAAAACTTTTAGGCGCGGTGCATTAACTACCCACCTCATTCCCTGTTTTTTGCTACGAAAAAAGAAATCAACCAATAGGAGACGTGGGGTGCACATGCATTAAATGACATGAGACTACTTAGCACAACATGCAGTGCTCAATTCTCTGCATGCAATGACATTAATTACAAAATAATACTCCTACCTCCTTCCTGGTTTATTGGTCCCCTTAGTATTTTGTGCCAAATTTTGACCATAGATTTAAGTAAAATAATAATACTACATGTCACCAAATATTGTATCATTGGATTCGTATTTGAACATAGTTTCCAATGATATTATTTCTGGTTACATGCATTAACATTTTATTAGTTAAATCAAAGGTCAAAACTTGGCGCAAAATGCAAAGGGGACCAATAAACCAGTAAACATCAAAGATCTCTCATTTTGCCCCAACTTGATGTCGGTGAGATGACTATACTGCACCGGCACAGAGGGAGGGCCAATGAGTAGATAGCCAACACACACGTGAATGCAACACAGTCTTCACTTCTCATATATAGGCTCCCCTCCAGTCCAATCTATGAAATCCTACGCACCATAACCAAGGGAAAGAGTGATCCCTCCAATCACAAGATCAGTTGAATAGAAGCTAGACCCATGGAGGCGATGAGCGCAAGCATCAGCCTGTTGTGCCAGATGGTCCATGATGCCAGCCTATGGCCCGGTACCGAGGAACGTCTCCAGGTCGTGCTTGAGGCCGCCAGGGCGAGAGGCCTCTTGGACGAGAGCTTCATCTCCTTGTTCGACGAGGTCCTCGTCGGCTTCCTCAACAAGTTCACCGTTGTCAAGAAGCTCGTGGACGACCTTGACATACGCCTCCAGCTCACATGCCCAGGCTCTGTGATGCCCGCCACCCTCAACGGCCTCTATGGTGACAACCTCTTCGACGCACTGGTGGCCTTGTGACTGCCCGCTGTCGCACCAGAGAATGTCCACCTCAAGTTGCGCTCGCCACGCAGCGCCTGGCGCAGCAAGACACGATCGACATAATCACCCACGGATATGAGCAAATCGTCCACAAGGACTACTACGTGCAATAGGAGGTTGATAGGACGATGGCCTTCTTGGACCGTGGGGCAACCTTGGACGGCATTGTCCAGAAGCATGTTAAGCTCGCTGCCAACGCCGCTGCTCCTCACACGTCGGTTGGTGACGCGGCGCACTAGGGGATGAGGATGTCGTTGATGGATCTGTATGTATCTTTATCTTTCCGTCAATTCCATGTAGTAGTATATTGTAATTATCTTACCTTTCGCATCAACTTCATAATTTTTGTACGTACCATGCATGAACCGTGCCAGAACCGAACTTCTCATTACTCTAGGGAAAATCGTTATTTCTATCTATCGGTCGCGCCAAGGAGCAGAACCAAATTTTACAGGTTACAAGTTCAAAAGGAAAAGCCTCACCCCTCTTTAAATTGCGTCTTTTTGCCATCCCTTCTATAAGAAAAAGGCAGTGCTCCTGCCGGTTCCTCAAAAAAAGGAAAAGCCCGTCATGTTTGTGTTGCACCCCTACACGGTTCGTCCGGCATGCCGCTCAAGGGGGAATCCGTGTTGTGTTGCATTTTCACTTACAAGTGGGACCGCAGTTGAGCAAACCGACTATGGGCAAACCCTCACCCCGCCCATTGTGCGATGGATGAGCTAGAGAAAATAGGAGGGAGAAAAGAAAGTTGTAGCATGGAGTCCAAGAAAATTGGTGTCAGATGGGGATCGTGTGGGTGGCGTGTGCCGTACTGCTAGATGTGAATGCTAGTTGTGGCCCATGCCACCCCACTATTAATCGAGGTGCTGGTTGCCTAGAGCAAACACCACTAGGCCATACGGTACACCACTGATACTAGTACTAGTACTAGTACTCACATTGTCGCGAAATTTCCTGGAGTCCGTGCTCAGCCCTTCTCTCTCTCTCTCTCTTCCCAGCCAGCCAGCAGACGCGCGGAGCGTGCCCATCGTCTGTTTTCTCACATTCGGTCCCACATGTCAGTGAAAACACAAGACGACCCCCTGAACCTGCACATCTTTCACCTCAACATGTTGGTGATGAAAAACAAATCCAGTAAATATCTTTCGTGGCCGCTTTTGGAGTGACTCAAGAGTAAGATTCTATTTGTAGTTTAACCCAAGATGCACAGCATGTACTCCTACAGTCAACTAGCACTCAATTTTCTTGCATGACATGACATGGATGTTGGATGTCCCACGTGTCGGCAAAAGGAGGAAGAACTTGACCAAATCGTCTCCACATTTAGACCGGAGGAATACGAAACACGGCAAGCCCTATGCCTACGTCATACGTACAAGCCCACCTCAAGTTATCACCATATTTCTCGACCTCTGTGCGACACCTAGCTCTAGTTGATGGTATACTACTTCTAGGACTAACTATTGTACTAGCATACTCCACTAGGTTGGCTATATGTGATGTGGCAACTTCATATAACCGGATGTTGGCTATACTACTATGGTACTCACACTCCAAGAAGTGACTCGAAAACCATTTGTAAATTGAGTTTATCACATGCATATGCAAATGTACCATTCATTACGTACAACAAGTCATCAACACACAACGACAACGAGGATACATGTTGGATTATAGATTATTTCCAACAAAACATTCTATGAAATACTAAAGTTTTTATCACAGAAAAAATAACAAGAAATGAAATGAACTTCAGCTCAACCAATCCTCGGCTTTCGAAACGCTTGGTTTGAACCATAAGTAAGCCTCCGGGAAGGGCCAGCTATTGTCAATATCAAGACCAACGCAGGACTAATCATCCAGGCTGAAGCAGCCTATATCAAGACGCATATTGTGATAGCCAGGGTAGGGAACCATAGCAATGTCTAATGTATGGATACAGTTGCTTCTCATAAATGGTAGTAACATTGTGCCAATAGCAGCTGGATCGTTTTTCACCATCAGTGGATAGTTTAGTCCAAGGAAGAGCGGGCTTTCTCCAAGACCATGAATATTGAATTAGGGAGAAGGTGTTGGCACTAGCACACTAGTATCCATCCCGAATGCCCTGCAACGGATGTTGGAATAGGTCCGGAGAGTGTGACCATGGGAAACAACACTTGCTTCATTAGTAACATCAGAAGTGCCTTGTATACAAACAAGAAGAGGTGATCCATCGGAATAAGTTGCCAGGCGCCATTGAGTATGTAGGTCCTTCTCATCCTCATGCTCGTGATCATCACCATCGTCATCTCCCCCTTGGTTATAAAAATGTTCAACTATAGGTGGTGGAATGTTCACAGGACCTTGGAAACACAAGAATATTAATTAGTACGGGGATACTAACTCGCATGCATGTGGATGAAACAATTCTAATTATGGTGGAAGACAAACATACCAAAACCATAAGGATTCCATGCAAAAATAGTGCCACGAGTGGTGGCAGCAAACACAAGATGCTCGTATTGAATTGCATCACAGTACCCATCCGTGTACAGAAATTGATTTGTGAGCAATATCCATCGAGGCGTGGAAGTAAGGACGACAACAAGCTTGTCAAAGATAGCAACAACATCATAGTTCGTGTAATCCCAAGAGCAGTTGGCAACTCGACAAATTGCTATCTTCCATAGACGACAGTCACCATGATCATATTTGAACATATGTAGATCATCTATGTGCACAACCTCAGGGCACTCTGAGATTTTCGGATGTGGGACCCGATGACGAGCGTACACATTCACAAGTTCCCGCTTGCAGTTGTACCCAATATAAACAACCCAATCTCCATTTGCGCCTGCCTAGGCCTTACCTTAAGAAATGGCATCTCAACATCGCACCTATCATTATCAAGCGGCATCAACTTGCACAAGGCGAGGCTTCGGTCATCCGCGCGCGAGCGAGCAGGGTCATGGCGAAGAAGATAGTGGAGATCAAACCACTCCTGGACCCTTGGGTTCTTTGTAATGATGTTATTTGTTGAGTTGAGAATGGTCTTGAATGAACCTACCATGCTAGCCGAGGTGATGGCGTCGCACCGATCAATGAGTTCCTCCACCACGTCATCTTTCAGATCAGGGCAAGAATAACAGGGTTGTTTCCAGCCTGTTCCCTCCATGGAGAATACGATCGAACGATGGCAAAAGGAAGGGTGAATGAAAATGGAGGGAGGAAGAGCGTGCGACAGCAATTCCAAATCGAGAGGGAAAGGCAAATAAGCGGTGGACGGTTGCCATGGTACAGGAAGAGGCGCCCCGGCCTACATAGAGTCCGTTCAGAAGTTGTACAAAAGGACTCGTCGTCGTCTCGCTGACATGTTGGAATGGGACCACATGTCAATGAAACATGGTGTGTCATTTCTCATGCAACATGCGATCTGGCCGCGTTTGCCCAAGATGCCGCATTATTTCTCGACTTTATTTTTTTAATGGCGTGCCGTTCAGTTTTGAAGCACGACTAATTGGTACTGTATGCAGAGAAAATATAAACTACTCTACCACTACTCCACCTCTAGTACTATTATCAAAAAAGATATATAGGCTGGAGCTTCAGCGCTTGCTTGCTAAGGGCTGTCCACTTGCTTCTCACACTATCACCCTCTCTCCAGATCTAAAAAAGACGGCGGTGCCCCTCTCACTCCCTCCTCACCGTTGGTCACAGATCCGCCGGGGAAGAAAAGGGTGTGCAGTGTTGACGCACTCGTCGTCGGCGACCGAGGTCACGCACTGACGACAAGGCCATCCTCTCAGACCTAGCGCCCGCACGGGATGGCCTCCGTCTCCAAGCTCATTGTCGTAGTGTGTGCGGAGGATGACAACCACGAGTGAAGCCACTTCCCGTCAACCCTCAGGTGCTTCCTCTTTTCGAACTATACCCTTGTTCTATTGCCCCATCTTATATCTCACTGCATGTGGATCTTTTTCCACTCCACCATCTCCCCAATTTTCTATCCTCTACTCTGCTGATCATGCAGGCGAAAACCAATTTGCACTATTAAAGGAAACCCTACTTCATGCTGACTAATCCATGTCTGGGTTGAATAACGAAAGGAAGGGAGAAAGTATTGTCGAAGAGACTAGGTATCGAACCCGCATCTAGGTTGAAAAGGGGAAAATCAGTAGCTAAGGAACGGGTCTTGTGTCTCTTGGTTGAAAAAGGGTAGAAAGGCATGACAACGCAATAGATAATGACCAGGTCGATTGGTTTGTTGTCCTCACATAGGAAAAAGTTGGCTAAAGAGAACAAAAATGGGACGTAATCCACATATGCTGCCTGAATATTTGTTGCTCTAGGAAAGCATCCCTCCCTCACCACTCTATGCGTCCATGGGGGTACATCGTACTGGTGCGCCCACTGTCCGAATGGGCCCTCCCATGCTCTTATTGCCACTTTTTTGCTGTTAGTATAACGCCATCAGTAAAGTCAAGCAATGCTACTGCTAAAGTGATGCCACATTTAACTAAGGCCGCACTCAGTCTAATGCCACCGATAAATGTAAGCAATGCTATTTAATGTCACTGGATTATTTGAGGGTTTGCTGTTGATTGTGGATGTATTAAAGATTTTTCAGCTAAGGCATTGTAATGTTGTTGAAAAGCCAGTGTACCAACGATGAAACTTGTTACTACCTTCAGATTTTTGCACTATTAATGCTTATAGATTACATACCTCACTTTCATGAGATAAGTCAATTTTTTTGTGCAGTGTCACCAAAATGCCAACTCAGTGATGTCATTATTTTTGGTTAAACTACACAAAAAATTATGAAGAGAAGAGGAAAGGTCAAGAGTGGGCACCTCCTCCTCCGGTTGTTTTCTTGATTCGGTTGATCAAGTTTTAATGTTTGATCTTTTATCAAGATTGGGATAGCAAGTTTTCAAGTCCCCTCGAGATCGAAATGATATTTACCTTGAAGGTACATGGTTTGCAAATTTTTTATACTGTCATTAGTTAGTAATACTAGTTACCTTCAGACTTTTGTATTTGGTTTAATGTTGTTGCACAACTAGTATACCAATGTTGAAACTTGTTACCTTTACATTTTGTATAGTTAATGCTTATAGAAATCTTCCAGTGCTAGCTTATGGAAATCTATTCAGTAAAACCATTGTACTGTACCCCGTAATAAAAAACTACTCTACTGTTGCACTAGCCACTGGATTAGTGTATATTTTTACTATTCGAATGGTGTTGGATTAGCGTATGGACATATATAAGGTGTGGCAAGCTTTCCCAGATATGTGCTCAAGAAAACTACTACTTGTTTTTCTAAATACTAGACATTTGGGTACTTTAAATTGAACTGCGAAACATCTTATATTAAGGAACAGAGGGCGTAGAGTTTACTCAAATTATGCCGGTAAAGCTAGTCACACCTTTGTTAAAGTTAATGTTCATTATGTTATCGAAGGAGGTATGCATGTTTGTCTCTAATGCCTGTCGATTACATACCTGACATCATGATGTAATGGTAAGTCATTGCTTTTTGTACAATATCACTGAATTGTCAAGGTGTTGATGGCGTTTTATTTTAGTTGAACTGCACAAAATATGCTTAAAAGAAGAGGAAAGGTCAGGAATGGTTCAATCTTTCATGAAATACTATGTATGCTTTCTGACATCAGCCGTTGTTTCCCTATTTATTCCTTCAAACAGGTGGTTAGAAACAGTCTTGCTACCTTTTCCCATTAAGAAATTGGAATTCTTATATTTTTGAGTCTATGCTTCAACTAGTGCCACTTTTATAGTAACCACACTTTCAATATCTGTGCAAACAGGGATGCTCGACTTTAGTGGAACTGCACATAAAGTCCAAATAGTTCAACATTATGAGCATGTTTTCTTCCAAACCGGTATATCCAATTGGTGGCACTATGAGCTATTCATTACAAAGGTACATGGTTTGCTACTATCTTGCTACTCTTTTTGTAATGTCATTAGATAGTAATATTAGTGGTTTGCATGTAAATTTATTGGCAGGGTGGACCTACATTGGAGGTGCAGGGCATGATTCAATGATAGGATGCTCAATTTCGGTTGTATTGATTTCACCTCTTCCATCACTGCGAACATGGAATATCCTTGGTCTGATGAAGAATAGGCACTATATTTCTACTCTGTACCAGCAAATCAATTCAGTACGAAATTGTCCAAGGAAAAACATGACAGTATCAAATTGTCCAGTGCAAAACATGACAGATGGTAAGGGGAAACGACTAGAAGAGACGTGTGGGGTATATGTTTACTAGTTGTTTGATATTTGTGCAGACAGATTTCTGCCCATTGCTATTTGGCAAACAAACAAGGTGACCTCAATTTTGGTGGAACTGCATAAGAGAATAGTATAGTCACTGCATGCAGTGCCATTTGAAAATAAACACAGAAAGATTGGATAGTCACTTCATGGACTGCACAAAAGTAGTATTGTACTATTTATTGGCCAACACTAGGTGCTTCATTGCTTTGGTCTGGTTATACAATGGGCATCATTTTGCCTAAGTTAAAGTTCGTATTCCGGAAATAGTCTCGCCGTGTGATCGAGATAAGACCAAATGATATTGCACTGGATGTTCCTCCATCATGTGTGGTTCATTCTCATGGTTCCAGCTGTTGGTAAAACCACTTACGTTTGCAAGAGGAAATGTGGACTTCACAAACAAATTTTTCTTTAACTCTGTATTAAATGTTGGCCCAAAGAAGCATCCATGTTAGTACCAAGAACAGATGTTTTTTCTAGATCTTTGATTTTGGAGCTACATATTTGTATATGATCTGTAAATCATTCAGATGCATTAACATGTTGATCTTATGTATGGGAATCATACTAGTTCGTTATGAATTTGGGCTACTAATGTGAACATATTAAAATGCCAGGCCTATGAGTCTCGTGTGAACATTTCGAACGGATTAGCTCTTACTACTATGCACAACATGATCTTTATTTCTGTGTGCTCAGTGTTTACAAGTTACTAGCAGTTCCTTATTTCTGTTCGCTCAATGTTTAAAAGTTACTGATCGATCACTAGCTAGCCTACTAATACGCTCCTGACAGTTTTAGTTGCGATGCAAGATCCGATGGTGGCATTTTTTTTTTGAATAAAAATGCCTCCCTCTGAAAAAACTGACATGCTGTTCTGAAGAAAATGCCATGCGAATATGAAGAAACTGCCAGCAAAAATGTTTGCAAATGCCTTATCCCCCAGCGAACGTTCATCAGCTAGCTATTACGATCCTACACATACACTATCCGACTGACTCGATCCTATGCAAATAACCAGTGGATCATGCACGTACCTCATCTGGATGAATCGAGTGCACTTGTTTGACCGTCATGCTGACGTGCGACCCAGCACGGACAGGATGCACCACTGACGGGACGGGACGGGACGACAAAGTCATAATTTTAGTTTTCCTAGTTTTCCACGGCAAGCTGGCATGCTAAGCCATGCCTACTTATGCATTGAATTCTGATGACCGCAATGACCGTCGTGTTTCCCGCGACACGCTGGTTCACCTACCTTCCGCCTATAATTACTGGCTCCCGGCGTTATCCGGTGGCACCATCACCCAACTTGCCCTATCCTCATGAGCCCCCACCGGCCCGACGTTGCTCGCCACATCCGTCATGCCGCCGCCCGTCCGCAATAGGCGACGCCGGAAGTGCTCACCGCTGGAACTAGTGTTTGATTTTTCATTGGAAGGCAGGCGGAGGGAGGAGGCATTCTGTCGGTCTTTAGATGGCAATGCGGAGTATGAGGACTTGTTGGAGCGCGACCGCAAGGCGGAGGAGCAGCGCACAGACGCTTCGAGTCACGAGTAGAGTGCCCACAGCTGGGCGGACTACATGGAGCATGGCGCCCAGCAAATAGCACTGGAGGTTGTCGGGCACGCACGCGTTCGCGACTCCGAATTTTACTACCAGCTTGTCAAGTGGGTTTCCCGCTTAGAAGCCAAAGCTTTGGTGGACCACAGCGACATGGAAAGGGCTAACATGCGCGAGCAACGCGCCCTATCGCACCTCTGGCAAGATTGAGGCGACGAGGAGGACGTCGGTGCTAGCGTTTAGCATGTACGGCAAATGGCGACCGGCATCATCTAGTTAGCTAAGAGTAAGTTAGTACTTGAATACTACTAGAGTATTAGTGGGAGTAGATAGTTAACTTGGCTATGATGGTTTTCAATGTGGAAGTTCAGTACTCTATATCTAGATTAGACCTGTTATGCTTTTAATGTTGAACTTTCCGTTTGAACGTATGGAATGGATTGTTATTTTTTAAAATGGGTTGTATTTGTCCACCACGGGTTTAGAGGCTAACTTGTGGGCCTACTAGGTTGATGCGTACACAATCAGGCGATGATTGTACATGGAGAGGATGACAGCAAGGACCCACTAGGGTCATGGTAGTACGCAACCAAGTGCCTCCTTATTTCAAGCCAAAAAATGGTTCCTCCTAATGGATTTCTAGCATCTGAGTCCCATGCCTTTGTCAACTTAGTTGTCGGGGAAAATATACAGGGGCATATATTCTCCCCTGACTAGTGCACGGACAAGCCAAGATCAAAACAAGATGAACAAGAGACCAAGAGATTCAAAGCATCAACAAGCATATCAGAAGGATCCAAGCACTACAAAAAAAGACACATCTGTGACATTTTGGGCCGAACGGAAAAAAAAATCTGTCATACTTATGACACTTCTATCACGATAATTGTGACAAAACCCGGTACCATCATAGATGTGGTGGGCTCCTACTTCTATGACAAAAAATCATGCCAGAAAATGGGCTTTTCGTCCTGGGCGGGCCGGAGATGCAGCTGTATGACATTCTTTGGGCCGTCCATGATGGAAAAAACCATGGTAGAAGCGAGGGTGAGGAAAATTTCAGGGAGTTCTCGGTTATGGTGGGTGGTTGGGGGCCGAGTGATGCACGTTTCTCTCGTACCGTATGCGCGTGGGTGCGAGGCGTTCGGCTCTAACTGAAACCGAGCAAGGCGTCGCCTAACTAAACCCGAGCGATTGCACTGCAGGCTATGCGTTACTGAACCTGAGCGATCGAGCGATTCCTTAGCTAGTGCTGCTAACTGAAGCCGATCGATGCTGCCTCTAGATGAACAGTGAGCGTTGTTGGGGGGTTTGGATGAACAGTGCGTGTTGCTGGGGGGGTTGGATGAACAGTTCCCAGTGGGGGTGGATGAACAGGACCCCGTGGTGTTGCCTCTGGATGAACAGGATGTCGATCGATCGAGCCGGTTGGGGCTGGATGAACAGGACCCCGTGGAGGGCTGGATGAACAGGACGACCCCATGGAGGGCTGGTTGAACAGTAGCCGGTGGAGGGCTGGATGAACAGTAGCCCGTGGAGGGATGGTTGAACAGGAGCCCGTGGAGAGGGCTGGTTGAACAGTAGCCGGTGGAGTAGCGCGTGGTGGAGGCTTGAACAGTAGCCGGTGGAGTAGCGCGTGGTGGAGGCTAGATGAACAGGAGCCCATGTATGAACAGTCACATGTGGAGGCTGGAGGAGGTCGACGGTGGATGAACAGTAGCTCGTGGACGCTGGAGGAGGTCGACGATGGAGATGAACAGTATCCCATGGATTCCCGTTTTGCAGTACGCCAATCCCCTCCCGATGAACAGGACCCCCGTTTCGATCGTAGTGCTCCAACACAAGTCTGTTTCCTCCGTTTTGCGGTACGCCACACCCCTCCCGATCAATAGGACCCCATTTCGACCGTAGGAGGTCCAACACAAGTATGTTTCCTCCGTTTTGCGGTATGCCAAACCCCTCCCGATAACAGGATCCCATTTCGAACGTGGCCGGTCGAACACAAGGTTGTTTCCTCCGTTGTGCGGTACGCCAGGCCTCGTTTCCATCGGCTGTTCCGTCCAAGCCCTCCCGATGAACACGATGGTGCATTCCGTTCTGACCCAGCCTGTTGGCTCCCGATGAACACGACGACGACGCTCTTTCTCCGTTCCAACCTAGCCATGTACACGAGCCCTGGCCATACGTATGCGCGAGTAGGCATTCGAGACCCCGCCCGTATGTACGTAAGTGGCCGTATTTTATTTCTTGCACACTGGCCGTTGTACGTACGTGTACAAGCTACGTGCGCGCCTCTACATCGACCAGTATGTACGTACACGTTCGCGACCAGAATGACAACGCTACGTACGCTTCGATTGGGTGGGTCCCGACTGTCAGGCACTTCCTTGCGTGCGAAGATGTAGCTGGTGGGTCCCAGCAGTCAGGGGGCGAATCATTTTTTTCCCGTAATATGAACGCAATTCCTTGCGTGCGAAGATGTAGCTGGTGGGTCCCAGCAGTCAGGGGTGAATCATTTTTTTTGCCCGGACGCACTTCCTTGCATGCGAAGATGTAGCTGGTGGGTCCCAGCAGTTAGGGGGAAACATATTTTTCGTGAAGAACGGTGGTCCGTCCGGTGGGTCCCTGCTGTCAGGTGGAGGAATAATTATTTTGCGCGTAATAAGGAGGCACTTCCTTGCGGCCGTCGTGGACCCAGCTGTCAGCCTCTCCACGTACAGTACTCTTCTGATGGAAGTCGTTCCTTGACCACGTTGACCACGCCGCCCGGAGAGCACCAGGGTGGTGGACGACAACGAGGCCTGGGAAGGGGACGACGCAGAGCCGGGGAAGATGCGGCAGTGGATGTCCATGCGTAGAGGAGTATGAGGGTTCACTGGTTTGGCTGTGGTGTGAGGCTGACTCGCCGCAGAATAACAGGGGGTGTGGGTGAGTGGAGGGATGGCCTGGCCAGCGGTGGGAGTAGTAGGGGGCAGTGAGGCCTCTGCGGCATCACAGCCGGCCACGGGAGGCAGGAGCATGCGGTACGACTGGCGCTGGTTTGGGCGGCTGGAGCAAGAAGACCAGAGGTTGAAGAAGCACTACGGTCATTGGATGGACATCGTATGGTCACTTGATCTAGAATCATTCGTATTGACTAAGTTGACAAAGCCCTCCGTCCCCGTCAACTTAGTAGGCCCACAAGTAAGCCTCCCGCCAAGGTGGGTCCCAACTAGCAGGGGGTATTAATTTTTTGTACGTAATAAGGAGGTACTTCCGGTGGGTCCGAGCT
>NC_041385.1:275837729-275886903 GCF_002162155.2 Triticum dicoccoides | reverse complement strand
ATTTTTTTCATGAAATACGGTGGCCCGTCTGGTGGGTCCCTACTGTCAGGTGGAGGAATAATTATTTTCCATGAAATAAGGAGGCACTTCCTTGCGGCTGTCGGGGACCCAGCTGTCATCCTCTCCACGTATAGTACTCTTCCTATGGAAGTCGGTCATTGACCACATTGACCACGCCGCGCCGAGAGCACCACGGCGATGGACGGCAGCGAGGCCTACGAAGGGGACAACGCGGAGCCAGGGAAGATGCGGCAGGGGATGCCCACGCGGAGAGGAGTACGAGGGTTCACTGGTTCGGCTGCGGTGTGAGGCTGCCGTCGCCGCAGAATAACAGGGGGTGTGGGTGTGTGGAGGGATGGCCTGGCCTGCGGTGGGAGTAGTATGGGGGCGGTGAGGCCTCCGTGGCAGCACAGCCGGACACGGGAGGCAGGAGCAGGCGGCACAACGGGCGCTGCTTTGGGCGGCTGGAGAAAGAAGACCAGAGGTTGAAGAAGCACTACTGCTGTTGGATGGACATCTGCTACGTCTTGAGCTTGCGTTGGTTTTCCTTGAAGAGGAAAGGGTGATGCAGCAATAGTAGCGTAAGTATTTCCCTCACTTTTTGAGAACCAAGGTATCAATCCAGTAGGAGGCTCCTCAAAAGTCCCACGCACCTACACAAACAAATAAAGAACTCGCAACCAATGCAATAAAGGGGTTGTCAATCCCTTCACGGCCACTTGCGAAAGTGAGATCTGATAGAGATAGTATGTTAAGATAAATATATTTTTGGTATTTTATAATATATATGCAAAAATTAAAGATGCAAATAAAAGTAGATTGAAAGCTTATATGATAAAAGATAGACCCGGGAGCCATAGGTTTCACTAGTGGCTTCTCTCAAGATAGCATAAGTATTACGGTGGGTGAACAAATTACTGTCGAGCAATTAATAGAAAAGTGAATAATTATGAGATTATCTAGGCATGATCATGTATATAGGCATCACGTCCGTGACAAGTAGACCGACTCCTGCCTGCATATACTACTATGACTCCACACATCGACCGACTCCTGCCTGCATCTAGAGTATTAAGTTCATAAAGAACAGAGTAACGCATTAAGCAAGATGACATGATGTAGAGGGATAAACTCAAGCAATATGATATAAACCCCATATTTTTATCCTCGATGGCAACAATACAATACGTGCCTTGCTGCCCCTGCTATCACTGGGAAAGGAAACCGCAAGATTGGACCCAAAGCTAACCACTTCTCCCATGGAAAGAAATATCAATCTAGTAGGCCAAACCAAACTGATAATTCGAAGAGACTTGCAAAGATAACTCAATCATACATAAAAGAATTCAGAGAAGATTCAAATATTATTCATAGATAAACTTTATCATAAACCCACAATTCATCGGATCTCGACAAACACACTGCAAAAAGAGTTTACATCGAATAGATCTCCACAAGAGAGGGGAAGAACATTGTATTGAGATCCAAAAAGAGAGAAGAAGCCATCTAGCTAATAACTATGGACCCGAAGGTCTGTGGTAAACTACTCACAACTCATCGGAGGGGCTATGGTGTTGATGTATAAGCCCTCCGTGGTCGATTCCCCCTCCGGCGGAACGCCGGCAAAGGCTCCAAGATGGGATCTCGCGGATACAGAAGGTTACGGCGGTGGAAATTGTGTTTTGTTGGCTCCCTGGATGTTTTCGGGGTATGTAGGCTTATATAGGAGGAAGAAGTACGTCGGTGGCCGCCCGAGGGGCCCACGAGACAGGGGGCGCGCCCTATAGGGGTGGGCACGCCCCCCAACCTCGTGGCCGCCTCGGTTGCTTCTTGACTTGCACTCCAAGTCCTCTGGATCATGTTCGTTCCAAAAATCATGCTCCCGAAGGTTTCATTCCGTTTGATATTCCTTTTCTTCGAAATACTGAAATAGGCTAAAAACAGCAATACGGGTTGGGCCTCCGGTTAGTAGGTTAGTCCCAAAAATGATATAAATGTGTAAAATAAAGCCCATAAACATCCAAAAGGGGTAATATAATAGCATGGAACAATCAAAAATTATAGATATGTTGGAGACGTATCAAGCATCCCCAAGCTTAATTCATGCTCGTCCTCGAGTAGGTAAATGATAAAAACAGAATTTTTGATGTGGAATGCTACCTAGCATAATTTTCAATGTAATTTTCTTTATTGTGGCATGAATGTTCAGATCCAAATGATTCAAAATAAAAGTTCATATTGATAAAAGAAATAGTAACACTTCAAGCATACTAATCAAAGTAATCATGTCTTCTCAAAATAACATGGCAAAAGAAAGTTCATCCCTACAAAATCATATAGTTAGGCTATGCTTCATTTTTGTCACACAAAGATGTTCCCAACTTCTATACCCCCGATGACATGCCACAAATACGATGTCAAATACATGATCATGCAATGGCAATATGACAAAACTAATGTATGTCATGATGATGATGAACGGAACGGTGGAAAGTTGCATGGCAATATATCTCGGAATGGCTATGGAAATGCCATAATAGGTAGGTATGGTGGCTGTTTTGAGGAAGATATAAGGAGGTTTATGTGTGATAGACCGTATCGTATCACAGGGTTTGGATGCACCGGCGAATTTTGCACCAACTCTCAAGGTGAGAAAGGGCAATGCACGGTACCGAAGAGGCTAGCAATGGTGGAAAGGTAAAAGTGCGTATAATCCATGGACTCAACATTAGTCAAAAGAACTCATATACTTATTGCAAAAATTTAGAAGTCATCAAAAATCAAGCATTACATGCATGCTCCTAGGGGGATAGATTGGTAGGAAAAGACCATCGCTCGTCCCCGACCGCCACTCATAAGGATGCACAAGCCAGGTACACTTCATGTTTCAAATTTGTTACACAACTTTAACCATACGTGCATGCTACAGGACTTGCTAAATTCAACACAAGCATTCTTTAAATTCATAATCACCCAACTAGCATGACTTTAATATCACTACCTCCATATCTCAAAACAATTATCAAGTATCAAATTGATCATAGCATCCAATTCACTTCCTATGATAGTTTTTATTATACCCAACTTGAATGCCTACCATTCTAGGACCAATTTTATAACCATAGAAAATACCATGCTGTTCTAAAAGACTCTCAAAATAATATAAGTGAAGCATGAGATACTAGCAATTTCTACAAAAATAAGCCACCGTCGTGCTCTAAAAGATATAAGTCAATCACTAGAGCAAAACTATCAAGCTCAAAAGATATAAGTGAAGCACATAGAGTATTCTAGCAAATTCTAATCAAGTAGGCTTCTCCCAAAAGGTGTCTACCACAAGGATTATTGTGATAAACTAAAAAGCAAAGACTAATATAATACACAACGCTCCAAGGAAAACACATATCATGTGCCGAATAAAAATATAGCTCCAAGTAAAGTTACCAATGAACGAAGACGAACGAGGGGATGCCTTCCCGGGGCATCCCCAAGCTTAGGCTTTTGGCTATTCTTGAATATCTTGGGGTGCCTTTGGCATCCCCAAGCTTAGGCTCTTGCCACTCCTTATTCCATAGTCCATCAAAGCTTTACCCAAAACTTGAAAACTTCACAACACAAAACTCAACAGGAAATCTTATAAGCTCTGTTAGTGAAAGAAAACAAAACCACCACATAAGGTACTGTAATGAACTCATTCATTATTTATTTTGGTGTTAAACCTACTGTATTCCAACTTCTCTATGGTTTATAAACTATTTTACTAGCCATAGATGCATCAAAATAAGCAAACAACACACGAAAAACAGAATCTGTCAAAAACAGAACAGTCTGTAGCAATCTGTAACTAACGCAAACTTACGGAACTTTAAAACTTCTACCAAAATAGGAAGTCCTGGAAATTTTGTCTATTGATCAGAAGCAAAAAGAATTAACGCAAAAGCACGTTTCGGCGATTTAACAAAACTAAATTCGTGCGTGCAAAGTTTCTGTTTTTCAGCAGAATCAAATCAACTATCATCATAGGTTATCTTATAGGTTCTACTTGGCACAAACACAAATTAAAAGATAAAAACACATCTAAACATAAGGTAGAAGAAAAAATTATTACTAAACAGGAACAAAAACAAAAAACACAAATAAAATTGGGTTGCCTCCCGACAAGCACTTTTCTTTAACGCCTTTTAGCTAGGCATTGATAATTTTAATGATGCTCACAAGAAACACAAGAATTGAAGCGCAAAGACAGCATCATGAAACTCGTGACAAACACATCTAAGTCTAACATATTTCCTATGCATAGGCATATTATAAGCAAACAAATTTGCAAGGCAAGCAAAAACTAGCATATGCAAGGAAGAAGAAAGAGATGATAGCAATCTCAACATGATGAAAGGTAATTTAATAACATGAAAATTTCTACAACCATATTTTCCCCTCTCATAGTAGTTATATGTAGGATCATAAGCAAATTCAACAATATAGATATCACAAAACATATTCTCAACATGATCCACATGCATGCAGAGTTGACACTCTTCCAAAATAGTGGGAATAACATTAACTAAAGTCATGACCTCTCCAAACCCACTTTTATCAAAAATATTATAAGATTGAACATACTCCAAATATGTGGGATCTAAAGTTGACACTCTTCCAAACCCACTTTCAATATTATTGCAAACACTATTATCAATCTCATATTCATCATGGGGCTTAAATAAATTTTCAAGATAAGAAGAATCACACCAATCATGATCATTGCAACAAGTAATAGGCATACCAAAACTAGCATCCCCAAGCTTAGGGTTTTGCATATTATTAGCACAACTGACATCAAGAGAACTCATAGTATAGTCATTGCAATCATGCTTTTCATTGAAGGAACTACCAAGTATGGGTGCAATAGCAACGATCTCATGTTTAACATAAGGAACTATAGCAAATTCACCTTCATAAATATTGGCATCATGGCCACAAGAATAGCAAGCATCATGTTCATCTCAATCAAATCATCGGAATCATAATTATCTAAAGATTCATGCATATAATTATTTTCTTCCAAAGCAACGGTCATTCTCTCAATAAATTCTTTGACATGGACATTTTGAGCATAGTTTTCATGGCAATATTTAAGTATGTCAAAATTTTCAGATTCGTAGAGAGTAATATCATACTTTTCAATCAAAGAAGCAACTTCATAAGCACCCTTAAAAGCAACAAATTCTTCAATTTGTTCGATATCATAGTAACTATAAACACCCTTTGCATTAGAAGATAAGATTTCATTTTCATTAAACTCACATAGGTAGGGAAGGTGTTTTTTAGGGTTCTTAGAGCAACAAGTATAATCACAAATTTCACAAAGATTCCAAGCATAGCACATCAATCTGTTTATTTGATCCCATAAGAGTATTCCCTTTTCAGACAAACGGTGACGCACAAAATGAGCATGCTCATCTAAAGATTTCCCATCAACTAGGCTAGTTGGGGTTTCAGCATGAGCGCATAAGGATCGAAGATGACCCAAGTAAAACACTTTAAGTGGATCCATAACAATAGATTTTTTAGCAAGCAAAGATGCAAGCACATAGAAGGCACGTGGAGACACAAGCAAACAAAAGGAAAGCGAAAGAGAGAGGAGATTGGGAAAGAGAGGGTGAATAAAACGGCAAGGGTGAAGTGGGGGAGAGGAAAACGAGAGTGTCGGTGTCAAAACCGGCGGATCACGGGTAGGGGGTCCCGAACTATGCGTCTAGGCGGATGGTAACAAGAGACAAGGGACACGATGTTTTTACCCAGGTTTGGCCCCTCTCGATGGAGGTAAAACCCTACTCCTGCTTGATTAATATTGATGATATGGGTAGTACAAGAGTAGATCTACAACGAGATCAGAGAGGCTAAACCCTAGAAGCTAGCCTATGGTATGATTGTTGTTCGTCCTACGGACTAAAACCCTCCGGTTTATATATGCACCGAAGAGGGTTAGGGTTACACAGAATCGGTTACAATGGTAGGAGATCTACATATCCGTATCACCAATCTTGCCTTCCACGCCAAGGAAAGTCCCATCCGGACACGTGACGAAGTCTTCAATCTTGTATCTTCATAGTCCAGGAGTCCGGCCAAAGGCTATAGTCCGGCCATCTGAACACCCCCTAATCCAGGACTCCCTCAGTAGCCCCTGAACCAGGCTTCAATGACGACGAGTCCGGCGCGCATATTGTCTTCGGCATTGCAAGGAGGGTTCCTCCTCCGAATACTTCATAGAAGATTTTGAACACAAGGATAGTGTCCGGCTCTGCAAAATAAGTTCCACATACCACCGTAGAGAGAATAATATTTACACAAGTTCAATCTGCTGACGTATTTCGTGGCGTGACATCGCACCACGGCCAAGCCTTTATTCGAATCGTTTTTACTGTCCCACCTCAGCGCGTTTAGCGAGGCGGTTTCCTTGGCACGTCTCGTCAAAGCAGAGATCGTGTCCCCTTATTCCGGGATTCTCATCAATACGAGCGTGGGTAACCCAGTCATGCCCGTTGGCACGTCTCCTCTATCTAAGGCGAGTCCCGCACGGTCACGGGGAAGGCCCTTGGTATTCAACCTCTTTATAAAGAGACCAAAGCTCCACTCCTTTCTTTCAATCTCAATCGAATCTGCCCCTCGCCTCGAGTTCCAACACCCAAAGCTCCAGATACAGGCGCTTCGGACCTTCGATGATGTCCGGCTCTGACCTGCAAGGCCGGTGGATGCCTTTCTCCGTTACGGATGAAGACGTGCTAAAGCTAAGAGATGCCAGTTATCTAACCGGCGAAATTTCGCATAGGCTTCCTGCCCAAGGGCAGGTTATTCCTACTCCCAAGCCTGGTGAAAGTGTGGTGTTCGCGTCTCACTTCCTTCGGGGGCTAAGCTTCCCGACGGACCCCTTCGTGAGGGGGCTCATGTTTTACTATGGGCTGGAATTTCATGACTTGGATCCGGAGTCCATCCTCCACATCTCATCGTTCATTGTCGTATGTGAAGCCTTCCTCCGCATTACCCCTCACTTCGGATTGTGGCTCAAGACCTTCAAAGTGGAGCCGAAGATGATCAAGGGGCAGCAGGCAGAGTGTGGAGGGGCTGTTATAAGCAGGAATGCTGACACTCCGTGGCCCGAGGGCTCTTTTCAAGAGGAGCTCAACCTATGGCAACAAGAGTGGTTTTATATCATAGCTCCCAGGGGCACCAAATGGGTGGCGCCACCTGCCTTTCGCTCGGGTCCTCCACCGCGGCTGGCGTCATGGGTCAATAGAGGACTTGGCTGGGAGCCGTCCAAGGATGTGCCCTTGCTGCAGGGACGCATTCAAGATCTCCTAGATAGAGAGAGAGAGATCACTCTGGTCGTGGTAGCGCAGGTCATGCTGATTCATCGCATCCTACCCTGCAGAAGTCGTCCCCTCCGCCTTTGGGAATTTAACCCGGAGGGACCATGAGCTCTCCAACATTTTATGGGCGCGACGCCCGTGGAGATGTACAAGCTTTTCTTCGGATCACAAGTGATGTGTCCGGACTTGACCGAGGACGCAGGTCTAAGCTGCAATCGCCCAGATACTCAAGTAAGTAGTCCTGTACCCGGACATGCTATCCTATATTTATCATGAATTTGCTCTCAAAAGAGATGTCCCCTGAACAGGAGTGGATAGCGAAAGCAAAGCTAATCAGGTGTCCGGCCCCCCTCCCTGAGACCACGCCAGATCCCGTGTTAACCAGGATGCTGGAGGTTGCGCCTTCGGAAGAAGGTGAAGGGGGGAACAAGGAAGCTACTGCCTTCACGAAGGAGGTTGCCAGGAAAGGAGGGATCGAGAATCCCTCCATCCAAGGGAAGAAGAGGACCGCCTCTAAAGACCCGGAGACCATGGTCTCAAAGCGGGGGAAGAAATCTTCATCAGAGAGTCCTGCGCTGAGAGATGCCTCGGCCGCATTATGCCCCCAAGGGGATCAGCCCTCCACCGAGCCATAAGTAAAAAGGGGAGTTTTTATTAAAATAAAGGATATCCCTGCCCTATTTCTGATGAAGATAACCAAGTTTTACCTTGCAGTTCGGATCTCAGCCCTTCCCAGCAGAGCTCATCTTCGGGGGATCTTCGTCCAAAGTTGATTGAGAGCGAAACGCCTCCCCCTGCCGTACCGTCATGCGAGGCGGGCGACCCTAAGGTGTCGTCGTGGAGGGTTTCTCCGAGTTCGGCGGAGCCGGAAGGCAGTCATATTTCCCCTCAAAGCCCTTCGCGTCCGGCCTTCGAAAAAGGCAATCGGACAAGTCCGACACCACCTGGTGTACGGTCGGAGGAGCTGAAGGATCTGCTCAGGCGAGCGTCTATCTTAGAAGATCACCGTGCGTTAATGGGTACGGTGATTGAAAGGATTTCATCCGCTGAGAGCGGATTGCACGAAGCCGTCAGAAGTTTACTGACAGGTTTTGAGGTATGCAAAATGATGTACCTTCTGACAGTTCCGCATATAAAATGCGCCCTGTGTATATAGTAGCCCCTGAGGCTTGGTGTGTTGTCAAAAAATGACAGCACACCGAGGATCATAATCCCAGGTATAATATGTCGCCCTTCCTATGTAGGTGGCGAAGGGTCCGGTGGCTGGCCGGACTGATGAATTAGCCGAACTAAAGTGGCAACTTGACGTAGCGGGTGCCGACGTCGCGCTTGTCAATAAGCGACTTGACGAGTCACAAGGTATGCAATTTCTCCGCGGACACCTGGTAAGGGAGCTTGATGCACGTGCCTTACAACAAGTATGCTTGATGCAGATGGTGCCGCTGCCATGAAGAACCTGCGGGCGGAACTCGCCCGAGCCAAAGACCAGGCCAGAAAGAGTGACGCGGCTGCCTTAAAGGTAGCCGAAGAGTTAAAAGCCGAATAGGCTGCTCACTGCCGAAGCAAGAAGGAAATGGTTGAGATGGCCGTGGAGTTGAAGAATGCTGCCGACCGCTGCAAGCTTCTTGAAAAAGAAGATCGAGCGGTACAAGAGGACCTGAAGAAGGCCGCTACCGAGGCCAAGGATGCTCGCTCTGCGATGAGAGCTATGAAGGAGGAGTTGCGTCAGGCCGGAGATATCGTGGCTGGAAAGCCCTTTTTGCTGCGGAGGCAATTCATGGATCCTAAATATGCTCAGTTGGACCGGCTGTGGAGTGCGGAGGATGCTTATTTGGACTTGGCGGCAAGTGCCGCGGACGCGGCCGAACACTTCCGAGATCAAGAGGATCACGAAATGGCAAAGGTTTTTTGGTCGCAATTCCATAATCCAGAGCGCCCACTTCCATTAACCGATCGCTTGGCCGAATGGGCGGAGCTGAATAGGTTATTCGGACTTGCATGAAGGATGTCGTGAGTCTTTTGTGGCCGAAGAGGCCTGAGCCGAAGAGTTATTTTGGCTTGGCGCAGCAGTTCCTTGGTGCGGTGCCGCATATCAATGCAATGAGAAGGTCGGCATGCATAGAGGGTGCGCGGATGGCTCTTGCCCGTGTCAAGACATACTGGGCAGAGATGAAGGCCACCGATGTTGCATCCCAAGATTCGGACGGAAGCCGAGTACCTGTCGAGCACTATTTTCAGGAAGTGCTACAGGGCGCTCGTTTAATAGAGACGCAGTGCTCGAAGGATATTATGTTCGAATAACATGTATTATTGTGAAACAATGTTTCGATGAAATATAAAAGCTTTTTATACTTGTGCCTTCAAGAATTGAAACACCTCCTGTGCGGTTGTTAATGTATATGTGAATATAACCTGAAAGATGCCAGTCTTCGGCTTCAGCCCCCACGCATATAATGTGGGGGTGTTTGCAAAAGGCGTGTTTTCACACTTGATCCAACGTCTTGGTCCTATAAAGGAGGTGGTAGCGCGGCAAACTAGTCAACCGGACTATAATGCTTTATCACTTTCTCTTAGCCATAGGAGTTTGACAGTGGGGCTACTATATAGCCCCTAGGGGCACCGCGCTCACCCAAATTCGGGGCGCATATGTGCCTGACCGGGAAACGGCCCTTCGTCTATGCGGAGGAATCCTAAAGATTCCGGCGGGTCATCGAGTGGTTGACCAGTCTCACGCTATATCATGACAGTCAGTTTTTGGCTTTCTCTACTGAGGTGCTCACCTGGACGAACCGGGGCACAATCACAGTAGTTCTCCTGGTGCCGCGTTAGCCGATAGAGCGGAACGTAACGCAGCAAAACATAGGAGCCGGGCAAACCCAACATTTGACCAAAGACATGATTCGGAGCTGATGCATATAAGGCCTAACTCGAGACGCCCAACACTCCCTAAGGTATTCGGTCTTTATGAAAACGGGCCGAACAGCGCCCTTGGTAGTAAGCCCCTGGTGTCCAGGTGCGCGCAAAATTCTGACGTGGCCCATGCCAAAATGCCAGCCTCCTCCTTGGTTATAGCAAGAAACCAGGGGATGTGTATCAACAAGAGACAGTAAAAAGGGTTTATGCAGGGTCTTAATCTGAAAAGAATCCTTGCAACGGGTCCCTACTGCACGTCTGCGCCTGTATCTCCGTTGTGCCGTATCCTGGACGGGTGTAGCACGGTGTTCATCTGTAAAAGAGAGGAACTTAGTTGAAAAAGATCGTGCGAAAATGTACGTTATATTAAATAAACAAAGTACAAGTCAAAAAATGAATAAAATTGAGCTTTATTGTCTCTTGTTGTATATGCGCGGAGCCCCTTGTGCGGGGGTATGCGGCTGGTAAGCCCTTGTATGTTTACGCCGGACTCGTCTAACCGTGTCCGGGGTCTGAACAACCTGTTTAGGTGCTTGGATTAATAAAGCCGGTTTAGTGTGTGGCTGTCAAGGCAGTCACGCAATCTTCCGCGCTCGAGGAACACTCGATATTTCCCTTTAAGGAGATGATGCCTCGCGGACCGGGCATTTTAAGTGTAAGGGATGCATAATGCAGTATTGCGTTAAAGCGGGAGAAAGCTTCGCGTCCCAGGAGTGCTTAGTAGCTACTTATAAATGGGGCGAGGTGGAAGTTTATCTTTTCACGGCGGAAGTTGTCGGGTGAACCAAACACAACTTCTAGCAGTAGAGAGCCCGTACAATGGGCATATGGGACTCGCATTACCCCTTGAAAGAAAGTGTTGCTATGGCGAACTTTGGCTGGGTCTATCCCCATTTTGCGGATTGTGTCCTGATATAGCAGGTTTAAATCACTGCCGTCGTCCATTAGGACTTGTGTAAATTGGAGTCCGTCAATTATCGGATTTAATATCAAAGCAGTCCATCCTGCATTCCGGATACTTCTAGAGTAATCCTAATGGTCGAAGGTGATAGGTTTTAACAACCAGTGGCGGGACTCCTCTGGGATAGGCCGTATGGTGCGTACCTCTATGGGCGCCGCTCTATTTTTCCCTTTTGTCACGCGAAGTGAGTTTACTGTTTTGACTTCTTGTGGGAAATTATTTTGTTTTCCGGTGCTCTGCTTGTGCGGATCGTCATTGTCCTCGCATGGTGTGTCGAGCCCCTTATGTTCGGTGTTGAGTTTGCCGGACTGCTTGATGTAGGACCTTGAAGTATGTCTAGAGGGGGGGTGATTAGACTACTTGACCAATCAAAACTTAACCTTTTCCCAATTTTAGAGTTTGGCAGATTTTAACAATCTTTGGACAAGTCAAGCAATCATCACACAAATCAAGCAAGCATGCAAAGAGTATATAGGCAGCGGAAATTAAAGCATGCAACTTGCAAGAAAGTAAAGGGAAGGGTTTGGAGGATTCAAATGCAGTTGGAGACACGGATGTTTTTGGCGTCGTTCCGATAGGTGGTGCTATCGTACATCCACGTTGATGGAGACTTCAACCCACGAAGGGTAATGGTTGTGCGAGTCCATGGAGGGCTCCACCCAAGAAGGGTCCACGAAGAAGCAACCTTGTCTATCCCACCATGGCCGTCGCCCACGAAGGACTTGCATCACTAGCGGTAGACCTTCACGAAGTAGGCGATCTTGTTGCCCTTACAAACTCCTTGGTTCAACTCCACAATCTTTGACACATAGCCAATCTAGGAGACACCACTCTCCAAGAAGTAACAAATGGTGCGTTGATGATGAACTCCTTGCTCTTGTGCTTCAAATGATAGTCTCCCCAACACTCAACTCTCTCTCATAGGATTCGGATCTGGTGGAAAGAAGATTTGAGTGGAAAGCAACTTGGGGAAGGCTAGATATCAAGATTCATATGGTAGGAATGGAATATCTTGGCCTCAACACATGAGTAGGTGGTTCTCTCTCAGAACTAGTAAGTTGGAAGTGTAGGTTTGTTCTGATGGCTCTCTTCATGAATGAAGAGGAGGTGGAGGGGTATATATAGCCTCCACACAAAATCTAACCGTTACACACAATTTACCAATCTCGGTGGGACTGAATCAACAAACTCAGTCAGACCGATTTAGTAAACCTGGTGACCGTTAGGATTTTCGGTGGGACCGAAATGCAACTCGGTAGGACCGATATGGTTAGGGTTAGGGCATAACGTAATCTCGGTGAGACTAATAACACAAACTTGGTGAGACCGATTTTGGTAATTAGCTAACCAGAGAGTTGGTCAGGTAAACTCGGTGGGACCGATTTGCTCTTTTCGGTGAGACCGAAATGTTACAGAAGGGAAACAGAGAGTTTACATTGCAATCTCGGTGGGACCGATCGCTCACTTCGGTTAGACCGAAACATTATGAAGGGAAACAGAGAGATTACAATCCCATCTCGGTGAGACCGAGATCCCTATCGGTGAGACCGATTTGCCTAGGATTTGTGGCAGTGGCTATGACATCTGAACTCGGTGGCACCAGATAGAAATAATCGGTATGGCCGATTTTGGCTTTAGGTTTAGGTCATATGTGGAGAAGTGGGAAAGTAGTTGAGGGTTTTGGAGCATATCACTAAGCACAAGAAGCAAGAGGCTCATTAAGCACCACCTCATCCCTCCTTGATAGTATTGGCTTTTCCTATAGACTCAATGTTATCTTGGATCACTGAAATATAAAATGTAGAGTCTTGAGCTCTTGAGCTTGATCCAATCCTTTGTCCTTGATATTTTGAGGGATCCACTTTCATCATCCATGCCATGCCATTCATTGAGATTTCCTGAAATAATAGTCTTGGAATAGCATTAGCTCAATGAGCTATATGTTGTTATGAATTACCAAAACCACCTAGGGATAGTTGCACTTTCAATCTCCCCCTTTTTGGTAATTGATGACAACATATAGATCAAAGCTTCAACAATAAATTTTAAGATTTGAAAAACATCGTCGCTTTGAGAAGTATGTGATAAGAAAGAGCTCCCCCTAAATTTGTGCATAGTTTAAGATTTGCTTTGGACTGCAAATGCACAAGGAATTAGGCTCATGGGTTACTCTTCCATGTCACATATATACATCTTGGTGGAGCGCTCAAAATAATAAAGATTGATTACATGCACTCATCACCAAACAAAGTGAATGATCATATAAGCATAGGTAAGATAATAACATATAATCAAGCATAAGTGTAGCTTTTGATCAAACACATGATCATCAATGTCTCACAGGTAATGCATAGTATCTCAAGCAATCAAAAGCAAACACGTTCAACCAAGAAGACAAGAGAGAACAAAAAACAGCAAATCTCTCTCTCGAAGCCTATGATCTATACATTTTTCTCCCCCTTTGGCAACAAGTTACCAAAAAGTTCATAGAAAATGCATAAGACTATATCGTCTCTCAGGCTTGGTCTTCCGTTGGTGGTGTAGAGATGGCTCCTTGGACGAAGACTTCAGTTGATGTAGATGGAGATGGAGGAGTTGGTGCTGGAGCTGGTTGCCCTGGGGCTGTAGGAGCTGTAGCTGGTGCAGATGATGTGGCTCTTGTGTCTGTCACAGGCATTGCAGCTGACCTCTGAGCTCTAGGCACTCTGGCAAATGCATCTGTGGTTGTCCTGCCCTTCCTCTCCTGCATGTCATCCTGAAGCTGTTCCACAACTGACTGAATCTCAGTTACTTTGACATCAAGATCATAGAATTTTTGTTCCATGATTCTTTCCAGGCTCTCCTGGTTTTGAGTTAGGGTGGACAACCCCTTCTCAATCCTCAGTGCTGATGCTATCAAGTAACCAAGCTGCTCATGTTTGTTCTTCAAGAAATACTCAGATGCCTCCTCTTGAGTTGGCATCTTGGCAACCTTCTCTCTCCTTGCTTTCTCCTTCTTCTCTTGAGCTTGCACTGATGATGGATCATTCTCATTCATGACAACTTGATTGTCCTCAAAGTCTGGATAGAGAGCAAAATGTTCTTTATCCAACTGATATTTTCCTGTGCCCATCTTTGAGTTAATCAACTCCTGAATCTGTGGGGCATATCCACAACTTCTCTTCTGATCTGTTGCAGTCCTCTTAATGGTTTCTACCATAAGGCTCATGACTTTGAATTTCTGGGACACATAAAAAATGTGAAGCATGTTAATTGCATGCCCTCTTATCATGTTGTGGTCCACTGATTTGGGCAAAAGAGTGTGCCTTAAGATCCAGTTGATCGTAGGCAGCCCTGACAGAAGAAAATGGACTGACCCAAACGAGAAAGTCTCAAGGGCTTTGTCTGGGATCTCTTTGTACATATGTGACATAGAATTGTGTCCCATCTTCGTCTTGGCATATACATCCAAATCATCTTCACTCTCCTTTGGGGCTTTGATCAGACTTGCCCATTCCTCTATCGTTGACTGGTATCTTGTTCCTTCAGACATCCAAACTATCCTGCCATCTGGATAGAAATGTGATGTGGAGTAGAATTGCATAATGAGTTCATCATTCCAGTTGGTGAGCTTCTGCCCAACAAAATCTGCAACTCCAGAAGCAATGAAACTGTCTTGCACTCCAGGATAGTGTTCTTCATTTTCCTTCATGTAGGTCCAGTCGACCCACCTCATATCACACACTATGGGCTTCTTGTACAACAAGATTGTCTCACAGAAGTCCTGCTGCTCCTTGGTGTGGAACCTGTAATCTACATCAGTCCTTCTCCTGGTGGCATATGGATCAGACAATCTCCATAGCCTCAACCCTGAGTCTTTCCCGATCTTCATGTTCTCAGCCATAGGATGAGCATCATTGTGGTCTCGAATCTTGGGTTTGAGCTTTCTTAGGATCTACCCTTCTTCATCTTCCTCAGCAGCAACCTCAGGCATTGGGGCCTTGTTCTTCGCAGCTGCTGGTATACTCCTGGTATTTCTCTTTGGTGCAATCTTGGGCTTGGAGGCAGCTTTGGGTGCTTCTTTGGGCTTTGATGTTGCAGCCCCTGACTTTATAGCATCACCCATAAGCTTTTGTGCCTTTGGTGCTGGTGCAGCAACCTCTTCTTCCTCTTCCATCATGGAAGGTTGACCAACAACTCTGGCCATGGTCTTCTTGACCCTTTCCTTCCTTTTCTTTCCTTTTGCAGCTGGCTCTTTGGGATCAGGCATTTCAGATACTTGAGTTGATCCTCTGGCTTTGGACATTGGCTGTCTTCCTGCTGGCCTTTTGATCTTCATGCCTGGCTTTATGTTCTTTGTTGAGCCATACTCCTTCTTGAGCACTACCTTCTTGGAAGTAGCTTCATCTTCTGCTGCCACATAGTCCTCATCCTCTGAGTCTGAGGTTCTCTTCCTTCTTGCTCTTGTGGCTGCTTTGGGCAAGTTGCTAGGAGTACTTCTGCTGCCTTCATCTGAAGTACTTGAGGGACTAGTGCCCTCACTCATGTGAATCTGCTCTTCTTCCCTGTTCTGACTGTCACTTTGGTCTGACATGCTGCAAATCACTGACTGCTGACCCTGTGAATAGTTATAGATGAGACAGAGTGGATGAGCATCACAAAATGCAGAGATTTTTGCAAAAGAATGATTCAAAAACTTAGTTTTAGTTTCCATAGAAAGCATTTCGGATCTACCGATTTTCAAACTCGGTGATACCGAAGCAGTTTTGGAACCTAAACTAGTGATCTCGGTCAGACCGAGTCACAGTTCAGTGGCACCGAGACTTGTAGGGTTTCACAAAGTTCTAAAATTGCTCACACCGATTTGTAATTCTCGGTCAGACCGAGACTTACTAGTGCAATGGCGTTAGCCAAATCGGTGAGACCGAGTTTTTCAACCCGGTGGGTCCGAGATGGTTTCGGCGGAAACCTAACCCTAAATTTTGGAATCACATCTATTCTAAGGATCACATTGACTGAATAGGAGTGTCTCAATCGTGGCAAGATACATTACGAACACAATGTGCTGAGAATCAGATGAGGAAAGCACTGTTATCGAGTTCATACCCTAGTTCGGTGATGAACTCACTACGACGGCAACGGCGGAGAATAAATCCGTTGACGGCGGCAGAGAGCAGCGACAGGAGGCGGCTGGCGACGAAGTCGACGATCCGTAGACCTAGTAGGCAGAGCAAGCTATGCGCGGGTGAAGGGGTTTGGAGGAATTTCCAATTTTTTGCCCATGACTATATATAGCCCGACACTATCGGTGTGACCGAGTTGAACAACTCGGTGGCACCGAGATGCATAACTGTTAATAGTTACAGCAACTCGGTGTGACCGAAAATTCATATCGGTTGCATCGAGATTGAAAACCTAGATCGACTTAGTGATCTCAGTGGGACCGTAATGGAGGAATCGGTCAGACCGAGAATCACAAAGAAGTTTTGGAAGTTTAAGTCTATGACGAATCGGGGACTCCAAGTGCTCCTCACACAGAGTGGTTCAAATCTGACTTGATCAAATTTTGTGATGTAGCATGAATAGAGTTTGAGACGAGAAAAGCATAGATAGCCAAAGAAGGTTCTTAGGCATTCTTGTCCATCCACTTGGCCAAAGAAAAAGAAGCCAATCAATCAAAACAACAAGTGGATGTCCTCGAATGAGTAAAATATGCAACCAGCATGCTCACACAATAAAGTGACAAATGAAATATGTGGCAAAGCATGCACAACCAATTCTAGCATCTATCAAACAATTGGCGATGACTAGGTCATCTATATATGAGTATATTGACTTAGGAGTCAAATGAGAACATTTGATCATAGGTCATACTCATCGTTTAAGCTCAAGTGGGGTTACCACTTTTACATAATGCATTTATGTGTTCACACCATTAGAGTTGCTTTGACTCAATTCTTTAGAGTTAAGCTCCCCCTAGATGTGAGATCCCCCCTTAGAGGGATGAACTAACATTGGGTTTTGTCGATGATGACTTCATGTAGGTGTTGAAGATGTGAATGCTCAAAGTTGATGTAGATCATTTGGAGCAATCTTTTGGAGTGAGTTGCACTTTCAACATACCTACATGGGTTAGTCCCACAAGGAACAAAACAAGAATATCCATAGACATAGAGTGATGCACACACAAAATGATGTCCATGAAATCATTTGGTTACCTTGTCCCTTGCCTTACCAACATGAGCGTTTGTGACTCCTTGAACTAGTGCAAGATGTGGAAGTTGATTGCACTTGTTCTTGCCGTAATGATATGATTGAAGAATGTTGGCGGAGTCACCCTCAAGAACTCTCTAGTTCTTCTTCTTCAGGATCCACATCATCTTGATGGGAATCCTTGGAGTTGTGGTTGTACTTGATGAAGTAGAACTTGACGTAGTCTTGGGAACCCACTTGACCAAGGCCTTAGGTGCTTCTTCAAATGCATCAATCTCCTCTTGAAGCTTTTCCTTGCCTTTATGGTCTTGTGGTGGAAGATCATATTGAGCTTGTGTTCCCTTGAAAGAAGTAGGATCATACTTCTCTTGTTGAGGAACAAACTTCATCTTGGGGTATTGATCTTCTTCCCACTCAACTCCATTGGCATTGAACTTTCGTTCAAAACCAACACCTTGATTCTTCCGGTGCCTTCCTTGCTTGCGTACAATTTCCTCGAATTGCTTACTCCTGGCAAGGCTCTTGTATACACCTTTCTATATAATTCCCTTCAATAAGCTATTTTTTTGCTCAAGTGTAACTTGGCTAAGAGAATCATTAGTGGAATCAAGAGAACTACTATAAGCAACAATATTTGATTTAGCATTGTTATTGTTACTACTAGAGAAAGAATCTTTCTTGTTCTTGTTACTAGACATGACTTGAGGCATGTAAGTTGATAAGAGTAAACGCTTGGCAATATAAGAAGAACTTTTCTTGCGAAGATCATCATTGATTGCCTTTAAGAACTCATGCTCTTGCTCAAGATTGAGCTTTTCAAAGCGTAACTTCTCATGAGCCCTTAAAAGTTCTTGATGATTTTCGAAGATAGTTTCATGAGCTAACTTAAGAGTGTTTAGTTCTTTAGTTAGAAGCTCAATCTTCTCCTTATCATTGTCATTCGTTTTATCTTTTTTAGCATGATTAGTTGATGTTCCATCATAGTATTCATCACTAGAGTTGTCAATAAGTAAATCATCATCACCTAGCAAGTCATCTTCATCACTATTGAAATCAACATACTCGGGATGTGTTACCTTTGGACCTTTGGCCATGAAGCATCTTCCAATTCCTTCATTTGGTGAGTCAAATATGTCGTAGGAGTTGGTTGACATAAGTGCTAGACTAGCAACACCTTCATCTTGAGTATGTTCGGAGTCGGAGTGATAGCTTCTCTCAGAGTGATGTTCAGAGTCAGAACCGGATACCCATTCACCAACATGGGCTTGATGTCTTTGTTTTGTGTAGCTCTTTGATGACTTGTCCTTACTTTCCGAATCTTTGCTTCTCCGTGAGGGTCTTCGTTCATAACGATCATCTCTACTCCTTCTCTCTCTTGGTGGTGATTATTCTCTTCTACTTCTTCTTTTTGGAGAATCTTCTCTTCTTTTGTAGGGTGCCGTACACCCATTGGAATAGTGTCCGGGTCTCCCACAATTGTAGCAGTTGCGCTCTCGACTGGAAGATCTCTTGTCATTGTAGGACCTTGACTTAGAGCTTCTTTCTTTGCTTCTACTCTTGTAGAATTTGTTGAAATTTTTCACCATTAAGCTCAATTCTTCATTGAAGGTTTGTTTCTCACTTGATGATGTGGGAGCTTCACATGAGTCTTTGTAAGCACCACTTGACTTGTTGTGAAGTTCCTCCTTATCCTTGAGTGACATCGCATGAGCAACAATTCTACCAATGACTTCCGTTGGCTTGAGATTCTTGTAATTGGGCATCATTTGAATCAATGTGCACACGGTATCATATTTTCCATCCAATGCTCTTAGGATCTTCTTGATGATGAATCTGTCGGTCATCTCTTCACTTCCTAAGCCGGCAATCTCATTTGTGATAAGAGCAAGCCTAGAGTACATTTCAGCGACACCTTCACCATCCTTCATTTTGAACATGTCAAGCTGACTTTGGAGCACATCCAACTTGGATTCCTTGACGGAGTCGGTACCTTCATGCATATATATCTAAGTGTCCCAAATTTCCTTTGCATTCTCAAGACGGCTGATTTTGTTGAATTCTTCGGGGCACAATCTGTTGAAGATGATATCACAAGCTTGAGCATTGTATTGCGGCATCTTCAATTCTTCCGCATTAGCTTCACGGTTCGGCTCTCTCCCATCAAATAATTCACCTTGCAAGCCAATACAAATAATAACCCAAACGGCGGGGTTATGTCCAAGAATATGCATTTTCATCTTATGCTTCCAACTAGCAAAATTAGTTCCATCAAAGTAAGGACGTCTACGGTGATAATATCCCTCGCTAGACGCCATACTCTCCTAGGTTGTGAAACCAAGGCTGTGACCACCAAAAGCTATGGAAATCAAAGCAAATGGAGACCAAGGCTCTGATACCACTTGTAGGACCTTGAAGTATGTCTAGAGGGGGGTGATTAGACTACTTGACCAATTAAAACTTAACCTTTTCCCAATTTTAGAGTTTGGCAGATTTTAACAATCTTTGGACAAGTCAAGCAATCATCACACAAATCAAGCAAGCATGCAAAGAGTATATAGGCAGCAGAAATTAAAGCATGCAACTTGCAAGAAAGTAAAGGGAAGGGTTTGGAGGATTCAAACGCAGTTGGAGACACGGATGTTTTTGGCGTGGTTCCGATAGGTGGTGCTATCGTACATCCACGTTGATGGAGACTTCAACCCACGAAGGGTAACGGTTGCACGAGTCCACAGAGGGCTCCACCCAAGAAGGGTCCACGAAGAAGCAACCTTGTCTATCCCACCATGGCCGTCGCCCACGAAGGACTTGCCTCACTAGCGGTAGATCTTCACGAAGTAGGCGATCTCCTTGCCCTTACAAACTCCTTGGTTCAACTCCAAAATCTTTGTCGGAGGCTCCCGAGTGACACCTAGCCAATCTAGGAGACACCACTCTCCAAGAAGTAACAAATGGTGCGTTGATGATGAACTCCTTGCTCTTGTGCTTCAAATGATAGTCTCCCCAACACTCAACTCTCTCTCATAGGATTTAGATCTGGTGGAAAGAAGATTTGACTGGAAAGCAACTTGGGGAAGGCTAGAGATCAAGATTCATATGGTACGAATGGAATATCTTGGCCTCAACACATGAGTACGTGGTTCTCTCTCAGAACTGGTAAGTTGGAAGTGTAGGTTTGTTCTGATGGCTCTCTCCACGAATGAAGAGGAGGTGGAGGGGTATATATAGCCTCCACACAAAATCTGACCATTACACACAATTTACCAATCTCGGTGGGACCGAATCAACAAACTCGGTCAGACCGACTTAGTAAACCTAGTGACCATTAGGATTTTCGGTGGGACCGAAATGCAACTCGGTAGGACCGATATGGTTAGGGTTAGGGCATAACGTAATCTCGGTGAGACCAATTACACAAACTCGGTGAGACCGATTTTGGTCATTAGCTAACCAGAGAGTTGGTCAGGTAAACTCGGTGGGCCCGATTTGCTCTTTTCGGTGAGACCGAAATGTTACAAAAGGGAAATAGAGAGTTTACATTGCAATCTCGGCGGGACCGATCGCTCACTTCGGTTAGACCGAAACATTACAAAGGGAAACAGAGAGATTACATCCCATCTCGGTGAAACCGAGATCCCTATCGGTGAGACCGATTTTCCTAGGGTTTGTGGCAGTGGCTATGACATCTGAAGTCGGTGGCGCCGGATAGAAAGAATCGGTATGGCCGATTTTGGCTTTAGGTTTAGGTCATATGTGGAGAAGTGGGAAAGTAGTTGAGGGTTTTGGAGCATATCACTAAGCACATGAAGCAAGAGGCTCATTAAGCAACACCTCATCCCTCCTTGATAGTATTGGCTTTTCCTATAGACTCAATGTGATCTTGGACCACTGAAATATAAAATGTAGAGTCTTGAGCTTTTGAGCTTGAGCCAATCCTTTGTCCTTGATATTTTGAGGGATCCACTTTCATCATCCATGCCATGCCATTCATTGAGCTTTCCTGAAATAATAGTCTTGGAATAGCATTAGCTCAATGGGCTATATGTTGTTATGAATTACCAAAACCACCTAGGGATAGTTGCACTTTCACTTGAAGACCCAACAATCTCTGTGGGTATGATTCGCAGGCTTCCCGGGGGTACTGTGGATTTGGCATAGCTTGTGCAAGATTTTGTTTAAGTTAGATAGCTCGTCCCTGTTATCCTTAGGGGGCAATTTTTTATGATTCTACCGTGAGCTTTTGAATCCGGCGTTGACTGCCATGCTCTTCGGGCTGTTTCCCTTGGTCCGGCGCTGGTCCTTGCTGCGTCGCGGTTTTGCATTTCCATCCCTGACTTCGGATGTACTTGGGTCGCTGGTACTACATCTTGCCAGCCAGCTATCTTCTCCCGCGCAGAAGCTGGTCAGGAGGCTTGTTAATGCGGCCATTGTTCTTGGCTTTTCTTGGCCGAGGTGTCTGGAAAGCCATTCGTCTCGGACGTTGTGTTTGAAAGCTGCTAAGGCTTCGGCATCCGGACAGTCGACTATTTGGTTCTTTTTACTAAGGAATTTGTTCCAGAATTTTTGGGCTGACTCTCCGGGTTGTTGAGTTATGTGACTTAAATCGTCTGCATCCGGAGGTCGGACATAGGTCCCTTGAAAATTTGCCCGAAAAGCATCCTCGAGCTCTCCCCAACTTCCAATGGTATTTTCGAGGAGGCTTTTGAGCCAATGCCTGGCTGGCCCTTTGAGCTTGAGGGGTAAGTATTTTATGGCGTGGAGGTCATCTCCTCTAGCCATGTGTATGTGGAGGATGTAGTCCTCGATCCAGACTCCCAAGTCTGTTGTTCCGTCGTATGCCTCTATGCTTACGGGCTTGAATCCCGCTGGAAATTCATAATCCAGAACCTCATCGGTAAAACATAGGGGGTGTGCGGCACCCCTATATTTAGGTGTGTCGTAATATTCGGATACTTGATGTGTTGCATTGCTTACTAGAGCTTGCTTTCTTGGCCCGTAGATAGATCTAACTGGGCCATCTTTTTGATGCGAATCCGTGTGCGGATCGCGGGTCGGCTTGTGTGTGGCGCCGTTTGCCGCTCTATGTTGGCCATGGGTCGTCTATCCGACCGAGTGGTCTCCTTGTTTTTTGATTGCGGGGGCTCTACGGCCTCCTCATCGAATTTGGGCAGTAGTTTTCGCTTCGGGTAGCTCTTTGTTCGGCGACTATCGCCGTATTTGTCTGCAGTGTTGAGTAATTTGCTCCATCTGATTCTGAGCGCATCTTCCGCTGTTTTGAGCTTCCGCTTCTGCTTTTTCAGGCTACGCGCAGTGGTGACGAGCCTTTTGTGGAGGTTCTTCTGCTCCAGTAACTTGTCCGACATGAGATCGCCCGGACTGTTATCTTCGCCGGGGACGGGTTGTTTATCCAGATTGTCCTGTTCGGACTGTTGCTTTATGGCATGTTCGTCGTCCACCGGTTCGCCCTGCTCTATGGCTGGGTCTGTATGGCTGCTGTCTTTGTCGAGGCGGGACTTTGAGCGGCGCCTACGTCGCCGTTTTGACTGCTTTTCGAGGGAATGATCCCTCGTGACGTCCCATTGTTCCTCGTCGTCGCTTCCTTTAGGTGTGTCCACCATGTATACATCATGAGATGAGGTGGCTGTCCAGTGTCCTATAGGTGCTGGTTCATGTCTGTCTCCTACATCGTCGTCCATACCGTCGATGTCTTCGAAGTCGAAGATGAGCACGTCGTTTAAACTTTCGACAGTGGCTACGAAGTGGGTGGTGGGTGGGCTTTGAATTTCTTCGCCGTCCGCATCCCAACCTTCTTGACCATAGTCCGGCCAGGGCTCTCCTGATAGAGAGAGAGACTTTAGTGAATTCAGGATGTCGCCAAAGGGCGAGTGCCGAAAGATGTCCGCGGCGGTGAACTCCATGATCGGCGCCCAATTGGATTCGATTGGCAGGGGCGCGGAAGGTTCGGAGTCCGGAGAGGAGTCTGGCGCCTTGGAGTCACAAGCTTCGCAAAGGACAGGGTTGGTGTTCTGCTCAATCGCCATAGAGATAGCAGCCCCCGAGGCAGTGTCCAGCCACCGGTCCTCGATCGGCGCAGTCGGCTCCGAGCTAAGGGTCGGAGCGGACACTTGTGCCGCCTCCAGGGCACGATCCAGCGTAGAGCTAGATCATGCCCATCGTGACGATGTGGCGCGCTTGGCTGTGGCTCGAACCCGTCGAAGATAAAGTCTCCGCAGACGTCAGCCGTATAGTTCAAACTTCCAAATCTGACCTGATGGCCAGGGGCATTGCTTTCAATCTGCTCCAGATGGCCAAGCGAATTGGCCCGCAGTGCAAAGCCGCCTAATACGAAGATTTGTCTGGGGAGAAAAGTCTCACCCTGGACCGCATCATTGTTGATGATCGGAGGAGCCATCGGGCCTAGAGATGATGACACAGAGGAACTCTCAATGAAAGCACCAATGTCGGTGTCAAAACCGGCGGATCTCGGGTAGGGGGTCCCGAACTATGCGTCTAGGCGGATGGTAACAGGAGACAAGGGACACGATGTTTTCACCCAGGTTCGGGCCCTCTCGATGGAGGTAAAACCCTACTCCTGCTTGATTAATATTGATGATATGGGTAGTACAAGAGAAGATCTACCACGAGATCAGAGAGGCTAAACCCTAGAAGCTAGCCTATGGTATGATCGTTGTTTGTCCTACGGACTAAAACCCTCCAGTTTATATAGGCACCGTAGAGGGTTAGGGTTACACAGAGTCAGTTACAATGGTATCCGTATCGCCAATCTTGCCTTCCACGCCAAGGAAAGGCCCATCCGGAATGGGACGAAGTCTTCAATCTTATATCTTCATAGTCCAGGAGTCCGGCCAAAGGCTATAGTCCAGCCATCCGGACACCCCCTAATCTAGGACTCCCTCAGAGAGGAAAATGGCAAATAATGTAAATGCAAGGGAGATGAGTTTGTGGTGGGTACTTGGTATGTCTTGACTTGAGCGAAGACCTCCCCGGCAACGGTGCCAGAAATCCTTCTTGCTACATCTTGAGCTTGCGTTGGTTTTCCTTGAAGAGGAAAGGGTGATGCAACAATAGTAGCGTAAGTATTTCCCTCAGTTTTTGAGAACCAAGGTATCAATCCAGTAGGAGGCTCCTCAAAAGTCCCATGCACCTACACAAACAAACAAAGAACTCGCAACCAATGCAATAAAGGGGTTGTCAATGCCTTCACGACCACTTGTAAAATTGAGATCTGATAGAGATAGTATGATAAGATAAATATATTTTTGGTATTTTATAATATAGATGCAAAAAGTAAAGATGCAAATAAAAGTAGATTGAAAGCTTATATGATAAAAGATAGACCCAGGGGCCATAGGTTTCACTAGTGGCTTCTCTCAAGTTAGCATAAGTATTATGGTGGGTGAACAAATTAAAGTCGAGCAATTGACAGAAAAGCGAATAATTATGAGATTATCTAGGCATGATCATGTATATAGGCATCACGTCCGTGACAAGTAGACCGACTCCTGCCTGCATCTACTACTATTACTCCACACATCGACCGACTCCTGCCTGCATCTAGAGTATTAAGTTCATAAAGAACAGAGTAACGCATTAAGCAAGATGACATGATGTAGAGGGATAAACTCAAGCAATATGATATAAACCCCATCTTTTTATCCTCGATGGCAACAATACAATACATGCCTTGCTGCCCCTGCTGTCACTCGGAAAGGACACCGCAAGATTGGACCCAAAGCTAAGCACTTCTCCCATGGCAACAAAGATCAGTCTAGTAGGCCAAACCAAACTGATAATTCGAAGAGACTTGCAAAGATAACTCAATCATACATAAAAGATTTCAGAAAAGATTCAAATATTATTCATAGATAAACTTGATCATAAACCCACAATTCATCGGATCTTGACAAACACACCGCACAAAGAGTTTACATCGAATAGATCTCCACAAGAGAGGGGGAGAACATTGTATTGAGATCCAAAAAGAGAGAAGAAGCCATCTAGCTAATAACTATGGACCCGAAGGTCTGTGGTAAACTACTCACAACTCATAGGAGGGGCTATGGTGTTGATGTAGAAGCCCTCCGTGGTCGATTCCCCGTTCGACGGAGCGCCGGTGAAGGCTCCAAGATGGGATCTCACGGATACAAAAGGTTACGGTGGTGGAAATTGTGTTTCGTTGGCTCCCTGGATGTTTTTGGGGTACGTAGGCTTATATAGGAGGAAGAAGTATGTTGGTGGCCGCCCGAGGGGCCCACAAGACAGGGGGAGCGCCCTGTAGGGGTGGGTGCGCCCCCACCCTCGTGCCGCCTCGGCTGCTTCTTGACTTGCACTCCAAGTCCTCTAGATCACGTTCGTTCCAAAATTCACGCTCTCGAAGGTTTCATTCCGTTTGGACTCCGTTTGATATTCCTTTTCTTCAAAATACTGAAATAGGCAAAAAAACAATACGGGCCCTCCGTTTAGTAGGTTAGTCCCAAAAATGATATAAATGTGTAAAATAAAGTCCATAAACATCCAAAAGGGGTAATATAATAGCATGGAACAATCAAAAATTATAGATACGTCGGAGACGTATCAACATCGTACGGTCACTGTAGCTAGAATCGTGCATATTGACTAAGTTGACAAAGTCCTCCGTCCCTGTCAACTTAGTAGGCCCACAAGTCAGCCTCCCACTATACTGGGTCCCAGCTAGCAGGGGGAGTATTCATTTTTTGTGCGTAACAAGGAGGCACTTCCTTGCGTGCAAAGATATAGCTGGTGGGTTCGAGCTGTCAGCTGCAATAACATTTTTTCGCGAAATACAGAGGCCCTTTCGGTGGGTCCCAGATGTTAGGTGGAGGAATCATTATTTTGCACGTTATAAGGAGGCATTTCCTTTCGTGCAGCCGTGGACCCAGCTGTCAGCCTCTCCATGTACAGTCCACGCTTTAGATGCATGTCGGTCGTTGACCATGTTGACCATGCTGCGCCGAGAGCACCAGGGCGGTGGATGATGGCGAGGCCTAGAAAGGGAATGACACGGAGCCAGGGAAGACTCGGCAGTTGTTTCCCACGCGGAGGGGAGTACGACTGTATGAGGGTTTATTGGTTCGTCTCCCATCACCGGAGAATAACAACAGGTGTGGGTGAGTACAGGGATGGCTAGGCCAGCTATGGGAGTACGGTGGGGCGGTGAGGCCTGCACGGCAGCACAGCCGGTCGTGGGGAGGAGGGAGCAGGCAGTCCCGCTGGCGCTTGTTTGAGCGGCTGGAGCAGGAAGAGCAAAGATTGAAGAAGCACGATGGCCGTTGGATGGATATCCAATAGTCACTGCTTGTGCGTCAACCTTTTTTTAGGAAAGCCTCAAATCTGTGGAAAACAGCATACAGCCCATCTGCCATTATTTCTAATAATTTACAGCCCATTTGCTAGTTCTTAAGGTATTTTTGGAGCCCATATTCTTTTTGTTAGCATTACAACCCATATTGTGGCCACGATTAAAAAATTATACGAAATTTTGCATATTTCGGTGCGGTCCGAACTATTTTTAATCCCGAAATTTCGAATCACATTCAAACTGATTTTAAAAATACATGTATATCAATATAAAATCCAACAAATTGTCCACGCATAAAAATCAATGCACTTTAAAATCTCAAATGAAAAAAAGAAATTTGAAACTAATTGCTGGTTTGATGTGTTTTAAAAATATACAGCCCATTTCTCATTACTGATAGGCCATTTTCTCGGCCAGCCGAAAGAAGCTCCCCTCGTCTTGAAAGATTTGCAGCCCAACAGGCCTGACAAAGCAACTTACTTGACAAATCACAAAAAAAACTGGACTAGCCATTTTCAGAAAGACAAAAAACTACTTGGTTGGTCTATGGTAAACATAAAAGAAAAGGTTGTCTAGACAGGCCAGAGTGCCCCGCACAGCCCAGTTGACACCCTGCTTCCGTCTCAAAAACATATTAGATAAATGCCACTCCAATTATGGCGATTCATAAAAATGCCACTGCAATTTCCAAACTTTGAAATATGCCACTGCAATTTTTGCAAACTTTGAAAAAACGCCACTGCAATTTGTGAACTTTGAAAAATGCCACTCCAGACTTTGAAAAATGCCACTGGAAATGGCATTTTTCGAAGTTTGGAAATTGCAGTGAAATTTCTCGGAAACACCAGATTTGGACTGGCATTTATAAAATTAACCCAAAACAAAAATAACTGGGCGAGCTACTCGGACCCTGGTGTCAGCCGCTCATTGTGCAATTCTCTCGTTTGTTGACTATGTTGACAAATGACATGGGACCAGATGTCAGAAATCCATTAGGAGGAGCCATTTTTTATTGGCTTGAAATAAGGAGGCACTTGCTTGCTACTACCATGATGTTGGTGGGTCCCTGCTGTCATGCTCTCCGCGTACAATCATCTCCTGATTGTGTACGCGTCAACTTGGTAGGCCCACAAGTCAGCCTCTAAACCAGAGGCGGACAAATACAACCCATTTAAAAAAATAACAGCCCATTCCATACGTTTAAACGGAAAGTTCAACATTCAGAGCAAAGTAACAGGTCTGATCCACATATAGAGTACTGAACTTCCATGTTGACAACCATCATAGCTAAGTTAACTATCTACTCCCACTGATACTCTAGTAGCATACAAGTACTAACTTACTCTTAGCTAACTTGATGATACCGGCCGCCATCTGTGGTACACGCTAAACGTCGGCGTCCTCCACCTCGCCTCAGACTTGCCAGAGGTGCGATAGGGCGCGTTGCTCGTGCGCGTTGGCCCTTTCCATGCCGGCGTGGTCCACCGAAGCTTCGGCTTTTAAGTGGGAAACCCACTCGACGAGCTGGTAGTAAAAATAGGCGTCATGAACGCGTGCGTGCCCGACAGCCTCCAGGGCTATTTGTCGGGCACCGGCCTTCACGTAGTCGACCCAGTTGCGGGCACTCTGCTCGCGACTCAGAGCGTCGGTGCGCTGCTGCTCCATGTCCCGCTGGCGGCGCAAATCAGCGATACGCTACTCCTCCGCAAGGCGGTCGCGCTCCAATAAGTCAATCTCCGCATTGCCATCTAAAGACCGATAGAATGCCTCCTCCCTCCGTCTGCCTTTCGGTGAAAAACCGAACACTAGTTCCGGCGGTGACTGCCTCCGGCCTCACCTATCGCGGACGGGCGGGGGCATGGCGGACGTGGCGAGAGCAAGGATAAGGGCGAGCGACGTCAGGCCGGTGAGGGCTTATGAGGATATGGCGAGTTGGGTCACGGTGCCACCGGAGAAGGCCGGGAAATGGTACTTATAGGCGGAAGGTAGCGCCACGGTCATCGGAATTCAATGCATAAGCAGGCATGGCTTAGCGCGCCAGCTTGCCGTGGAAAACTAGAGAAACTGAAATTATGACGGTGCCATCCCGTCCCGTCTGTGTTGGGTCGCACACCGGCATGACAGTCAAACGAGTGCACTTGAATCATCTCCCTCCTTGTCAATAATGATTCCACGGTTTTAAAAGGCCCGCAACAATTAAAGCGCATCTTTTTTCGCATCAGTTAGCTGCCTTAATTACGGATGGCTGCATGCAGGCACTCAGAATCATTCGCAGCTAGTACACGGAGCAGCATGCAATGAGTTGCAGCCGAGGGCACGCATGCAGCCACTTAAATGGCTGGAATTAATTAGGCTTAAACTTCTGCATGCAGTTAATTATTACCATGCCTTGGTCTTGCTGCTTTGTCTCACGGGACTAATAAACCCAGACGGAGGGAGTACCTTGGTTGGTGAGATTTTTGAATTAAGCCCTGCAAACCGGAAAGGAGGTACTAGTACGTGTGTGATCCGTTTTTTATTCGTGTAGGATCGAGTAGGTCGTTTATTGAATTGAGCCCTGCAAACCAGAAAGGAGGTAGTACATGTGTGATATGCTATTTATCCGTGTAGGATCGAGTAGGTCGGATAGTGTACGTGTAGGATCGACTAGGTCGGATGGTGTATGTGTACGATCGCATTAGTTGATGAACGTTAGCTGGGAGATAAGGCATTTGCGAACGTTTTTGCTGGCAGTTTCTTCAGATTCGCATGGCATTTTCTTCAAAGCGGCTTGTCAGTTTCTTCAGAGGTAGGCAATTTTATTCAAAAAACTGCCACTTCGGATCTTGCGTCGCAACTAAAACAGCCAGGAGCGCATTAGTAGGCTAGCTAGTGATCGATCAATAACTTGTAAATACTGGAACTGTTAATGCATCTCAATGATTCACAGATCATATACAAATATGTAGCTCCAAAAGCAAAGATCAGCCACTCCGGATCTTGCGTCGCAACTAAAACCAACTAGTACGATTCCCATACATAAGATCAACATGTTAATGCATCTCAATGATTCACAGATCATATACAAATATGTAGCTCCAAAAGCAAAGATCTAGAAAAAACATCTGTTCTTCCTACTAACATTGATGCTTCTCTTGGCCAACATTCAGTACAAATTGAAAGACAAATTTGTTTGTGAAGTCTACAATTCATCTTGCAAATGTAAGTGGTTTCACCAACAGCTGGAACCATGAGAATGAACCACACATGATGGAGGAACATCCACTGCAATATGATTTGGTCTTCTCTCGATCACATGGCGAGACTATTTTCGAAATACAAACTTTAACTTAGGCAAAATGATGCCCATTGAATAATCAGACCAAAGTAATGAAGCACCTCGTGTTGGCCAATAAATAGTACAGTACTACTTTTCTGCAGTCCATGAAGTGACTATCCAATCTTTCTGTGTCTATTTCAAATGGCACTGCATGGAGTGACTATACTAGTCCCTTGTGCAGTTCAACCAAAATTGCGGTCACTTTGTTTGTTTGCCAAATAGCAACAACCAGACATCTCTGCCTGCACAAATATCAAGCAGCTAGTAAACATATACCCCACCTTGTATTTTCGGTTTAAACATGTCTCTTCCGCCTAGCATCTGTCATGTTTTGCACTAGACAATTTGATACAGTCATGTTTTGCACTGGACAATTTGATACTAAATTGATTTGCTGGTTCAGAGTAGAAATATAGCACCTATTCTTCATCAGACCAAGGATATCCATGTTCGCAGTGATGGAAGAGGTGAAATCGATAAAACCAAAATTGAGCATCCAATCATTGAATCATGTCCTGCACCTCCAATGTAGGTCCAGCCTACCAATAAATTCACATGCAAACCACTAGTATTACTATCTAATGACACTACAAAAAGAGTAGCAAGATAGTAGCAAACCATGTACCTTCGTAATGAACAACTCATAGTGCCACCAATTGGATATAAAGGTTTGGAAGAAAACATGATCCTAATGTTGAACCATTTGGACTTTTTGTGCAGTTCCGCTAAAATCGAGCATCCCTGTTTGCATACATATTGAAAGTGTGATTACTATAAAAGTGTCACTAGTTGAAGCATAGACTCACAAATATAAGCATTCCAATTTCTTAACGGGAAAAGGTAGAAAGACTGTTTCTACCCACCTGTTTAAAGGAATAAATAAGGCAAGAACGGCTGATATGAGGAAGGCATATATAGTTCTTTCTGAAAGAATGATCGATTCCTAACCTTTCCTCTTCTTTTAAGCATATTTTGTGCATTTTAACAAAAATAAAATGCCATCACCGCCTTGACAATTCAGTGACACTGTACAAAATGAAATGACTTAACATTACATCATGATGTCAGGTATGTAGTCGACAGGCATTAGAGACAAACATACAGACCTCCTCTGATAACATAATGAACATTAATTTTAACAAAGGTGTGACTAGCTTTACTGGGATAATTTGAGTGAACTCTACACCCTCTGTTCCTTAATATAAGACGTTTTCGCAGTTCAATTTAAAGTACCCAAACGTCTAGTATTTAGAAAAACAGGTAGTAGTTTTCTTGAGCACATATCCGGGAAAGCTTGCCACACTTTATTTCTGTCCATACGCTAATGCAACACCATACGAATACTGCAAATATACACTAATCCAGTGGCTAGTGCAACAGTAGAGTAATTATTTTATTACAGGGTACAGTACAATGGTTTTACTGAATAGATTTCAAGAAACTCTAGCACTAGAAGATTTCTATAAGAATTAACAATACAAAATGTAAAGGTAACAAATTTCAGCATTGGTACACTAGCCGTGCATGAGCATTAAACCAAATACAAAAGTCTGAAGGTAACTAGCATTATTAACTAATGACAGTATAAAAAATTGCAAACCATGTACCTTCAAGGTAAATATCATTTCGAACTCGAGGGGGCCTAAAAATTGCTATCCCAATCTTGATAATCAGTCAAACATAAAAACTTGATCCAACGAATCAAGAGAACAGTCGGAGGAGGAGGTGCCCACTCTTGACATTTCCTCTTGACACTGTACAAAAAAAATTGACTCATCTCACGAAAGTGAGTATGTAATCTATAAGCATTAATAGTGCAAAAATCTGAAGGTAGAAACAAGATTCATCGTTGGTATACTGGCTGTGCAATAGCATTAGAATGCCTTAGCTTAAAAATCTTTAATACATCCACAATCAACAGCTAAACCTGAAATAATCCAGTGACATTAAATGGCATTGCTTAAATTTATCGGTGGCATTAGACCGAGTGCAGCATTAGTTAAATGTGGCATCACTTTAGCAGTAGCATTGCTTGACTTGACTGCCGGCGTTATACTAACAGCAAAAAAAGTGGCAATAAGAGCATGGGAGGCTCATTCGGACAGTGGGCACACCAGTACGATGTACCTCCACGGACGCATAGAGTGGCGAGGGAGGTATGGTTGCCCAGAGCAACAAATATCCAGGCAGCATATGTAGATTACGTCCCTTTTTTGTTCTCTTTAGCTACCTTTTTTTCCTATGTGAGGACAACAAACCGATCGATCTGGTCATTCTCTATTGCGTTGTCATGCCTTTCTACCCTTTTCAACCAAGAGACACGAGGCTCATTCCTTAGCTACTGATTTTCCCCTTTTCAACCTAGATGCGGGTTCGATGCCTACTCTCTTGGACAGTATAGTCTCCCTTCCTTTCCTTATTCAACCCAGACATGGATTAGTCTGCATGAAGTAGGGTTTCCTTTAATAGTGCAAATTATGGTTTTGGTCTGCGCGACCAACAGAGCAGAGGATAGCAAATTGGGAAGATGGTGGAGTGGAAAAAGATCCACATGCAGCAACGTGGCAGATGGGGCACTGGAACAAGGGTATGGTTCGAAAAGAGGTAGCACACCTGAGGGTCAACGCGAAGTGGCATCGCTCGTGGTCGTCATCCTCTACACACACTATGGCAGCAAGCTTGGGGACGGAGGCCATCCCGCGCGGGCGCTAGGTCTGAGAGGATAGCGTTGTCGTCAGTGCGTGACCTCGCTCGCCGATGACGAGTGCGTCAATGTTGCACCTCCTTTTCTTCTCTAGTGGATCTGTGACCACCGGTGAGGAGGGAGAGAGAGGTCGTCTTTTTTAGATCCGAGAGAGGGTGATAGTGTGAGAAGCAAGTGGGCAGTCCTTAGCAAGAAAGTGCTGAAGCTCCAGACTATATATCTTTTTTATACTACTAGTACTAGAGGTGGAGTAGTGGTAGAGTAGTTTATATTTTCTCTGCATACATTACCAGTTAGTCGTGCTTCAAAACTGAACGGCACGCCATTAAAAAAATAAAGTCGAGAAATAATGCAGCACTTTGAGCCAACGCGGCTAGATCGCATTTTGCACGAGAAATTACACACCATGTTTCGTTGACATGTGGTCCAGTTCCAACATGTCAGTGAGACGACGATGTGTCCATTTCTACTATTTCCGAATGGACGTGTAGGCCAGGGCGCCTCTTTGTGTACCGTGGAAAACTGGCAACCGTCCACCGACTCTTCGCCTTTCCCTCTCGATTTGGAACTGTTGTCGCATGCTCTTCCTCCCTCCTCCATTTGCCTTCACCCTTCCTTCTGCCATTGTTCGATCGTCCTCTCCATGGAGGGAACAGGTCGGAAACAACCCCGTTATTTTTGCCCCGATCTGAAACATGACATGGTGGAGGAACTCATTGATCAGTGCGACATCATCACCTTGGCTAGCATGGCAGGTTCGTTCAAGACCATTCTCGACTCAACTAATAAAATCATTACAAGGAACCCAAGGGTCCAAGAGCAGTTTGATCTCCCTTATCTTCTTCGCTATAAGCCTATTCGCATGGGCACGGACGACGGAGGCCTTGCCTTATGCAAGTTGATGCCGCTTGATAATGATACGTGTGATGTCAAGATGCCATCGCTTAAGGGTAATGCCTGGGCTGGCGCAAATGGAGATTGGGTACAATTGCAAGTGGGAACTTGTGAACGTGTACACTCGTCAGCGGATTCCACTTCTAAAAATCTCAGAGTGCCCTGAGGTTGAGCACACAGATGATCTACGTACGTTCAAATACGATCATGGTGGCTGTCATCTACGGAAGATAGCAATTTGTCGAGTTCCCAACCGCTCTTGGAATTACATGAACTATGAATTTGTTGCTATCTTTGACAAGCTTGTTGCCGTCATTACTGATTCCATGGTTCGTCCATGGATATTGCTCAAAAATCAGTTTCTGTACACAGATGATGAGTACTATGATGCAATTGAATACGAGGATCCTGTGTTGGCTTCCACCACTCGTGGCACTGTTTTTTGCATGGATCCTCGTAGTTTCGGTATGTTTGTCTTCCACTATAGTTATAATTTTTTTCATCCACATGCATGTGGGTTAGCAAGTTTCCCTTTACTAATTAACCTTCTTCTTGTGTTTCCAAGGTCCTGTGAACATTCCACCACCTATACTTGAAAAAATTTATAACCAAGGGGGAGATGACGATGGTGATGATCACGAGCATGAGGACGAGCAGGACTTATATACTCAATGGCGCCTGGCAACTAATTCCGATGGATCACCTCTTCTTGTCTGTATACAGTGCACTGAGATTGTTACTACTGAGGGAGCACGTGTTGTCTCCCATGGTCGCCCTCTCCGGACCTATTCCAACACCTGTTGCAGGGTATTCGGGATGGATACTAGTGTGCTAGTGCCAACACCTTCTCCCTGGTACAGTATTGATAGTCTTGGAGAAAACTCGCCCTTCCTTGGACCAAACTATCCAATGATGGTTAAAGGCGATCCAGCTGCTGTTGACACAACGTTACTACCATTTATGAGAAGCAACTGTATCTATACCTCGGACATTGTGGTGGTTCCCTACCCTGCTCCTTATATATGCCGCTTCAGCCTGGATGATCAGTCATGTGTTGCTCTTGATATTAACAATAGCTGGCCCTTCCCAAAGCACTTATGGTTCAAAGCAAGAGTTTCCAACACTGAGGATTGGTTGAGTTGAAGTTCATTTCATTACTTGTTATTTGTTGTGTGATCAAAACTTCAGTATTTACTAGAATGTTTTGTTGGAAATAGTCTATAATCCAACATGTATCCTCATTGTCGTTGTGTGTTGAGGACTTGTTGTATGTAATGAATGGTACATTTGCAAATGCATGTCATAGACTCAATTTATGAATGGTTTTCGAGTCACTTCTTGGAGTGTGAGTACCGTAGTAGTATAGCTAGCATCCAGTTAGTATATGAAGTTGCCCCATCACATAGAGCCAACCTAATATTGTAGAATGCTAGTCCTCCATCGGTGCGCCACTTCAAATGGCGGACGAAGTGAGAGGTCACGTCACCTTGTGTACAGATCTGAGATGCCATGTGTACCAGATGAATGACTCCAAGTTCGACCACCGTGATGCTAGGTGCGAGCCGAGGAACACTGTTGGAGAGACCCCCCTCATAATTTTCCTACATTGGTCGTTTGATTCCTAGGATAGAATGCTATAGGACTTTTTCCCTATGTAATCATGTTTTAATTGGCAATCTAGCATCCACTCCAACTTTTGTTTCACTTCCTTCGTTCCTACGAAGAGAGTACTTTCTCTAGATGATGTGCCGCTGCAAGAGCCCCCTATGTTAATTAACCATGCTCTAAAAAGGTGGACCAGCTTTGGCTATAGTAGTACTATACTAGGTTAGTGGGTGACCTTGCGCTTGGCTCTTCTCCTCTTCCGGAAGTCGAACAATAATGATGGTACTACAGTAGTACTTCTGGCAATCTGACACCAAATGAACTGCTGCACGTCCACCACTTGTAAGCAAAAGTTTCACCTCGTGTTGTGAGCCACCACGCACGTGTTGGCGAGGGAGAAGGTAAGCAAGCTTCTCGTCATTCTGCGAGTTGATGGGACACATCAAAGTTATTTATTAGTACTCTCTTCAAAAAGGGCCGACCATGTCCATGGCTACCATCCCATGCTCTGTCATTGAGTACATGCACTATTCATGTGCCATCGAGGATTAAAAATATTGCATAGTACTAGGCATCATCGAAGTGCACGACTCACTTACGCACTGCATATCTCCACTTTCTTGCATGACACGCCACCTTGATGCTAGATGTCCAGTGTGTCATTGAGGCATATAGTATGATTTTTAAAATGGAGGCATATAGATGCCCGCGTGTCAGCAAAAGGATGAACAAAGCTCATGTCTTAAACAAAAGACTATAAGAACATAGATTCCCGACGACCGAGAAGGAGCAACTAACGTCGTGGTGGAGCGTTTGCACTCATAATATTTTATATTAATCGGCGATATAAAATCAACCAAATCTCCCCACGTTCCTATACCATTCTATAGTATGAGAATAACTTTGAACGTAAGCCATTGATTCATTCTATCCAATGGTCATAGTTGGAAAATCCAAACAAAACCAAGCATTGGATCAACCCTTTTAGCACTCAGATTGTTGCCGCCAGCCCACCTAGCCCACCTATATATCCACTCATGTGTGATGACCACAGGAGCTATCCACTCAGATTGTATCTTAAAAAAATAAAGGTCGATAACTAATGCGACACCTCAGGCCAACGCGGCCAGATCGCATTTTGCACGAGAAATTACACACCAAGTTTTGTTGACATGTGGTCCCGTTCCAACATGTCAGTGAGGCGACAGCGAGTCCTTTTCTACTAGTATTTCCAAACGGGCGTGTAGGCCGGGGCGCCTCTTAGTGTACTGTGGCAAACTGGCAACCATCTGCCGACTCTTCGCCTTTCCCTCTCGATTTGGAACTACTGTCGCACGCTCTTCCTCCCTCCTCCATTTGCCTTCACCCTTCCTTCTGCAATTGTTCGATCATCTTCTCCACGGAGGGAACAGGCCGGAAACGACCCCGTTATTCTTGCCCCGATCTGAAAGATGACGTGGTGGAGGCACTCATTGATCGGTGCGACGTCATCACCTCGGCTAGCATGGCAAGTTCATTCAAGACCATTCTCGACTCAACTAATAACATCATTACAAGGAACCCTAGGGTCCAGAAGCGGTTTTATATCCCCTATCTTCTTCGCCGTGACCCTACTGATTGGCCCGGGGACGACTGAGGCCTCGCCTTGTGCAAGTTGATGATGCTTGATAATGATACGTATGATGTTAAGATGCCATCGCTTGAGGGCAAGGCTTGGGCAGGTGCAAATGGAGATTGGGTTGTTTATATTGGGTACAACTGCGAGTGGGAACTTGTGAATGTGTACACTTGTCACCGGGTTCCACTTCCAAAAATCTCAGCAGACTGCCCAGAGGTTGAGCACACCGGTATTCTACGCATGTTCAAATACGATCATGGTGACTGTCTTCTATGGAAGATAGCAATTTGTCGAGTTCCCAACCGCTCTTGGTATTACAGGAACTATGTAGTTGTTGCTATCTTCGACAAGCTTGTTGTCGTCCTTCGTGGTTCGACTGGATGGATATTGCTCAAAAAATCAGTTTCTGTACACGGATGTGTACTGTGATGCAATTGAATATGAGGGTCTTGTGTTTGCTTCCACCACTCATGGCACTGTTTTTGCATGGGATCCTCATAGTTTCGATACGTTTGCTTCCACTATAATTATAATTGTTTCATCCACATGCATGCGGGTTAGCAAGTTTCCCTTTACTAATTAACCTTCTTCTTGTGTTTCAAGGTCCTGTGAACATTTCACCACCTTTACTTGAAAAAATTTATAACCAAGGGGGAGATGACGATGGTGATGATCACGAGCATGAGGACGAGCAGGGCCCATATACTCAGTGGCGCCTAGCAACTTATTCCGATGGATCACCCCTTCTTGTCTATATATAACGCACTGCTGATGTTACTACTGAGGGAGCATGTGTCATCTCTCATGGTCGCACTCTCCGGACCTATTCCAACACCGGTTGCATGGTATTCAGGATGGATACTAGTGTGCTAGCGCCAACACCTTCTCCCTGGTACAGTATTGATAGTCTTGGAGAAAACTCGCTCTTCCTTGGACAAAACTATCCAATGATGGTGAAAGGCGATCCAACTGCTGTTGACACAACGTTACTACCATTTATGAGAAGCAACTGTATCTATACCTCAGACATTTTGGTGGTTCCCTACCCTGGTACTGATATAGTAGGCCACTTCAGCCTGGATGATCAGTCCTGCGCTGGTCTCGAGATTGACAATAGATGGCCCTTCCCAGAGAATCACTTGTGGTTCAAAGCAAGCATTTCCAATGCCGAGGATTTGTTGAGTTGAAGTTCATTTCATTCCTTGTTATTTGTTGTGTGATGAAAACTTTAGTATTTATAATGTATCCTCCTTGTCGTTGTGGGTTGGTGACCTGTTGTATGTAATAAAATGATATGCCTGTGATAAACTTACTAAATTTATGAATGGCTTTCGAGTCGCCTCTTTGAGTGGGTGCTGCGACGAGGCAAAAAAATATTTTCTGAATACATAATTGTATGTGCATTGCAACAGGTTATCGGATGAGGCCAATCAACAATAGTTCACTATTTGTACTAGCTTCACATGCTTCGCGTGTTGGGCGTGTGTTTTTACTGTAGCTGTGAATCCCATCATCCTAGGTCCTCGGATGAGTCCAGTAGAAATTGCATTCTGATGTTTGGGTTCAAACTTTCAGAACTACTGCACTATCTCTATGTCTACGTATACGTAACACAACAAGTTTTAAACTCGAGACCAGCCACCCACCCGCACAAAGAACACTTTTTAACCTAGCACAGACTCCAGGAAATTTGGCCATAGTGTGAGGTGGGCCATATGTTAATGTGTTCGTTGTACGTAACTAGCATCGCGAATCCTTGATACTACTACTATATAGTAGGAGTAGTAGGGTGGCCTGGGCCAGAACAAGCATTCACGTCCAGGAGTACGGCACACACCACTAGCACAACTTCCATCTGACACCATATTTCTTGGAGTCCGTGCTACAACAGTCTCTTCAACCTCGTGGTTTCTCTAACTCAGCCATCGTGCGGCGGGCGAGGTGGGTGTTTGCCGATAGTCGGTTTCCTCAACTGTGGTCCCACTTGTAAGGCCAACACCAATGCACGACCCCAAACGGACCTCCGTTTTGCCCGGATTCTGTCTGTTTGGGTAGGGCAATGGGGTCGTGTCTGGGCCATTTCTCAGATGCGGTGGTCGTGCGCCAAACACGCGGATGCATCCCGGCCACGTACATTTTTCTTTGCAAACACATATGTTTTTTTCATCATTGATTTTTGGTACATGGAAATACATCACCAAAATTTGACTAGAAAAGAAAGACCAAAGAAAACAAGAACCACAAGAATACATTTTAGAAGATATCCAACTTCCATAACTGCTCCTGTAAATTGGATTAGTGCCTTCTCGATGCATTCATTGTTGATCTACGGAGGCTCGATCTTGCGCGCTTCTTTCTTCTTCGAGTGTAAAGAAGTAGACGTTGCTTCCTCGCATCTAGTCTCATGTCTAGCCTTTATTCTATCAACAAGTGCACTAGTCTCATCTCTAGCCTCTATGCTAGCTAAAAGTGCTAGAACATCTACTAAATTGCGCTCTATCAATATATCAATGCACTCTTCTTACCAATACCAAAACTTGCATCCATTCCACACAATAAAATTTTAAGTTAGCACAACTAATCTAATACGAGACCACAACCAAATATTTGGTCGAGTTCTTCCTCCTTTTGCCGACACGTGGGACATCCAGCATCCAGGTCGTGTCATGCAAGAAAATAGAGTGGTAGTTGAAGCCACGTGATGTGCATCTTGGGTTAAACTATAAATAGAATCTTACTACTCTTGTGTAACTCCAAAAACGGCCACCGAATATCTTTATTGGATTTGTTTTTCATCACTAGCACATCGAGGTGAATGATGTGCATGTTTAGTGGGTCCTCTTGCATTTTCACTAACATGTGGGACCGCATATGAGCAAACAGACGATGGGCTCCGCGTGTCTGCTGGCTGGCTGAGAAGAGAGATAGAGAAGGGCTGAGCACAGACTCCAGGAAATTTGTTCTACGTAACCAGCACCTCGATATAGTGGGGTGGAATGGGCCATAACTACTAGCATTCACGTCTAGCAGTACGGCACACGCCACCCACATGAGTCCCATCTGACACCAATTTTCTTGGAGTCCGTGCTACAACCATCTCTTCTCCCTCCTGTTTTCTCAGCCATCGCACGGTGGGCGGGGTGGGGGTTTGTTGATAGTCAGTTTGCTCAACTACAGTCCCACTTGTAAGTGAAAATGCAACACCGCACGCATTCTCCCTTGAGCAGTGTGCCGGACCAACCATGTGGGGGTGCAACGCGAACACGGCAGGCTTTTCCTTTTGAACTTGTAACTTGTAAAATTTGGTTCTGCTCCATGGCGCGACCGATAGATAGAAATAACGATTTTCCCTAGAGTAATGAGAAGTTTGGGTCTGGCGCGGTTCATGCATGGAGTACGTATGAACATTATGAAGTTGATGCGAAAGGTAAGATAATTACTAGTAGTACCATATACTACTACATGGATTTGACGAAAAGATAAAAATACATACGGATCCATCAACGACATCCTCACGCCCTAGTGCACCGGGTCACCAACCGATGTGTGAGGAGCAGCGGCATTGGCGGCAAGCTCAACGTGCTTCTGAATAATGCCGTCCAAGGTTGCCCTGCGGTCCAAGAATGCCAGCATCCTATTGTCCTCCTCTTTCATGTAGTAGTCCTTGTGGACGATTTGCGCGTAGACGTGGGTGATTATGTCGATGGTGTCTTGCTGCACCAGGCACTGCGCGACGAGCGCGACCTCGAGGTGGACATTTTCTGGTGCGACGACGGGTAGTCGCAGGGCCACTAGTGCGTCAAAGAGGTTGTCAGCATAGAGGCCGTTGAGGGTGGCAGGCATCACAGAGCCTGGGCGCGTGGGCTAGAGGCATACGTCAAGGTCATCCGCGAGCTTCTTGACAATGGTGAACTTGTCGAGGAAGCCAACAAGGACCTCGTCGAACAAGGAGATGAAGCTGTCATCCAAGCGGCCCCTCGCCCTGGCGGCCTCAAGCACTACCTAGAGACATTCCTCGGTGCCGGGCCGCAGGCCGGCGTCATGGACCATCTGGCATAGCTGGCTGATGCTCGCGCTCATCGCCTCCATGGGTCTAGCTTCTAGTCAACTGATCTTGCTATTGGAGTGATCACTCTTCCCCTTGGTTAGGGTGCGTAGGTGCGCAGGATTTTGTAGATTGGACTAGCGGGAGCCTTTATATGAGAGGTGCAGGCTGCGTTGATTTTACATGTGTGTTGGCCATCTACTCCTCGGCCCTCTACTTCACCTGCCTTTGGTTGTATGACAGGTGGGCCAGCCACCCGTTAGGCCCATGTGTCATACAACTAAAGGCAGGTGCAGTAAGTCAATGAAGCTGCGTCCCCCTCCGTGCCGGTGCAGTATAGTCATCTCACCGGACCTCTAGTTGGGGCCAAACGAGAGAACTTTGATGTTTACTGGTTTATTGGTCCCCTTTGCACTTTGCGCCAAGTTTTGACCTTTGATTTAACTAATAAAATGTTAATGCATGTAACCAAAAATGTTGTGTAAGTCACCTTATGAAAACCAAAAAATCCCAAAACACTTAGGCACGGTACATTAACTCCCTCCTTGTTTCTTATTTTGTGACATATCAACCAATGAGAGATGTGGGCCGTGCATGCATTCAATGACTTGAGACTACCAACCATCACATGCAGTGGTTAGTTCATTGCATGTAATCCTATTAAGTAGCAAAAAGACATTAAGTTATCTCGTCGATAGGAATAAAACAATACACCATGTATTTATTGACAGAGGGAGTAGTACATTTTTTGTGACATGCATTACTAGATATTGCTAGTCAAATACTAAATCCAGATGGACGTGGTAGTACTACTAAATCCAGACGGTGGTGCTAGTACTAGTAGTAGTACTACCAATGTAGTAGCATTGTACTACCCGTTGGTCAAATTATTATGTGTTGCTCCTCACAGTGAAGTGACAAGACCCTGCGCCGGAGATGACACCTGAGTATAGGCGCCGTGTTCGACATACCATAGTTAGCCTCACCGTCTGCAGTCACTATCATCATGGCTATAGACCTAGCCTGCTTACAACTAGTTGTGTTCGACATAATTTCCCGTGCGTAGATGCCCGTGCATTGCACGGAACACCAAGATTGGGGGTGGACGGCGCCAGCAGCGGCCATCGCGCCAGATTTTTTCATGGCCTTCTAGATGTGGTGGGGAGGAGATATAGTTGATTGTGAGAGATAAGGAGTTGTTTGTAAATAGGGAACAAGTGCGGGCATCTTTTTGCAAAACTGGAGAAGTTTGGTTTGTATGTGTCAGATCTAGATCCAACGGCTATTGGTGAAAGATGGCAGGCACAACATCATCACCAACTCAGGACCTATTTGATTCGTAGGATTTTGAAAACGCAGGAATAGGACACGGCAATATTACAAGTTTCAAACGAATATTACAAATGTTAGGAGTAATGCTGCACCTACGAAGAGGGAATTACTAGGAAGTTTACGTAAGAACTTTCGTTACTTTAGGTGGATGCAGCATTGTCGTACAAACTAAAATCCACCGCCCTGACAAGTCACTAATGGGATAATAAGTTTTCGAGTCTCTGGCCACTTGATGTTTCAAAAACAAATTTAGCTCCTGCAGAGACTTTGTCATTTAGGCTTAAACGCTTGCGGTGATCAGCACGCCATTCATTGTTGCACCAAAAAATGCCAAACCTCATTACCTTGAGCACACTTGCCTCCATAACAAAGAACCTGGCCAATTTAATCTCAGATGTGCTGCCTCGGTAGTCGATCAAATCAATTTCTGTAAGATGGAGATCAAGGCATTCGATGAGATTGTTATAGTACAACACATTTTTCACTTTCGGGTCTTTTTTATCTGCAAAAGAAGAGAACATATTAGAGCAGTTGGCTATATAAGATTGTCGTGCCATCAAGAGGTACCAATATCATTCGCTCATATGATAGGGTTGGTTGGCTAGTGATATTTTCTCTCTCCCTATCTCTCTCTCTCTCTCTCTCTCTCTCTCTCTCTCTCTCTCTCTTTCCTCTCATTTACCTAGCAGCACATGAAGAGCTTCGACATTTGTTGCCTTCCACTATGTGGCCGATGCCATATTTCGCAAAAGATGCGACATAATACGCATCGATGTCAAATCAAAAGATTTTGGCACCGCTCTCGCGATGTGAGAGAGAGTTGGCACCGCTATGCACACAGACCCACATGTATAAACAAATCAATCAAACCAACTACACCAGCCTCTCACTCTCCCAAACAAGTGTTTTTTTATTGCCTCAGTCCTCTCTCTCTCCCACGCAAGTGTTTTTTCATTGCATGAGTTAATTTGGCACCGGAGCAAAGTAGGTGATCCAGATTGGGGCACCAGGTGAGCAATGGAGGGGCATCGATGCCAAATGCATCACAAGTGAATTTGGCACGTGTTTTGGCCTACATAGTGGAGGGCCGTTATAGCCCATTCTTATACTACCTCGTATTGAGTATAAAATTTTGACCATAGATTTACCTAAGAAAATGCCAATGCATGTCACTAAAAATTACACCATTTCAAATTATGTTCAAATACGAATCCAACGATATAGTTCTTAGTGACATGCATTAACATTTTGTCAGTTAAACCTATGGTCAAATTTTTATACTACAAAATAGGAAGAGTAAACCAGGACGGAGGTAGTACTTGCTCTTAGGGTAACCATAGAGTTACTGGAGTAGTCTAAGTTACTTTCCACTATGACTAGCCTAGGCTACTATAGTAGTGCAACAACAAAATGATGCAGGTGATCACATGAGAAAAAAATACTAAAAGCATTTCTTTTGGTGCAGTGCGTAGATGCAGTTTTGAACACTACACTTGTCATCGTAATTTGGGAAATTACGAAAAAATTGATCTATGTTGTGATTACCGTTTACTAATAGGAAAGAAGTTTCACCTCGATGAGTAGCTTCTCCGTGCACGGAAAGCATGTAAGGAATCCAACAACTTGATCCAGATTGGGGTCCATAGATTTTATTGCCAAGATCTTCACTGTGCGCATAGATTAGGTCAAGCTTCTGGGAATCATTTTCTGGAAGACGGTCGTAAATACATCAAGAAGAAATTTAAAAATGTGAATTTCAAGAAGACGGAGAAGAAGATGAGTGTTGTACCTGAATGATTATGGATCCAATAAAGAGGTCAGAGAATTTGGCAGACGAGTACACCAACGCTGTCAATTTCGACGCGTTAATGACCCTGATTTTTGTTGGACCTTCTAGATCCAATATAAGCAATCTCTCAAGGAAAGGCGCATTCTCAATGACCATAACATGGAACAGCTGGAGTGATCTCTTCCTAATTGATGTCTTGTTGCGGGGCTAGCAAGACACATAAATCCATCGGAGATTCATCGAGGCGATGTGGAGGCTAATGAACCTGTGGATCTGCTCAAGACGAAGGTACTCGAGCGCAGTACAGCTGCGGAGCAGGTGGTCCATAGTCTTCTTCGAGATGACAATGTCGAAGAGGTCGAGCTGCTTGAGTTGAGGGAGAATAAGGGTGGGCACGACATTAATCTAGGGAAGATAGCAGGAGCTGAAGCAGGCGCAGCGCGACGCAGCATTGGCGTGAGGCGGAGCGCGGACTGCGGTAGAGAGTGACATCGTCCAGCTTCAAAGCTGATCTCCTCGAGCTGATCTAGGTGAGGGATAAGAACCACTCGTCGAACTAGGGTTGGACCTTGCAGTTGGTACTGAACAAGCGGATGTCAAGGCGTCTGGCTGGCCCAGGGTGGGATGAAAGGATCTTGGAGACTACGGCCATGCGTTTACAATCCCCGTCGCAGAGGCAGCTGTCGACCGTGAGGTTGAGGGGGACACGGCAGATTTGGTGGGGAGGAGGCCGATGATGGCGAGCAGCATGTCGTCGGGGAGGCTGCTGATGAAGTCCAGGATCGCCGGATGTGGTTTTGGCTTGAGCTGCCTCCGCTTGTCGGCTGCCTCACCGTCCATCTCAACCGGCGGCGACGCTGGTGTACATGTGTGCTGGTGTGTGTTGTGTGCTGGGTGTGCGTGAGTGTGTCCTTCTGTGCATGCCGCCGCACAGTGGTGAATTGTGCACGAGTGCGTCCTTCACACGGAAGAAGTGTGTCCTCAATGCGCCCTTAGTTTATTAGCGTGCGGGGTGCTACCCCGAGTGGTTTCAACTTTGTTTACTTCACCGCGTGTTAGATGGGCCTCTAGTTTACTTATTTTCATCCACTACCACATGGGCCAGCACACGAAGATATAGAACACGAGCTGACAAGGCAGCATGTGGACTGGTTGACCGGTCAACTAAATAATATACGGAGCTATACGCTGACACAGTAAGCATATAATTCGTCGGTATAGAGAGTTCGAGTGAGTGGGGAGGCTCGTGAGACATAGCAGATAGAGAGAAAGAGCTACTCCCTCCGTTCGATAATGTAGGTCCAACATTTTTTTAAAGTCAAACTTTTGAAACTTTGACCAAGTTTATAAAGAAATTACATATATCTACAATACCAAAGATAAATGATAGTATGAAGTAAGTACATGTTGTGACGAATCTAACGATCGTTCCAGATGTAAATGTTTTTCTCCACATATACCTGGTCAAACTTTTCTGAGGTTTGACTTTTCAAAACATTCATATGCTTATGGACGTGAGAGAGTCCCTAACTAGAGAGAGAGAGAGAGTGAAATAGAAAGAGTGAGTGAAAAAAGTGTGTGTGCGTGTGTCAAAGAGACATGGACAACACACGATAAAAGTAGAGAAAAAGTGTGTGTGTCTTATGCAAACATATCACACATTCATCTTCGACAACGGAAGCAAGGTGAGGAGATAGTGTGTGGTTGTTTGCAAACGAGAGAGAAAGACTCGTAGCACATGGCCAAGAGGGGTCTGACAAACAAGGGAGAGAGGTCGAGAGAGACGTACGGAGAAAATGCAGACATGGGGAGGAGAGAGTGTATGTTTGTCATAGAGAGATCCCCTGGAGATCGTGATGGGACTACATGGGTGGGAGATCGAGTGACAAGGTGTGTGCGCGATAGAAGATACCCCGGGAGATATCGAGATAGACGTATGGATGGAAGGAGACAATACATGTGTTCCTGATGGCTAGTGAGAGATAACCATACTTGGGGGGAGTTCTTGCACCTATGATGGAGTGAGGGATTATGGTACTTAGGGGGTGCATGTCACATAGAGAGAGAACACTAGCAGAAAGTGTTGGATGGATCTATATGTATAGCGCGAGCGAGACATGTTTATGTGTGAACCAGGGAGATATAAAGTTTGAGAGAGATTGAGGATCCCCGATAAGGCTGAGTGGTGTGTCAGGTAGCTGAGAGGGGGAAAGAGATGTTCCATCTGCTCGATAATACAGTGCAAGTAAATTTTTTAGAAGTCAAACTTTGGAAACTTTGATCAGGTTTATGCAAATGTTATTTATATCTACAATACCAAAGATACATCATACGAAACTACATCTCATGGTGAATCTAATGGTATATGTTTGCCGTTCTAGATGTAATTGTTTTTCTCCACGTACATGGTCAAAGTTTGTGATGTTTGACTTTTGAATAAATCTATATGCTATGGACCGAAGAGAGTGCCTAAGTCGAGAGAGATCAAGTGCGTGTGAAGGAGAATGAGTAAGTGTGCAAAAAGACTATGTGTGTGAAAGAGAAAGTGACAACAGACAATAAATTAGAGAGAGTGTGTGTTTTTCATTTCTTATGCGAACATATCACGCATGCATCTCCGAGATAGAAAAGCAAGGTGAGCAGATACACGAAGATAGCTAGTGTGCGATTGTTTGCGACAGAGAGAGACACCCCTATAGCACATGTCCAATAGAGGTCTGGCTAACAAGGAACAAATGTCGAGAGGGACACATGGAGAACATGGACGCATGGGGAGGGAGAGAGGGTGTGTTTGTGATAGAGTGATCCCCTCGAGATCGTGAGGGGACTATATGGGTGGGAGATTGAGGGAGGTATGTGCGCGATAGAAAGATGCCCCGAGAGAAATCGAGATAAACCATGCACATGTTTGTGATGGAGACTAAGATTAGCTAGTCATATATATATAGGGGGGACTGCGTGTGCCTACAATTGAGTGAGAGACCATCATACTTGGCTAGCTAGGCATGAGATTGTGTGTGTGTGTGTGTGCGTGTGAGATGGGGAGAGAATGAGGGAGAGAGATAGAGTTTTATATGGGCCTATCGAGTGCGAGTGAGATATGCATGTGTATGTGTGACCCAGGTAGATGGAGAGTTTAGAGAGGGGGAAGAGCTCTGAGACGACAGAGTGGTGCATGAGAGAGTTACGGGCAACGAGCCAAGGAATTAGCGTGCGTACGATGAGTGCACCCAAGATATCTAGCTTGGACTAGAGAATCATACATAGTGTGCGAGAGAAACCTATAGATGGAATATATATGCATGCAAACTAGAAAGACCCCCCCCCACACACACACACAAAGAGAGGGAGATGGAGAGAAAGGGAGAGGGACCAACAAGGTTTGTGTGTTGGATGCGTGCGACGGAATTGAAGATTGTTGGCGAGAGAGAGAGAGAGAGAGAGAGAGAGAGAGAGAGAGGGAGAGCAGGAGTCAGGGAGAGGGGGAGGTCGCGTTTTATGCATCAAAGACTTATATAAACCATGTTTCCATATAAACTTCCATTCAAATATTTAAATTGGAGAACATGTTGTCTGCAATCCACACATGAACGGATCTATGCGTATATCAAACAAGTTCATTAATTTGACTTTCAACATGTTCATGGAGTACTATAATACTGTACCACATGCTACTCAATTGAGGTGTTCAATTTTGGATTTAGTTTACTATTTGACCTGGTGAATGAGCTATTTCATTGAATCGAGATATTTCATTTTGGGTTTGATTCCCGTTTTTGAGTGGGTCAACTATTTGTCATATAGTAAATCACTAGCAACGAGCATGTAAAAACACAGTACTCCCGAGCATCATCTCTCCATCTAAAAAAGAAATGGCAAGCTAATATTTCAAAATTTGATTCGAATCGACTTGGTAAGGTAGATGTGGATGCTCGTTCTCCCAAAATTTGAATGAACCGTTAAACATCCTCTGCTTGGTGGAATTTGCCCGAGCAAATAAATGGGAGATGTGAAATTACCGTCCTATATGGGACACACATCAATTGGCCCGTTGTACATCAAGCGTAGGTTCGTAACTTCATCCAAACGCGCCTTCTCCTCAGCTGAAATGACATGTGCTGAATAATTCATAAACCATGGTCGGCAAAGCACGCTCTCCTCGCCCGAAATAGCTCGCTCCCACTATTTCAAAACACGCTCTCCTCGCCTGAAATCGCTCGCGCCTACTATATTTCAAAACACGCCCTCCTCGCCCGAAATCTCTCTCGTCCACTATTTGGGGAGAAGCAAAGTTACTCTACTATCCCCAACCCTCAGTACACAGACCCAAGCCAAGAAGCCTAAAGGCAGGGGTAGAACTGTAACTCCCCCCCACATTTCAGACAAATGCATCCGTAAGACATGGTTCCAGTCCCCTCCCCCCATTCATACCTCATGGGCGTCAAATTACCTTCTCTGTGAAAGCTCCTGTAACGCCCCGGATACAACTTTCCATATTCGTAACTCTAGCTCTTGCCTTTTCCGGAGATGTGATTTATTATTTCCTTCGTGGTTGGGTTTTTGTCTATTGTTTTGCATTTTGTTCTTGTTATGCATCCCGTCTCATGTCATCATCTGCATTTCATCCGCATGTTTTTCAAAACTTGCATCCGTTCGTGTTCCGCCGGTTCTCTTCGTTGTCCGTTCTGAGCCCGACCACACTCGCACGCGCCCGCGGTACCTCCGAAATATTATTTTAGAAGCGGCATAAAAATGTTCTCGGAATGGGTTGCAACTTGTCGTGCGGTCTTATTATAGTGTAGACAGGCCACCTGCCAAGTTTCGTCGCATTCGAAGTCGATTTGATAGCCCAACCGTTAAATAAATAACCGCGATATAGTCGGTATATTCGTCGGACGTTTCGGTCTCCGAAACTGTTGCCGGGCCTCTCTTCTCTTCTCTCCTCCCAGCTCGAGGCCTCTCATCACAGCCCACTAGTTAACATAGCCCACCTACCTAACCCCCCTCCGCTCCGGACCGTCCGATCGAGATCGAACGGCTCCGAAACGGCCTCAAGCCCCCCTAACCCTAGCAAAACTGCTATATATAGCAGCCCCCCTTG
>NC_041385.1:275836696-275837392 GCF_002162155.2 Triticum dicoccoides | reverse complement strand
TTTGGGCCTTCTCCTCCCTCCTCCTCGAAATCAGTGCCCCCCAATCATCAGCGCCGCCGCTCCCCTCCATTTCTGTGCTCCTCCAGCCCCTGCCCGCCACTTGGCACCGCCGCCACCACTTCCCAGCCAACCGGCGCCCGCCACCTGGCCTCCCCGCATCCCCCAGCAGCCTCCCACCGCCGCAGGCCCATCCCAGGCCCGCCCCGGGCCGATCTGGAACCCGAGCAAGCCCATGCTGCCCCGCTCTCCAAGCGCCCGTCACCCCGCTCCTCGATCCGATCTGGATCAGGAGGGACGCCGTGCCTCTGCTCGACCTCGCCGCCGGGAAGCCGCCGAGGGGCCCCGCCGCCCCTGCAGGTTGCGCCCCTGCCTCCACCCTCCTTTCCTCTGTCTCTCCCTCACGTTCTCCCTCCCTGTGCCTTGCAGAGGAGTCTGCCATGGCCATCGCCGCCTCGGGTCCTTCGCATCCATCGCCGGAGCTCCGTCCAGCCGCCGTCGTTGCTCAAACCCGGCCGGAAACGGGGCCCCGCCTCCTCCCGCGGCTGGATCTGCCCGTTCCCGGTCTCGCCATCGCCTCGAGCCGTCGCCGGAGTCGAGCCGCGCCAAGCCGCCGCCGTTGTCCTGTTCCGAGGAGGAGCTCGACCGCGTCGCTCCTGGGCCGCGTCGCCAGCGTTCCAGCCGCGGCCCAACTTCCTC
>NC_041385.1:275828925-275836400 GCF_002162155.2 Triticum dicoccoides | reverse complement strand
CTCCTCTCCAGCTGGGCCAAGGCCCATGGGTGAGCGCCCAGAGCCCTCCTCTCTGTTAGCCCAACAGTTCAACCAGATTCAGCCCGTGACTTGTTTTTTTTCGTGCTGCGATTTTCCTAATTATCCAGTGTATTATCAGTTTTACAGAAAACCCCCTAAACCTCATGCATGTAATAATTAATTAACCGTGCATCGGATTTAAATAAACTTTATATGTATAATGCTTAGAAAATTGTGTAGATTAATAATATGCCATTTTCATCCATGTTTAAAATGTTTAAAATGCTGTTTGTGTTAATTTGCATAAATGCCATGTTAAAATGCTTTAATTCATAACTAAATAACCGTAGCTCCGATTTTAATATACTTTATATGTAAATGGGGTGGAAAAATGCCTAGATTAACATGGTGCACTTTATTTTCTTGTTTAACAACTCTAAAATTATGTTATAGGCAGAACAGTACCAAAACTAGAATATGGACATGGGGATTTTCCGGAATTGTTGTTTTGTTGTTCCGGCCTCATTTAAACTTGCCTAAATAGTTAGTTTACTTTTGTTTCACCCCCTTGCCATGCTAATAACATTTAATATTGTTGGGTACATAACCGAGATCAAACTAAATAATTGCATGTGGTGTTTTGTCAATATGCAACTCGTTGCATATTGAGCTCCACTTAATTTGTAGTATTGTGTGTTGCACTTGCCATGCCATGCCATGCCTCATTAAACCGGACATGCATCATACTTGATTGTGCATCATGCCATGTTTATGCTTGTGCATTTACCATGTTTTTTGTTTCTTTCCGGTGTTGCTTCTTAGTTCCGGTAATGTTGCGATTGTGAGGATTTGTTCGACTACTTCCGCTTGTCCTCTTCATGGACTCGTTCTTCTTCCTTGCGGGATTTCAGGCAAGATGACCACTACCCTGGATCTCACTACTATCATTGCTATGCTAGTTGCTTCATTCTATCGCTATGCTGCGTTACCCATCTTTTGCTCATCAAGCCTCCCAAATTGCCATGAACCTCTAACCTTTGACACCCTTCCTAGCAAACCATTGATTGGCTATGTTACCACTTTGCTTAGCCCTCTTATAGCGTTGCTAGTTGCAGGTGAAGTTGAAGATTGCTCCATGGTGGACAGGATTTTGGTAGGGATATCACAATATCTCTTATATTATTAATGCATCTATATATTTCGTAAAGGGTGGAAGGCTCGGCCTTATGCCTGGTGTTTTGTTCCACTCTTGTCGCCCTAGTTTCCGTCATACCGGTGTTATGTTCCCGGATTTTGTGTTCCTTACGCGGTCGGGTGATTTATGGGACCCCCTTGACAGTTCACTTTGAATAAAACTCCTACAGCAAGGCCCAACATTGGTTTTACCATTTGCCTCACCACCACCTATATTTCCCTTGGGAGTAATTAACCCAAGGGTCATCTTTATTACAGCCCCCCCCCCGGGCCAGTGCTTGTCTAAGTGTTGGTCCGAACTAGAGCCACTTGCAGCGCCACCTCGGGGAAACTCGAGGGCTGGTTTTAGTTGTACATAGTGTTCATCCGGTGTTGCCCTGAGAACGAGATATGTGCAGCTCCTATCGGGATTGTCAACGCATCGGGCGGTCTTGCTGGTCTTGTTTTACCATTGTCGAAATGTCTTGTAAACCGGGATTCCGAGTCTGATCGGGTCTCTGGGAGAAGGTCTATTCCTTCGTTGATCGCGAGAGCTTGTCATGGGCTAAGTTGGGACACCCCTGCAGGGTATAATCTTTCGAAAGCCGTGCCTGCGGTTATAGGCAGATGGGAATTTGTTAATGTCCGGTTGTAGATAACTTGACACCAGATCCGAATTAAAACGCATCAACCGCGTGTGTAGCCGTGATGGTCTCTTCTCGGCGGAGTCCGGGAAGTGAACACGGTTTCTGGGTTATGTTTGACGTAAGTAGGAGTTCAGGATCACTTCTTGATCATTACTAGTTGATGACCGTTCCTTTGCTCTCTTCTCGCTCTTATTTGCGTATGTTAGCCACCATACTTGCTTAGTCGCTGCTGCAGCCTCACCACTTTACCCCTTCCTTTCCCTTTAAACTTTGCTAGTCTTGATACCCATGGTAATGGGATTGCTGAGTCCTCGTGGCTCACAAATTACTACAACAACAGTTGCAGGTACAGGTTATGCGATGATCATGACGCGAGAGCGATGTTTGCTTGCGTTGAGTTCTTCTTCTGCTTCTCCGATCAGGGGATAGGTTCCAGGTCGGCAGCCTGGGCTAGCAGGGTGGATGTCGTTTGAGTTTCTATTTGTTTTTCATCTGTAGTCGGATGATGCCCTTATGTATTGTGATGTTGTATTCGTGTGGCATTGTATGCCTTATGTATGTATCCCCATCTATTATGTAATGTTGATGTAATGATATCCACCTTGCAAAAGTGTTTCAATATGCGGGTCTATCCTTGGTGGGACCTTCGAGTTCCTTTTGGATAGGGTCGCATATTGGGCGTGACAAGTTGGTAATCAGAGCCTCGACCGACCTTAGGAGCCCCCTTGATTGTTGGCTGTTGTTGAGTCTAGAAGAAAACAATTTTGAGTCTTAGGATTATATATATCGGAGAGTAGGATTCTTTTTACTTCTCATCCTCCTTCGTCGCTCTGGTGAGGACTCTTGATGTAGATGTTTTGACTTTCCTCTCCTCAAATTTTTTTTAGGATCACGCGGGTATCTTGGAATCGTTTCGATGGTTTTGTGACGAGAACATTATTCTTGGTGCCTCCTGTCTATTTATGTGGCTTTGACCCGGGGAGTTGAGCTTCGAGGTGTTGTTGTCACAATTTTATCGTTGCAGTTTTGGAATACCTGAGTTTTGCCGACATCGAAAATCTCTTTTATGCAGTTGTTGGTGAGATAACCTCGACGTCACCCAGTACTGGGAAGTTCGGGAGTATTGCCATAACTCGTATAACGGATGCTTTTCGAAGGTTGAGGTACACGATTTCCGGAGTTTTCTTGGTTATGTGTTGATGGATGGATACAGCTGGATGTAGGTATTGTTAGTTTGGGTGAGATATATATTGCTTCCCCTGTATCCCAACACCAGATTGCATAACCAGAAAGTTTCGGGAGTTTTATAGGTGGGAATTCAAGTAGCTCCTAGAATATCTTTCCGACAGATGCATGATATGGGATTGGGTAAATCTCTATCATATGTATTTGTTTCTGGCTTATTTTTGCAAGCCAAATCCTTCGTTTTGTTTTATTTGTGGTATTCGAGTTGCTTCGAGTCAAATGTTGAATCCATACCTTTCAAACGGTGTTCTCATATTTCTATGGGAGTACTAACCCTTTTGATCATTGAGGTCGTCATGTTAATTCTTTTTCAACCGATGTGCTTCTCTTCAAGTGGTTCCAATCTTTTTCAACATTCGTAAGATCATCTCTCAGTTTCCCAATGTTGTTCGTTTCATCCGTACCCAAGTTGCCTTTGTTTTCCCGCCCTCCCACCCTTTTTTCTGCAAGGACTCAGATTTCTTAATCAAGTATCCATTTATTCATGTGAAGTCTCTTCACTCTTTTCAATCAATGTTTTGATCCGGTGATCCCTCGTGAAGATGCTCATGAGCTTCAAGTTCATCAATCTTCATTCTCGTATTCCTTTCCGGTGGATTTAATTCAAGCTTTGTTGATCATATTCTTTTCCTCATTTCTAATGCTTTTTCATACTGGTGCACCTCTTAATCTTTCACTTCTCGCTATTCATTGTTTTGGAGTGCTGAAGATATCTCGGAAGACTTGTGTTTCCGTTCTCAATCCGTTCAAGATATTTCGAGGTTGTTATCTCATTCAAGTCATTTAATTCAACCGGTGCAATCCCCCCTTTTCAATCAATTGTTCAACGGTGTATCTTTTAGTGGGCCCTAACCCACAGGACTTTTCCCAGGATCTTACCTGACTCTTCTAATTTTTCCGGAGCCATTCCCAAAGTCTTTCAAAGTTTGACGTAAGAATGAGTTATCATCAGTCAAATGTCTTTCTCCAAGATCTTTCAAATTCTTTTCATCGTTGGTTCAACCTTTCCAATTTTCATTCCGGAGTGCCTCAACAATTGTCATGGTGGTTCTCGTATCTTTCTCAACATTTGAAGACCGAAGAAGGATTTCTTTTAAATCTTGGTCCGTTCTCTTGAAGATTCATGGTTCTAGCTTGATGCCATCCTCTCATAATTGTTTTTGAATGTGAGAATTCTTTTCACCCATCCGGAGCATTTCATCAGTTGTTTCCATTTCTTTCCTCCGAAGGCCATCATGTCATAATTATTCATTCTCAGCGTTCAGCTCTCGTTCTCGAATTCTTCCGATGCATCGTTCAAATATCCTCTAATCAGTTCATGGTCTCTTCGTTCTCTTGTATCAAATTCCCTCAAGTATCTTCATTCGTTCTCTAATTCTTCCCGGTGTTTCTTTATCTTTTCTTTGTTCATTTTCAATTCTTACGGTGGTTCGTTCAAGATTTCTCTTCCTTTGTCATCGTATCAATTCATTCATTCATTCGTTCTTTTCAATCCCATCGGTGGTTCCATCTATACCTTCACAAGTTTATGCTATATCTCTCTTAATTCTTTCTATGAGAATAAGTAGTATGCCAAATCCATTGCTTGTCATCAATTTAATTTGATGAAGGATAAGCACACAATAAATCTTATTCCTATTTCCTCGAGGTGATTCAATTCTTTTCTTCCGGAGATTGTTCATGATGAAGTAATTCTCGGCTCTAGTGTTTCATATTTTGCTTTTTCCGGAGTTCCAAGTTTTCTGCATTATCTCATCGCAAAGCTCCATCTAAATCATCGCAAGGCTTCACCTTGTGTTTTCAACTTCTCTTTCTTTCTACCATCCTTTCATTACCGGAGTTCTTCATGGAGGCTCTACATGGTGGTTCATCAAGGATTCTATTCATTTTTCAATTGTTCTTCAAGATTTCTCTCGGAGTTATGATCCGTCAAGCTATACTCTAAAATAAACATGGTGCTCAACACATGTTTTATTTTTGCCATGTTTTATTTTTGAGGAGCTCAAGTATTCTTCATCTTGCATTTCGAAGTGCAATTCTTTTTACCTTATTTTTTGAGGTGGTGTTATGTCACTCTTGACAATTTCATTCATGTTTCATGATTCATATGTTGTCAAGAATGAGGTAGTTAAACCCATCAACTCCTTCGAGCATGAGCTCTTCTCAGTCCATCAATCTCTTCATTGGAGTTATCTTGGGTTAGTTTTCACCTAAAGCCTTCCCTAAGGAATGTTGCTCTTTGTGGTGCTTATCATTGATCCAAGTTTTTCTCCTATCCTCTCGGTGAAAGGAGTTGTCATCTCCTTGTTGACCTCAATCCAAGCAATTGTTTTTCGTTAGTGGCAGAATGTCATCTCATAGTCTTGCGATGTTTCCATAAGCCCACTACAAACTTATTCTTTTCGTTGTTGGTTTTCCAACAACCCCATTGTAACCTTTTTGAAGGGTGCTTTCCAAGCTCATTTGTGGCAGAAGTTGTCATTTTCTTCTCCATTCTTTTCATTCCAATGATCTATCTTCTATTTCTTCTTTCGGAGGCAATGTGATGTTGCTCTCTTCGCTAATCATCTCGTTTTGTCAAGATCATGTTCTTTTCGTGCTTATCCATTTAACCGGAGTGTTGTGTTCTCATTCAAGTTCTTTCATCTTGTCAAGTTTTGCCCCCCATCACAACCGGAGTGCTGTCTGAAATCCTTCTTACCCATTGTGCCATTCTTTCAATAGTTCCGGAGGCAGTGTGTTGTTGATTTCATCAAGTATCTTCCCATCTTCTCAAGTTCATGTTTTTCCTTCCATGTTCAACCGGAGTGCTGCCCAAATTCTTCCTCTCTCATCTTGTTTTAATCGGAGTGGTTTCGAATTCTATCTTGTCCATTAAACTCTTGATTCATGTCTTTGCAACCTTCAAGTTCCCGTAATGTTCCTCGTTCCTCTTTTCTAACGGATTGTTTGCAATCTCGTTCATCTCTAATTGCTCAACCTCTCAAGGTTCGTGGTTTCACTCATTGGTCGAAGAATCAACTTAGTTTTACCTCTTCTCGTCCTCTTCCGTTTCCCCCCGGTGCCATCCTAGATCTCGGGACGAGATCCTCTCGTAGTGGTGGAGTGTTGTAACGCCCCGGATACAACTTTCCATATTCGTAACTCCAGCTCTTGCCTTTTCCGGAGATGTGATTTATTATTTCCTTCGTGGTTGGGTTTTTGTCTGTTGTTTTGCATTTTGTTCTTGTTATGCATCTCGTCTCATGTCATCATCTGCATTTCATCCGCATGTTTTTCAAAACTTGCATCTGTTCATGTTCCGCCGGTTCTCTCCGTTGTCCGTTCTGAGCCCGACCACACTCGCACGCGCCCGCGGTACCTCCGAAATATTATTTTAGAATTGGCATAAAAATGTTCTCAGAATGGGTTGCAACTTGTCGTGCGGTCTTATTATAGTGTAGACAGGCCGCCTGCCAAGTTTCGTCGCATTCGGAGTCCATTTGATAGCCCAACCGTTAAATAAATAACCGCGATATAGTCGGTATATTCGTCGAACGTTTCGGTCTCCGAAACTGTTGCGGGCCTCTCTTCTCTTCTCTCCTCTCAACTCGAGGCCTCTCATCACAGCCCACTAGTTAACCTAGCCCACCTACCTAACCCCCCTCCGCTCCGGGCTATTCGATCAAGATCGAACGGCTCTGAAACGGCCTCAAACCCCCCTAACCCTAGCAAAACTGCTATATATAGCAGCCCCCCTTGTCATTTTTGGGCCTTCTCCTCCCTCCTCCTCGAAATCAGTGCCCCCCAATCATCAGCGCCGCCGCTCCCATCCATTTCCGCGCTCCTCCAGCCCCTGCCCGCCACTTGGCGCCGCCGCCACCACTTCCCAGCCAACCGGCGCCCGCCACCTGGCCTCCCCGCATCCCCCAGCAGCCTCCCACCGCCGCAGGCCCGTCCCAGGCCCGCCCCGGGCCGATCTGGGCCCCGAGCAAGCCCATGCCGCCCCGCTCTCCAAGCGCCCGTCGCCCCGCTCCTCGATCCAATCTAGATCGGGAGGGACGCTGTGCCTCTGCTCGACCTCGCCGCCGGGAAGCCGCCGAGGGGCTCCGCCGCCCCTGCAGGTTGCGCCCCTGCCTCCTCCCTCCTTTCCTCTGTCTCTCCCTCACGTTCTCTCTCCCTGTGCCTTGCAGAGGAGTCTACCATGGCCGTCACCGCCTCGGGTCCTTCGCATCCGTCGCCGGAGCTCCGTCCAGCCGCCGTCGTTGCTCAAACCCGGCCAGAAATGGGGCCCCGCCTCCTCCCGCGGCTGGATCTGCCCGTTCCCGGTCTCGCCGTCGCCTCGAGCCGTCGCCGGAGTCGAGCCGTGCCAGGCTGCCGCTGTCGTCCTGTACTGAGGAGGAGCTCGACTGCGTCGCTCCTGGGCCGCGT
>NC_041385.1:275756126-275828667 GCF_002162155.2 Triticum dicoccoides | reverse complement strand
CTCCTCTCCAGCTGGGCCAAGGCCCATGGGTGAGCGCCCAGAGCCCTCCTCTCTGTTAGCCCAACAGTTCAACCGGATTCAGCCCGTGACTTGTTTTTTTTTCGTGCTGCGATTTTCCTAATTATCCAGTGTATTATCAGTTTTATAGAAAACCCCCTAGACCTCATGCATGTAATAATTAATTAACCGTGCATCGGATTTAAATTAACTTTATATGTATAATGCTCAGAAAATTGTGTAGATTAATAATATGCCATTTTCATCCATGTTTAAAATGTTTAAAATGATGTTTGTGTTAATTTGTATAAATGCCATGTTAAAATGCTTTAATTCATAACTAAATAACCGTAGCTCCGATTTTAATATACTTTATATGTAAATGGGGTGGAAAAATGCCTAGATTAACATGGTGCACTTTATTTTCCTGTTTAACAACCCTAAAATTATGTTATAGGCAGAACAGTACCAAAACTAGAATATGGACATGGGGATTTTCCGGAATTGTTGTTTTGTTGTTCCGGCCTCATTTAAACTTGCCTAAATAGTTAGTTTACTTTTGTTTCACCCCCTTGCCATGCTAATAACATTTAATATTGTTGGGTACATAACTGAGATCAAACTAAATAATTGCATGTGGTGTTTTGTCAATATGCAACTCATTGCATATTGAGCTCCACTTAATTTGTAGTATTGTGTGTTGCACTTTCCATGCCATGCCTCATTAAATCGGACATGCATCATACTTGATTGTGCATCATGCCATGTTTATGCTTGTGCATTTACCATGTTGTTTGTTTCTTTCCGGTGTTGCTTCTTAGTTCCGGTAACGTTGTGATTGTGAGGATTTGTTCGACTACTTCCGCTTGTCCTCTTCATGGACTCGTTCTTCTTCCTTGTGGGATTTCAGGCAAGATGACCGCTACCCTGGATCTCACTACTATCATTGCTATGCTAGTTGCTTCGTTCTATCGCTATGCTGCGTTACCCATCTTTTGCTCATCAAGCCTCCCAAATTGCCATGAACCTCTAACCTTTGACACCCTTCCTAGCAAACCATTGATTGGCTATGTTACCGCTTTGCTTAGCCCTCTTATAGCATTGCTAGTTGCAGGTGAAGTTGAAGATTGCTCCATGGTGGACAGGATTTTGGTTGGGATATCACAATATCTCTTATATTATTAATGCGTCTATATATTTGGTAATGGGTGGAAGGCTCGGCCTTATGCCTAGTGTTTTGTTCCACTCTTGCCGCCCTAGTTTCCGTCATACCGATGTTATGTTCCCAGATTTTGCGTTCCTTACGCGGTCGGGTGATTTATGGGACCCCCTTGACAGTTCGCTTTGAATAAAACTCCTCCAGCAAGGCCCAACATTGGTTTTACCATTTGCCTCACCACCACCTATATTTCCCTTGGGAGTAATTAACCCAAGGGTCATCTTTATTACAACCCCCCCCCCAGGGCCAGTGCTTGTCTAAGTGTTGGTCCGAACCAGAGCCACTTGCAGCGCCACCTCGGGGAAACTCGAGGGCTGGTTTTAGTTGTACGTAGTGTTCATCTGGTGTTGCCTTGAGAACGAGATATGTGCAGCTCCTATCGGGATTGTCGGCGCATCGGGCTATCTTGCTGGTCTTGTTTTACCATTGTCGAAATGTCTTGTAAACCGGGATTCCGAGTCTGATCAGGTCTCCCTGGGAGAAGGTCTATTCCTTCGTTGATCGCAAGAGCTTGTCATGGGCTAAGTTGGGACACCCCTGCAGGGTATAATCTTTCGAAAGCCGTGCCTGCGGTTATAGGCAGATGGGAATTTGTTAATGTCCGGTTGTATATAACTTGACACCAGATCCGAATTAAAACGCATCAACCGCGTGTGTAGCCGTGATGGTCTCTTCTCGGCGGAGTCCGGGAAGTGAACACGGTTTCTGGGTTATGTTTGACGTAAGTAGGAGTTCAGGATCACTTCTTGATCATTACTAGTTGACGACCGTTCCTTTGCTCTCTTCTCGCTCTTATTTGCGTATGTTAGCCACCATACTTACTTAGTCGCTGCTGCAGCCTCACCACTTTACCCCTTCCTTTCCCTTTAAGCTTTGGTAGTCTTGATACCCATGGTAATGGGATTGCTGAGTCCTCGTGGCTCACAGATTACTACAACAACAGTTGCAGGTACAGGTTATGCGATGATCATGACGCGAGAGCGATGTTTGCTTGCGTTGAGTTCTTCTTCTGCTTCTCCGATCAGGGGATAGGTTCCAGGTCGGCAGCATGGGCTAGCAGGGTGGATGTCATTTGAGTTTCTGTTTGTGTTTCATCCGTAGTCGGATGATGCCCTTATGTATTGTGATGTTGTATTCGTGTGGCATTGTATGCCTTATGTATGTATCCCCATCTATTATGTAATGTTGATGTAATGATATCCACCTTACAAAAGCGTTTCAATATGCGGGTCTATCCTTGGTGGGACCTTCGAGTTCCTTTTGGATAGGGTCGCATATTGGGCGTGACAGCTCCCTTCTCCCGAGCCGCGAAACCTCAACCCCTCCTCCATGGCGCCCCCCACCGCACCAATTTCACAGCCGCCCTCCTCCATAATGCCGGAGACGTTGTCCATTTGCCATCGTGCACTGGGCCGTGTGCGTCTTACTCCGTGCTACTGGAGCTGCCTCAACGACGGCCGCGTGAACCGTATCGGAGCCGATTCACCCCCGTCGTTGTTCACGGCGCCAAAGCGGCTCCAACTTCGGATCCGTTCAGAGTCTCGGCGCTGCTTCCCCATAGCCGTCGACCGTCACGACATCATTGCTTCCCTGCCGCCTGTCGCCACCACAACCGCGCCGGCCTCACCGACTCGGCAGCTCGAGTTGCCTACTTCACCATGCCGCCAGATAGGTCGCACCCTCATCTCAAATCACTTTATTTAGGCGTCAATTGTCTGAATTTTATTCTGAGCCAATCGATTCCCAATGGGAAGCAGCACCCCTCGAGGCGGTGGAGCTCCTAGGCTGTCGGTTGGCTGGTGTCTAATGTAAGGGTGTGGGGCCGCAAGTTCGCCGCGGAAGCAGCGCTTAGATGGCTATCTTAGAGTTGTGTGGGTTGAAGGTACTGCCGTCGTCGGATCTGGATGACGGGCAGTCTTTGTGGATTGGCCCGGGGGCGGCGCAACCACGGCAGTGTGGTGGGGCGGGGAACGGGGTTTTGGCCGGGGCTACGGATGGCGGAGGCAGGCTGCTCTGCCGTTCGTCGCTGGCTCTTCGGGGAAGATTCCGAACAGTGCCAGCCAGGAGGCACAAGGCGACATCAAGCCATCCAGCGTAGATCGGACAGTACCAAAATAAAATAAAATCGTGTGACCCCAATTTAGTCTTCAGTCAACAGACATGTGACCACTCTCGTACCTTGCTATTGATCTCTTAGTGTATTTCTTCAGATCAAAGAGATGTGTCATTCTTAACATTATGCGTTATCTGCATCTTCAGCCACACCGTCTTCCGACTCACCGCAGCTGCTCCAACAAGGGAAGCATACACCAGAAGGGAGCTATAGTCCCCACTCAACAGTTCCCTACATCGAAAGTGCGTGCCCGACATGGACAGCCACAACAACTGCAGGGCCATCGACAAGTCAGCACATGATGCTCACTCCTATGGATGGCGGCCAGATAGGTTGCACCCTCATCTTACTTGTGTGCAACATTTATGGCTTTGTTATTCATCTAAGCATGGAAAATAGATTATCACATTTCACTATATATTCATGCTGATCTATTACGGGTCTTGTTCAGGAGTTAACGTTGTTCCATAGTTCAGCTAAGATACTTGTTCTTTAGGTAACGTTGTTCCATAGTTATCATCCATCAGCCAATGCTATCCCACAGGCTGGTGATTACAGTATTATACCACTTCTAGTATTACCTATGTTGTTCTGTATTACTTTTGTGTGCCATCTAGTTAATCTCGAGTACAAACGATACATATTCTGTAGCTTTCATATGTGTTCTCCCTTTAGTTTTTGAGACCTGTTGTTGCTAGTTAACCCTAGTCCTACTATTTATGTTGTCTCCTACAGGCACTCATTACATAAATCTAACTACTAGTTGTCTTCCATGCATGTCAGATATAATTGAACACACTGATATATCCACAAGAACTTCACGGAGCAATGTAAAGGCCAATAAACTTGATGTCAATGATACCCAATATGATGAAACATGTAAAGGGAGTTCTTTAGAAGACTTGCAAAAAGATGATGAATGCTCTTCACCCCCACAAGGTCCTTGCTCTAACTTGGACCGTGAGATGGGTACAACATGCATATAATGTCCTGGAGTGTATCTACTCTGTTGCAATGCCATGTGCTTAGCATGATGATCATGCATGTAAATATGTCATGCCTTCCTATTTTTCAGTACCTATCCCATTCATGATAACATGTTTTCAAATTCAAGTACTGTCATTCTACTCTATCGCAATGCCATCTGCTTAATTTGGACATCATGCTTCTGAATATCTTATGCATTGTTATTCATCAGTATGTACTTCATATGTCTACCATAGCATGTTTTTTTACATTGAAGTGTTGTTCTAGTGCTCTGTTGCAATGCCATCTTTGTTTCCCAATCATACACGTGTATGTTGCCTTAGTTTTTCTGTATGTATTCCTCTAGCATACAGTTTTACATTCAGCTAGTATTTTTTTTACTGTGTTGTCATGTCGTATCCCTAGCTCTTACACCATACTCCCTTCGTCCAGATTACATGTTGTCGAAATGGATAAAAAAGGATGTATATAGAACTGAAATACACCTAGACCCATCCATTTTTTTCCGGATGGAGGGAATACATGTCAATATATCATGCCTTTCTATTCTTCAGTACTTATTCCATATCTCTGATGTAGCATGTTTTATAATTGAAGCACCATTCTTCTATACAAGGCATGCAAAGGGAAGATGACTATGTTCGAATCTGAAGGGTTACAAACAAGGTCTTTGCAAAAGATCCAAACGCCAGGAGATAATAAACCAACTCCAGTTTTTATAGATACTGCTCCAGCATAGAGAAACCCAACTCCTATTGATAATAAGTAGATTCCAGTGGCCAAAGAACTAGTCCGCTCCAGTCTAGAAAAAATATGTCAACTCCATTCTAAGACGTGTGCGTATCCTTGCATCATAAAATTTTATAGCATGCTGATCATATTTTCTACATGTTCCTTACCCATCTCTCTTTTAGAAAATAAGCTTAACAGATAGAAGAATTTCTGCACTGGTATCGTCTGTGAGGAAAGATTCTTGCAAGAATTCTCTATGCTCCGATGCAGATGTAAGTACCTGTTGTATATCACTATATTTTTACATCGGCATGTATTTTGTTAATCGGCGTGAATCCAACATTTATCTGATCTAAATTTAGTTGTAGCAAAATGTATGATTAAAGGCCACAATGTTGTTTTTTGTAAGGAAAACTGTCTGGTAGTTTTGCATCCTGAGCTGCATGAGTGTACTATCTCATATCAGTGGGTTTGAATACTTTGGTTCTGCAGTGGGTCTTCAGTGTTTTTTTACTGTGTTGTCCTATAGTATCCCTAGCTCTTACCCCCTCTGTTCCAAAACAGATGACCCAACATTGTATTAACTCTGTATTAAAGTTAGTACAAAGTTGAGTCATCTATTTCGGAAAGGAGGCAGTACATCATACTACCTCCGTCCGGATTACATGTCGCAGAAATGGATAAAACTGGATGTATCTAGAACTGAAATATGCCTAGACCCATCCATTTATTTCCGGAGGGAGGGAATACATGTCAATATGTCATGCCTTTCTATTCTTTAGTACCTATTCCATCTCTGTTGTAGCATGTTTTATAATTGAAGCACCATTCTTCTATATAAGGCATGCAAGGGGAAGACGGCTATGTTAGAATCTGAAGGGTTACAAACCTGATCTTTGCAAAAGATCCAAACGCCAGGAGATAATAAACCAACTCCATTTTTCATAGATACTGCTCCAGCACAGGGAAACCCAACTCCCACTAATAATAAGCAGATTCCAGTGGCCAAAGAACTAGTCCGCTCCAGTCCAGGAAAAGAATGTCAACTCCATTCTAAGAAGCATGTGCGTATCCTCGCATCATGAAATTTTATAGCATTCTGATCATATTTTCTACATGTTTCTTACCCATCTCTCTTTTAGAAAATAAGGTTAAATGATAGAAGACTTCCTTCATTGGGATTGTATTCGAGGAAAATATCTTGTGGGGATTCTCTGTGCTCCAATGCTGATGTAAGTACCTGTTGTATATCACTATATTTTTACATCAGCATGTATTTTGTAAATCGGCGTGAATCCAACCTTTATCTGATCTAAAATTAGATGTAGCAAAATGTTAAAGGCGCCAATGTTGATTTTTGTAAAGAAAATGCCCATTCATTCATTGTGTCAATGTTGCTTTCGTATTACCTTACCTGGCTGATGATAGCTGTGCCATATTGTGTTAATTTGGTGTAGGCTAGTTGCCCGAACGTCCGTTGTGTCAATGTTGCTTTCCTATTATCTGACCTGGCCAATGATAGCAATGCTAGTGCGTTAATTTGGTGCAGGCTGCTGAAGATACGAAAACAAACTCTGAAAAAAGCAAGGCAACCCCATTGTTTCTTTCCAATAAATCTAGGCCAGGTAATATGGTAATAACTCATGAATAATCTGTTTGGTTGGTTCCCCTCCTAATTTATGTTATGATACAGTAGTCGAGACACTCTCCACTATCAATAATACAAGCCTGCCAAAATCGCCATCTGAATCTGTTCAGTATCCTCTATCTCGAATGCAACGGAAAAAATATATGTTTGTGAATCAATTAATGGCTGAAGCAATGATGGAAATGGTGGAGGAATCAGAGGTGCAGAGTCATGCACAACAACAATTGATCAATGTTTTCAGAGACAGTGTGGCAAAGCAGCAAGAACATGCCCACATCCTTATGGGCGTCATCCGTGCTAAGGTTGCAGATTGTGACGTTGTAGATCGTTAGGTTCTATTCATTTATTTGCACTAGCATCAATCTTTGATTGCCCAGTGGATGTAATTTCCTGTAATATATGCTAGATGTGCAACGTTTTTCCCTGTATGATGTACCTTTGCTTGATCGGTTTTGGTCCTGTGCATAATTGCTCATCGTAATGGGCTCAAATTATCTAATTTGGCCTAAAGAAATGTACAAACTTTAGTGGGCCCATTAAGTTAACGGGTCGTTACCTTGCCGAAAGTTAATGGTCGGCCCTCTTACCTCCCCGGTTGTTAACAGGCTGGCATCAAAGTGGGCAACTGGTGAGCCCATTTGATTTCATGGGCCGTTAATAGTCCGTTACTAAGTTCGGGCTACATATGGCCCAACTATACTATGGGCCTTTAGCAGGCCGAAAGAGACAGCGGGCTTGTACTAGACCATGAAGAGCATGGGCCGCTAAGAGGCCGAAAGTCAGGTCGTATTGTAAATGATCCAACTGTGTTGTGGGCCTTTAGCGGGCCGAAAGAGAAACCGGGCTGGTATTAGACCATGAAGGGCATGGGCCGTTAAAAGGCCAAAACTCAGGTCCGACTACAAATGGCCCAACTCATTTATGGTCCGTTAACAGGCTGAAAGGCACATAGGGCCGGGAATTGGCCCAACACTTAAATGGGTCACTGAAAGGCCAAAACTCAGGTCCAATTACAAATGACCCAACTGATTTATGGGTCGTCAATAGGCTGAAAGACACACCGGGCCGGAAATTGGCCCAACACTTAAATGGGTCGCTAAAAGGCCGAAACTTAGATCTGACTACAAATGGCCCAACTGATTTATGGGCCATCAACAGGCTGAAAGAAATATCGGGCTGGAAATTAGCCCAACATTTAAATGGGTTGCTAAAAGGCCGAAAGAAGTATATCCTGGAAATTGGCCCATCCACTGAATGGGTCGTTAACAGGCCGAAATCTCATCGGGCCGATATTGAGCCCAAATATATAGTGGGCTGTTAACAGGCTCAAACTGATGATGGGCTGCAATGGTGTCAAATCTTTAATGGGTCGTTGACAGGCCGAATTGGCACATCTCGTATGGGTCGTGGGCTTAAATGGACCTGCCACAAGTAGGCCTTATATGGGCCGGCCTGCTAATTTTTACTGGGCCAGCCTTTTTCACTGGAATGGGCCACTGTTGGGCCGTGCCATGTGTCGACCTATCATAGGCGCCTCCTATCCAATGAGTGGATGACATCAGTCTCAATGGTGAGGCAACACGTGTTTCCTCTGGCCAATGATGATTTTACACGTGGAAAATCCCCGTTGGTCCGGGCTGTTAACGGGTTATCGAATCCAAAACCGGACCCGATAGCTTAACTGTGTTCCGTTATGGTGGATGCTATGTGTCGGTCACCCTTGATGAAAGCACTTCTGTGACGCACGATTTATCGTCATGGAAGTGGACATTTCCATGAAGGTAATTTTGGTAATGTCATGGAACACTTCTACGACAGCACAGGTATGACTATCCTGATTCTGTCATAAAATCATCATGGATGTACATGCATGACAAAAAACGCGACCTAATGTGACAAACACGTATCATCATGGAAGTGTATTTTTTTGTAGTGAAGGCCAAGTCAGAGAAGCCAAATATCATCAAGAGAAGCCTCCCTTGTCGGGCAGGCGAGCCCGGCAAGGCGCGAGGCCACCCCGAGAAGAAGATGACCAAGGCGTCCCGGCAGGGCTTGCCGGGACTCGTGGAGACCAGATTACCTCACCAACTACTCCACGACGACCCACGTCGCTCGTCAGTGCGGTGTCAAGCCGTGGAGTGATTAAGTGGCAACCATTCGCCACATGGCAGCCACTTCCTACCAAGGAAACCCACAGATGACACACGTCCTATGACGTGTGGAACAAGCAGGCATGGAGCTAGCGAGATAGCCCGACAAGCCTTGTCAGGAAACCAACAACATGACACTAAGCGGCACATTAAATGCGCACTGTCAGCCTGCAGAGTTAGGTACAATAGCACTATTTGCTATCATATCAGTGTCTAATGACTAAATTGCCACTGTGCTGACCCCTTGACCTATAAAAGGAGGCCCATGGCAATAGTTCGAGAGGTAAAAAAAGTTAGATCACTCGCACCCCCGTACGCGCGTAGTCGTTGCCGCCCCGAGGCAAGCCCTGTCGGGCAAGTGTACTACGCACCACCACCACTTTTCCACCATCAATCCACCAAAGTAGGAGTAGGGTTTTATGCCTCACGGCGGCCTGAACCTGGGTAAAATTGCCCGTGGATCTCTGTCGTGCTGCCTCACATTGGTCTGCTCTTTGTGCAACGCGACTCCCCCCTGTCGAACCAGCAAGTGGTTGTCCTGGTCCCATAGGTGGCATGGTTTCCCGCGACATCTTTGGCACGCCAGGTAGGGGGAGCGCTTGCGTGAACCTGGAGACGTAAGCAGCACATCGTCTTCATTTCCGTCCACGTCCTCGGCGACGCCATCGACCATGGCGCCTGCAAAGACGCAGAAGCAGAGTGGGGCCGTCCCCGAACTACATTGTTGCTCTCTGTGCCTCGCCGTGGTCGTGGCTGCGGCGATGATCCCCGTTGATGGCAAGAGACCCATCCTGGCGGCCCGTATGGTACATCCGCCGTTCGGGCGCTACTCGGAGAAAGGACACGGAACATGCGGACGCGAACTTCCTCCTTCCCGTCCCTTCCCTTCGTCAGCAGTCGAATCGCTTTAGCCCCAGCGACATCGGCGTCAACGACTACCACGCGACGCTTGGTCCAGAATTTGCCATACCTAGGGCAATCCTAAGTGAAACGTTGGTATGAGTCCGTCAATTGACGCCCCGGCAAGTGTATTTTGGTGAGGCTGCCTGCGTTGGAATGACCCGCGCACCAGCGGCCACTGGACTAGCCCAAAAGGAGAAGAGAAATAGGGAGGAGGACCAGAGAAGCTTGGCACTATGCCCCGGTATCTGCCAACCACGCGAAATGCATATCGGCCCCTGCCAAGGACGAAGAAACCACCTGTTGTGCTCTTGCTCTGTCGGGTGCCGTTTTGCTCGGCGCGCGCGGCCCGACAGAGGAGAAAGAAGCTCAGAACAAAATCTAAGTCCACATTATCATTTCTTGATTGATGCTTTAGTATTCTTTGCAGTAATTTATCCATTAACCATGGTGACCCTTTGTATTGTGAAAATCCTCATGTGATGGAACCTTGGCCAGCTTCTTTGGTTGCTCCATCATCATGTCCAGAGCCATGCTCTCAGGACGAGAGGCTACACCGAGAACTACCTGGGAAAAACCTGTCGGGACGCATCCACGCCAAGATGACTATTAAGGGTCGGACCCTTACGATAATCGCTGCAATATGATACTGGCAGGCATCCATAGCGTACATAGGAACGGTTCATACGAAGGAAAACATACGGGGCTCAAGGGGATAAACGAGAGATTAAGATTCAACCCAGAATATCAGTTTCACACAAACATCAGAGATAGGATGACTAAACACAAAATATGCGACATGTTTCATTACAGGGCAGCAGCGGCCCGATACTTGGCCTGGCACCAAGCGGAGCGATTCAAACTCAGAGGACCCTGTCGGCCCGTGATGCAGCTTTCTACTTGGCAGCTGCGACATTGGCACCCGCTGGGGGCTTCTTGAATCCATCGTCGAGGTCACGATCTGGGTGGCGGCAGGTGATGTTGCTTAGGACCATGAAGAGGGCGTTGCGGGCCAGCTTCCGGGACTCGGTCGTGAAGCATTGGGCCCTCCCTGCTTCATGCGCCCCCAGCTTCTCGATCAGCTCATTAAAGAAGACTCCCAACTTGGCGCTCGGGACCTCGTGTTGGTTGAGCGAGAAAACTGGGCCGTCCATGCCCATTTCCGCAGCCTGAGTACCAAGACACTCAGCTATGTCGATCAGGCTCTTGATCCAGAGGTTGCTCAGGTTGACCTGGTTCTTCAGCTTGTCCTTAGCATCCTATCGGAGACAATTAGCGTTGTCCAAATCCCTGGACAACAGCTGATGGCGGGACTCAAGTGACTCTGCCAAGCTTTCCAATGTGCTGAAGCTCGACTTTAGGTCTGAGATTTCACCGTTGGCAGCTTCAAGGCTCTGAGTCTTGGAAGAGAGCTGCGTTTGCACGTCAGCCAAGATGATCTTCGCCTTCCGGGCTTCCTCCTTGAGGGCGTCCAACTCCTTGGTGCTCCTGGCGAGATCTTCTGCCCGCTCAGACACCTGTCGGTCAAGATCAGTCTTGGCGGTGGACACGGCAGCAAGATCATCAGTGAGCTTCTTCATTTGAGCAGCAGAGTCAATAGCAATAGCATTCTGAGATGCGTCATGCTTTTCCTCCAGATCCTTGGTGCGCCAGCAAACAAGAGCCTCCAATTCATCATCCTTGGCGCGAAGGGTAGCCTCAAGCTTCTCCTCCCGAAGGGAAATTTCTCGCTCTGTGACGTCCAGGGAAGCCTTGCGGTCCGCTAGACGTGCCTTGCATGCCATGACATCCTCCCGCATCACCTGGAGTGTCTCTTGCTGCCTCGAGAGCACCTTGAATTGCTTGTCGTGCCACTCGCGCAGCTCCAAGCCCTTATCCTTCACCTTCTGGCTCATCTTGTCGACAGATTCATGTCGCACCTTGAGCTCCAGCCACTTCTGATTGTGCCGAGCTTGCATCTCCTTTATGCCCGCTGCCATGGATTCCATGAAGGACAAGTCCATGGCGACGGCGACCGAGTCGTCAACCTCCCCAGCTTCTTGTTAAAGCGGGGCCAAGACACATCGAAGCTCCTCGGCAAGCTCGGCGTCCATCGTCAAGGATAGACCGGGGGGCTCCAACTCCTGGTGGCGACAGCACCATGGCTAGCGTGCTCGAGGAGGACGGAGTGATCTTGATGGCCGACCCAGTGGCAGGGAGTGGGCCCATAGTATGAAGAGGAATCTTCACCTCTACAGCCGTTCCCTCTGCTAGGACGATCTCAGAAGAACGCTACATCACCATCAGGGGCCCCTGCGCATCCCCGACAACGAGATCCCGTCCCTCCGCGGCGGCAAAGTCCATGACCTCTTCCGTGGATGCCTTTCCTATGTTGACGGCCGCCTCTAGTGGTTCTGGCTCTTCGGCTTGGTGTCCTGTGGATGAAAAGAACAAAGGACAATGAGGAAGCAGAGGTTTAAAAAAAGGAGAGAGAGGAAAAGAGAAAAAGGAAGAAGCAAAGGAGGAGCAAATAGAGTACCTGGAGAAATCTGCCGGACAGGAGCCTGATACGTCTCCAACGTATCTATAATTTATGAAGCATTCATGCTATTTTATTATCAGTTTTGAATGATTACGGGCTTTATTATACACTTTTATATTACTTTTGGGACTAACCTATTAAATGGAGGCCCAGCCCATATTGCTGTTTTATTGCCTATTTCAGTATTTCGAAGAAAAGGAATATCAAACGGAGTCCAAACAGAATGAAACCTTCGGCAGCGTGATTTTTGGAACGAACGTGACCCAGGAAACTTGGAGTGCAAGCTAGGGGAGCATCGAGGAAGCCACGAGATAGGGGGGCGCGCCCACCCCCCTGGGCGCACCCTACCCTCTCGTGGGCCCCTCGAGGCTACCCCCACCGACTTCTTTTGCCTATATATTCCCATATACCCTAAAAACATCGAAGAAGAAGATAGATCGGGAGTTCCGCCGCCGCAAGCCTCTGTAGCCACCAAAAACCTCTCGGGAGCCCGTTCCGACACCCTGCCGGAGGGGGAACCCATCACCGGTGGCCATCTTCATCATCCCGGCGCTATCCATGACGAGGAGGGAGTAGTTCACCCTCGGGGTTGAGGGTATGTACCAGTAGCTATGTGTTTGATCTCTCTCTCTCTCTCTCCCGTGTTCTCTCTATGGCACGATCTTGATGTATCGCGAGCTTTGCTACTATAGTTGGATCTTATGGTGTTTCTCCCCCTCTACTCTCTTGTGATGAATTGAGTTTTCCTCTTGAAGTTATCTTGTCAGATTGAGTCTTTAGGGATTTGAGAACACTTGATGTATGTCTTGTCGTGCGTATCTGTGGTGACAATGGGATATCACGTGATCCACTTGATGTATGTCTTGGTGACCAACTTGCAGGTTCCGCCCATGAACCTATGCATAGGGGTTGGCACACGTTTTCGTCTTGACTCTCCAGTAGAAACTTTGGGGCATTCTTTGAAGTACTTTGTGTTGGTTGAATAAGATGAATCTGAGATTGTGTGATGCATATCATATAATCATGCCCATGGATACTTGAGGTGACAATGGAGTATCTAGGTGACATTAGGGTTTTGGTTTATTTGTGTCTTAAGGTGTTATTCTAGTATGAACTCTTTAATAGATTGATCCGAAAGAATAACTTTGAGGTGGTTTTGTACCCTACCATAATCTCTTCGTTTGTTCTCCGCTATTAGTGGCTTTGGAGTGACTCTTTGTTGCATGTTGACGGATTGTTATATGATCTATCTATGTTATTATTGTTGAGAGAACTTGCACTAGTGAAAGTATGAACCCTAGGCCTTGTTTCCTATCAGTGCAATACCGTTTATGCTCACTTTTATCATTAGTTACCTCACTGTTTTTATATTTTCATATTACAAAAACATATATCTACCGTCCATATTGCACTTGTATCACAATCTCTTCGCCGAACTAGTGCATCTATACAATTTACCATTGTATTGGGTGTGTTGGGGACACAAGAGACTCTTTGTTATTTGGTTGCAGGGTTGTTTGAGAGAGACCATCTTCATCCTACGCCTCCCACGGATTGATAAACCTTAGGTCATCCACTTGAGGGAAATTTGCTACTGTCCTACAAACATGTGCACTTGCAGGCCCAACAACGTCTACAAGAAGAAGGTTGCGTAGTAGACATCAAGCTCTTTTCTGGCGCCGTTGCCGGGGAGGCTGGGTAAGCGGCACTCACACCCCGTCAACTAAGCTCTTTTCTGGCGCCATTGCCGGGGAGGTGAGTGCTTGAAGGTATATCTTTAGATCTTGCAATCGAATCTTTTTGTTTCTTGTTTATCACTAGTTTAGTTTATAAAAGAAAAACTACAAAAAAATGGAGTTGAGTTTGTCTCATACGCTTCATCTTTTTAATATCTTTCATGAGTATGATGGAAAGGAAAATTGTGCTCAAGTGCTAGAAGAAGAATGCATTAAAATGCTTGGTACTAAATCTTTGTATGATGAGCATGATTTCAATGTTGTTAGTATGAACTCTTTGAATACCCCTAGTACTAATGATGATTGCACTAGTTATGATGAAAATGTCTCTTATAAGCATGTTGATTTTTATGGAGTGGATTGGATTTGCAAGTACACACCAAATAGGGAAGATATTTTTTGCAAGAGGCATAAGTATTTAGAAACTAAATTGTTTCAAGAAAGCCTTGATGTTTGTGCTAAAAAATTCAATATTTTTCGCGCCCCTTGTGAACTTTGCAATGAACGTGGTCATTTAAATCTCCAATGCAAATTGTTTCATGATCGAATCGTGTCCAAAAATTGTGATAGCTTGATTACCCTTGGGCATCATAAAGAGCTTAGTCTTCTTTTGGGGTATGAAGAAATGAAACGTATAACTGAGGGTATTCCAAAATTTAATCTTGATAGATTTCTTGATTTTGATCTGGAGAAGATTTATATGTTTTGTGCGGTGAATTGCATTGAAAATCCTTATATTGCCAATTACCTAAATAAAAGAAAGCAATTAGAAGATGAAGAGAATACTAATGAAAGGGAAGAGACTTCCCAATATCCTCCTATTATTTCTTATGATGAATCGGGTAACGAGGAGGAGCTTTCTATTCAACCAATCTCGTTAATAAGGAGCTCAAAGAGGAAGGTTGAACCCACACATAATATGAAGAAGAAAAATAAAAGAAAGGAGCAACAAAGGTAGAAAGGTATCCCTCCCAAATGATGTTGCTCCTACTACTCATTGTGATGATGATAATTGCTATACTATTGGTGCCATCCATATTTTTAATGATGAGAGTGATTATGCTTATGATATGAAAGGCCCAAGCTTGGGGAAGCTATGTTTCATGAGGATGAAATATTTGAGAATATATTTGCTGAAATTAATGTTTGTCCCAAGCTTGGGGATGCTATGTTTAATGAAGATGATATTGTTAGCATCCCAAGTTTTGATATGCAAAGTTGTTATGATGATAGCATGCCTCTTACCTATGATGATTATACTGATGAAAGTGGGTTTGGAAGAGTGTCCACTTTAGGAAGTAGTGATCCCACTATTTTGGAGAATGTTGAATTTTATTGTGATGAATACGGAAGTGGATTTGGAAGAGTGTCATCTTTATTTAGTGATTCCACTATCTTGGGAGAGGTTTCAATCGATTGTGATGAGAACGAAGTTGCTACATATGATGATTATTGTGATGAAACTTATGCTATAAGAAGTAGTGATGATTATATTTATAAAACTTGTCATGATTATGATTACCCTTTTTCTTAATATTACTCTTTTAATGTGGAACCAATTTTTAGTGTTCAAGTCTCTTATGATACTCCCACTATTCCGAATGAGAAGAATTTTGCTTATGTGGAGCGTAGTAAATTTTCTATGATTATAGATCATGAAAATAATGCTTTAGGTGCTGGTTATATTGTTGAATTCATTCATGATGCTACACAAAATTATTATGAGGGAGGAATATATGCTTGTAGGAATTGCAATAATGTCAAGTTTCCTCTCTATGTGTTGAAAATCTTGAAGCTATGCTTGTTTTACCTTCCTATACTAGTTGGTTATTGTTCCCATAAGTTGTTTGCTCACAAAATCCCTATGCATAGGAATTGGGTTAGACTTAAATGTGCTAGTCATATGCTTCATGATGCTCCCATTATGTTTCAATTCTTATCTTTTATGTGAGCATCATTGTCATCATCATGCCTAGCTAGAAAGGCATTAAAGAAAAGCGCTTGTTGGGAGACAACCCAATATTGATCCTTACTGTTTTTGTGTGTCCACATGATTATTCTACTGTAGTAATCATGTTTTATAGCTTTTGTTTCAATAAAGTGCCAAGTAAGACCTTTGGGATAGCTTACGGTGATAGTTGTGTTGATCCTGCTGAAAATCAGAAACTTTTTCACCCAGTAATTTAGTTTTTTTAATTCACAGAAACGTGATTATGATCTTATTATTTTTGATCTGGATTGGTACACAAATTGTTTAGGACTTCCTAATTTGGTAGGATTTTTGTTGTTCCAGAAGTATACATTTGATACAGATTACTACAGACTGTTCTGTTTTTGACAGATTCTGTTTTCTATGTGTTGTTTGCTTATTTTGATGAATCTATGAGTAGTATCAGAGAGTATGAACCATAGGTAAGTTGGAATACAGTAGATTTTACACCAATATGAATTTAGAATTAGTTCATTACAGTACCTAAGTGGTTGTTTTATTTTCTTATACTAACGGAGCTTACGAGTTTTCTGTTGAGTTTTGTGTTGTGGAGTTTTCAAGTTTTGGGTAAAGATTCGATGGACTATGGAATAAGGAGTGGCAAGTGCCTAAGCTTGGGGATGCCCAAGGCACCCCAAGGTAATATTCAAGGACAACCAAGAGCCTAAGCTTGGGGATGCCCCGGATGGCATCCCCTCTTTCGTTTTCGTTCATCGGTAACTTTACTTGGAGCTATATTTTTATTCAACACATGATATGTGTTTTGCTTGGAGCGTCATTTTCTTTTGTTAGTATTTGCTTTCTGTTATTTAGAATAATGTTTTGCATCTTTAGTTTCAATAAAAATGTCAAGGATAGCCTTTACCATGCTTATTTTGCTAGTATACATGTTGCTGTTTGAAAACAGAAAGTTTACCGCTGTTGCAAAAATTCCCTAGAAAAGTAAGAGAATCATATAATGATGAAACCTTTTGCATAATGAGATCTGATAAATTTACCACAGTGGGAGTTTTATCTCATAATTTTTGGAGTTAGTGAAGTATTGATACTCTTGCATTCTTTACAGACTGTACTGTTTTGGCAGATTGCTGTTATGTTTGCATTGTTTGCATATGTTTGCTTGTTTAATGATTCTATTTGAGGATAGGAGTATTAAATATGCAGAGGCATTTAGTATGCAATGTTGAATAATAATTTTAGTGATTTATTACAGTAGAAAATGATAAGGTTTTGCATTGGTTTATACTAACCTATCTCACGAGTTCTTGTTAAGTCTGTTGTGGATGAAGCTTTTCATAAAAAGAGAAACCATGATATGAGAGGAATTAAGGAGATGCAAAAGTTCAAGCTTGGGGATGCCCAAGGCACCGCAAGATAACATTTCAGGAAGTCTCAAGCATCTAAGCTTGGGGATACCCCGGTAGGCGTCCCACCTTTCTTCTTCAACAACTATCGGTTAGTATCGGTTGAGCCTAAGCTTTTGCTTCTTCACATGAGTTGCGCTATCCTTGCAATGTCATTTTATTTTGTTTTGCTTGCTGTTTGAATACAATACCAAGATCTGAAATTCTTAAATAAGAGAGAGTCTTCGCATAGTTACATAATTATTTAGCTACTCGTTAATCTTCACTTATATCTTGTTGGAGTAGTTTGTCATTTACTCGTGTGCTTCACTTATATCCTATGAGTAAATTGTTGAATGAGTTGATTGTCATAAATCTGAAATTATATATGTTTCATTTTCTTATCCCATGAGGAGTAATGACTTCACTTCTAAGAAGTAGAGGTTGTAAATTTATTGAAGGTTAGCAAGCATTGTATTGGTCATTTGAACAATTCATGAAAGAATATTGAAGTGAGAGAGATTTCACATATAAATACACTATCCTAGACATATTTTATAATTGGGAGCACTCATTAAGTATGACATGCTAAAGAGTTGATGTTGGACAAGGGAGACAACGTAATGGGTTATGTTTTCGCACATCTCAGTTAAAGTATATTGTCATGGATCATTCAAACATGTTGAGATTGCCTTTCCCCCTCATGCTAGCAAAAATTCCTTGCACCAAGTAGAGATACTACCTGTGCTTCCAAATATCCTTAAACCCAGTTTTGCCATGAGAGTCCACCATACCTACCTATGGATTGAGTAAGATCCTTCAAATAAGTTGTCATCTGTGCAAGCAATAAAAATCGCTCTCTAAATATGTATGATCTTTTGGTGTGAAGAAAATAGCTTTATACGATCTTGTTATGGAAGCAATAAAAGCGACGGACTGCATAATAAAGGTCCATATACAAGTGGCAATATAAATGACGTTCATTCGCATTAAGATTTTGTGCATCCAACCCTAAAAGCGCATGACAACCTCTGCTTCCCTCTGCGAAGGGCCTATCTTTTACTTTATGTCTTTTACTTTATGCAAGAGTCAAGGTGATCTTCACCTTTCCCTTTTTTCATTTTATCCGTTGGCAAGCACCTCGTGTTGGAAAGATCCTGATATATATATCCAATTGGATGTAAGTTAGCATGAACTATTATTGTTGACATCACCCAAAGGTGAATACGTTGGGAGGCAACACTATAAGCCCCTATCTTTCTCAGTGTCCGATTAAAACTCCATAACCATTAGTATTGCGTGAGTGTTAGCAATTGTAGAAGACTATATGATAGTTGAGTATGTGGAGTTTGCTATTCCTGAAAATAAGATGAATTGTAATGGTTTGATGACTAAGTATGAAGTTTGCTAGTTTTCAAGAAAGTTTATGGTCTATGCTTTAACATATGAATTGCTTGTTACTTGTTCGTGAGAAGTTTTATGAGATGAACTACTGTTATGACATATAATCATGCTAGAAAAGGTGATTGAAATTATAATTGATCAAACTTGTGCACCTTCTAGCATTCACACTTCATAAATTCTTTCTTTTATCATTTACCTACTCGAGGACGAGTCGGAATTAAGCTTGGGGATGCTGATACATCTCCAACGTATCTATAATTTATGAAGCATTCATGCTATTTTATTATCAGTTTTGAATGATTACGGACTTTATTATACACTTTTATATTACTTTTGGGACTAACCCATTAACCGGAGGCCCAGCCCATATTGTTGTTTTATTGCATGTTTCAGTATTTCGAAGAAAAGGAATATCAAACGGAGTCCAAACGAAATGAAACCTTTGGCAGCGTGATTTTTGAAACGAATGTGACCCAGGAAACTTGGAGTGCAAGCCAGGGGAGCATCGAGGAAGCCACGAGATAGGGGGCGCGCCCACCCCCTTGGGCGCGCCCTACCCTCTCATGGGCCCCTCTAAGCTCCCCCGACCGACTTCTTTCGCCTATATATTCCCATATACCCTAAAAACATCGAAGAAGAAGAAGATAGATCAGGAGTTCCGCAGCCGCAAGCCTCTGTAGCCACCAAAAACCTCTCGGGAGCCTGTTCCGGCACCCTGTCGGAGGGGGAACCCATCACTGGTGGCCATCTTCATCATCCCGGCGCTATCCATGACGAGGAGGGAGTAGTTCACCCTCGGGGCTGAGGGTATGTACCAGTAGCTATGTGTTTGATCTCTCTCTCTCTCCCGTGTTCTCTCTATGGCACGATCTTGATGTATCGCGAGCTTTGCTACTATAGTTGGATCTTATGATGTTTCTCCCCCTCTACTCTCTTGTGATGAATTGAGTTTTCCTCTTGAAGTTATCTTGTCAGATTGAGTCTTTAGGGATTTGAGAACACTTGATGTATGTCTTGCCGTGTGTATCTGTGGTGACAATGGGATATCACGTGATCCACTTGATGTATGTTTTGGTGATCAACTTGCGGGTTCCGCCCATGAACCTATGCATAGAGGTTGGCACACATTTTCGTCTTGACTCTCCGGTAGAAACTTTGGGGCATTCTTTGAAGTACTTTGTGTTGGTTGAATAAGATGAATCTGAGATTGTGTGATGCATATCGTATAATCATGCCCACGGACACTTGAGGTGACAATGGAGTATCTAGGTGACATTAGGGTTTTGGTTGATTTGTGTCTTAAGGTGTTACTCTAGTACGAACTCTTGAATAGATTGATCCAAAAGAATAACTTTGAGGTGGTTTCGTACCCTACCATAATCTCTTCGTTTGTTCTCTGCTATTAGTGGCTTTGGAGTGACTCTTTGTTGCATGTTGAGGGATTGTTATATGATCTATCTATGTTATTATTGTTGAGAGAACTTGCACTAGTGAAAGTATGAACCCTAGGCCTTGTTTCCTATCATTGCAATATTGTTTACGCTCACTTTTATCATTAGTTACCTCGCTGTTTTTATATTTTAAGATTACAAAAACCTATATCTACCATCCATATTGCACTTGTATCACAATCTCTTCACTGAACTAGTGCACCTATACAATTTACCATTGTATTGGGTGTGTTGGGGACACAAGAGACTCTTTGTTATTTGGTTGCAGGGTTGTTTGAGAGAGACCATCTTCATCCTACGCCTCCCACGGATTGATAAACCTTAGGTCATCTACTTGAGGGAAATTTACTACTGTCCTACAAACCTATGCACTTGTAGGCCCAGCAATGTCTACAAGAAGAAGGTTGCGTAGTAGACATCAGAGCCTTTGTTTCCCCGACAATGGTTGTTCCAGGGCCCCGAGCTTCACCCTCTACCGTATCGGTCCCGGCGGCCTCCCATGTGGCTTCATCCACAAAGGGTTCTATGGGGCTATCCCCAGCTCGAGAGGCGGGGGAAGTGTGCCCCTCAGGGAGGGGCTCGCTCTGCATCGTCTCGCCTCCGCCACCTGGAGAGATAGGAGGGCCGTCTCTGTCGCCTCCGGCGGGTGGAACCAAGTCCCCGCTCCTGGGCCGAGGGCTGGATTAGGGGCTCGACACAGGATCCTCTGCCTTGCTCTGTGCCAAGGCCGAGCTCTCTATGCCCTTCAACGACCTGAGATGCCGGAGCTTCCTCCGAGAGCGATGGATGAGGGTTTCGGTCGCCTCCTACACCTCCCTGTCGGTGACAACAAACATAAGAGGTCAGTCAGCAAAAATATCTGGATATGCACAAGTTGTTCGCAAAATAAATCCTCCTTACTTTTATACAATGAGCATGGAGTCCAAGTCGAACTCCATGGGAAGTGAGGGCTCCCTTCTCCTCTTCAGGGGCGCAAGGGCAGAGCTCTCCGGCTGCCACGGCACCCGGTGCGGAGCCGTGGGATCAGACGAAGACGAGTCCTATGAAGAACTCAAACTCGAGCTGGAGTCGCGGTCGTCCTCATTCACCGCTCGCCCGGTGGAAGCGGCCTTGGTCTTGGAGAGGCGAGGAGATTGGCGGCATGCCACCTCGGCCTTGGAGGCTTTGGTGGTCGTCTTCTTCACCTTCCTGACAGCTAGGCCGGCAGAGGCACGCTTGCGGGTGCGCTGCTCAGGGTCCGGCTCGGGGGCTTGCGGCCTGGCTGCAAGCCACTCCTTAGGCTCTGCCACCTCGCCGACCTCCTCCTCCTTCTGGAGCTCCTTTGTTGCCGTGGCTAGGATGTCTAGCCCGGCAAGATTGTCTCCGGCAAGATTGTCTCCGGCAAGATTGTCCCCGGCAACTCCGGTCGTGGCCTGCGCCTCGCTGCCGCCCTGGGAATAACTCCCGTCCCCAGCCTTCCCCTTTCTTTTTCCGGCCTTCGCCATCTCTGCAAGGCGGGCCGCCTTGGCCTCCTCGGCCCTTCTCAAAATATACGCCACCTCCACAGAAGAGGTGGGCTTGTACATCCTGGTCTCAATCCTGGTGGCTCTCTCCTCCAGGGTGTTCGACCACTCGAGCTCCTCATCCAGGGTTGGTATCTACCAATCGCTTGCTACTCCATCAGCATTATTGTCCGGCATCCATTTCAAAATCTAGTCCTGGGCAGAATTGAAGTTCAGAGGGATGATGGTTGTCGGGAGCTTGAACAACTCGAAGCGACCAAATAGTTGGTCGCACAACCAAGCATGGCCATAAACCGACAGGTTATTGGCCAACTCGGGTAACAACCTCATCATGTCTGCCGCATCCCCATACAGCCACGCGGATCTATCCCTTTCCTACAACAGTGAGACGCAGCAGAGAAGGAAGTCCATCCCCACATGCTCTATGATTAGCCCGGCAGCCCCCAGACAGATGATCTTGTTGATTGTCGGGCGCAGCCTGTATTCAGTAAATCCCTAGGCGCTCCAATCCCTCCCGCGCTCGACACATTCCTTCCGAACTTCACAGAAATCTGAGGCCTCCTTGTCCTAAATCCACCACCAATCGCCTCTCCACTAATCCCACCTTTCGCGCTGATACCCAGGGAGGTAATCGTAGATCTTCCTCGCCACGCGTTGCATCCAGCTAATAACCTCGGAGCGGTAGGCTCTGCTGTCCACTCGCGGGACAAAGTAATGCCGGAACAGATCCACATTGGGCTTGACTCTGACAAAATTCTCGCACAAATGCGCAAATATGGCCATGGTAGCCATTGCATTTGGCGTGAAATCGAGGAGGTGGAACCCGAAGACGTTCATGATTGCCTCAAAGAACCCAGAGAAAGGGGGACAAAGACCATAGATGAAATAAGCGGAGAAGAATCGGTAGGAGTCCTGCGGAACCACCTTCTCTGCCACATAAACCACGGGCACTCTGTGCCCTTTCTTCCTGGGCCTCCCCCAAAAATACCCATACCTTTCCTGAAGGCCTGGGCCACTCAGATTTGACGGAGGGAAGACAACATCTTCGCTCCACCTCTTGCTCAGCTCCGCCCCTCACTTGCTTCCCTCGGCGGCGACCTCCTTCGCCGCAGCCGTCTGCTTCTTCTTGTCTGCTGGTTTCTTCCCCATCCCGGCGGCAGCGACGCAGAAGGGATCAATAGGAAGAATGGCGGCGGAAGGGAGAGAGGAGGAACTGTTGTTTGGCTTGCAGAGGAAGAAGATGGAAAGCAGTGCAGAAGATAGATGGATCGTACCGCTCCGTTTTTTTCGCTCTTAAGGGGGAAGAGGTGAACGAAGGCGCGATGCTTTAGAAAGTTACCCTTTTACCTTAACTGCTACAGTCCCATGATCCCACGACGCGCAGTAGTTACGCAAAATGGACGTTGGATTGACCAGTCATCATGGTGAACTGGCACGTGCAGCCCTCTCCTGCCACGTGTCTGCGCACGGTTTTGGGCCTAAGCCAACATGCCCCGCGACACGTGTGGCTCAGGCCCGGGGGCTTATCTCAGGGAAAATATATAGGGGGCCATATATTCTCCCCTGACTTGCACACGGACAAGCCAAGATCAAAACAAGATAAACAAGAGACCAAGAGATTCAAAGCATCAACAAGCAGATCAGAAGGATCCAAGGCCAAGTCAGAGAAGCAGATATCATCAAGTGAGAAGCCTCCCTTGTCGGGCAGGCGAGCCCGGCAAGGGGCGAGCCACCCCCAGAATAAGATGACCAAGGCGTCCCGGCAGGGCCTGCCGGGACTCGCGGAGACCAGATTACCTCACCAACTACTCCACCGCGACCCACGTCATCGATCAGTGCGGTATCAAGCTGCAGAGTGATTAAGTGGCAACCATTCGCCACATGGCGGCCACTTCCTACCAAGGAAACCCACAGATGACACCCGTCCTATGACATGTCGAACAAGCAGGCATGGAGCTGGCGAGATAGCCCGGCAAGCCTTGCCGGGCAACCAACGACATGACTCTAAGCGGCGCATTAAATGTGCACTGTCAGCCTTTAGAGTTAGGTATGATAGCACTATTTGCTATCATACTAGTGTCTAATGACTAAATTGCCACTATGGTGACCCCTTGACCTATAAAAGGAGGACCATGGCAACAGTTCGAGAGGTAAAAAAAGTTAGATCACTCGCACCCATGTACGCGCGTAGTCACTGCCGCCCCGAGGCAACCCCTGCTAGGCAAGTGTACTACGCACCACCACCACTTCTCCACCATCAATCCACCAAAGCAGGAGTAGGGTTTTACGCCTCACGGCGGCCTGAACCTCGGTAAAATTTCCCGTGTGATCTCTACCATGCTACCTCATGTTGGTCTGCTCTTTGTGCAACGCGACTCCCCCTGCCAAACCAGCAACGGGACGTCCTGGTCCCATAGGTGGTCGTGGTTTCCCGCGACAGTAGTCAATAAACGAGAGAATTGCACAACGAGCGGCTGACACCAAGGACCCAGCAGCCCGCCCAGTTCTTTTTGTTTTTCAGATGGAAGTAGGATGTCAACTAGGCTGTGCGGGCCACTCTGGCCTGTCTAGCCAGCCTTTTATCTTATGTTTACCACAAGACCAGCCCAGTAGTTTTTTTCTTTTTGAAAATGGCTAGCCCAGTTTTTTTGTTCTTTTCCAGAATACCCAACCGAGGCCTACTTGCTTTTGTCAGCCCTGCTGGGCTGCAAATCTTTCAAGACGAGGAGAGTTTCATTCGGCCTGCCCAGAAAATGGGCTATCACTAATGAGAAATGGGTTGTACATTTTTTTAAACACATCAAACCGGCAATTAGTTTCAAATTTCTTTTTTTATTTCGAGATTTTAAATTCCATTGATTTTTATGCGTGAAAAATTATTTGGATTTTATATTGGTATAAATTTATTTTTCAAATTAGTTTGAATGTGACTCAAAATTTTGGGATGAAAACAGTTCGGACCGCACCAAAATATGCAAAATTTCATAAATTTTTTTAACCATGGTCACAATATGGGCTGTGATGCTAACAAAAAGAATATGGGCTCCAAAAAAAACCTTAACAATTAGTAAACGGGATGTAAATTATTAGAAATAATGGTAGATGGGTTGTATGCTGTTTTCCACAGATTTGAGGGTGACTTGTGCGCCTACTAAGCACTCAAGAAAAACTTGTGCACCTACTATAGGTTGACACGTACTCTTTCCTGAAAAAAAAGGTTGACGCGCACGCAAGGCCGTGTCAACTTAGTCAACACACGAGAGAAGTGACTGTTGGATGTCCATCCAACGGCCGTCGTGCTTCTTCAATCTCTGCTCTTCTTGCTCCAGCCGCTCAAACTAGTGCCGGTGGGACTGCCTGCTCCCTCCTCCCATGGTCAGTTGTGCTGCTGCGCAGGCCGCACCGCCCCACCCTACTCAATCACTGGCCAGGCCATTCCTCTACTCACCCACACCTCCAATTATTTTCCGGCGATGGCAGCCGAACCAGTAAACCCTCGTACTCCCCACCGCGTGGGAAACAAATGTCGAGTCTTCCTCGGCTCCAGGTCGTTCCCTTCCTAGGCCTCGTCGTCGTCCACCGCCTTGGTGCTATCGGCACAGCATGGTGAACGTGGTCAACGAATGACATCCATCGGAAGAGGACTGCACGTGGAGAGGCTGGCAGCTGGGTCCATGGCCATACGCAAGGAAGTGCCTCCTTAGTACATGCAAAACAATGATTCCTCCACCTGACAGTGGGGACCCACCGGAAGGGCCTCTGTATTTCATGAAAAAATGTTTCAGATTCTTTGCAGGAAAACTTCTCTCTAAATGGGAAGGACCATATATCGTTGAAAAGTCTATCACTCTGGAGCTATCAAGATCAACAGTGCCGATGGCACTAATCCGAGAGTGGTTAATGGGCAAAGAATTAAACATCATATCTTAGATACAGCCTACGCCTATTAATGTTGAAACTAATATTATTTAAACATTGACACCGGAGGGACACATAAAACAGACCTTCTATAACGCTCTGGAACGCTGAAAAGGAATAGGTATGTGATACGGTAAGTAAACTGACTCCAAAAATTCCATAAAAATTATTGTCCATTTTGGAATATTAGAAAAAAGTAGAAAGATAAGAAACAATCAAGAGGACCCACGAGGAGGTCATAAGGCAACAGGGCGTGTCCTACCCCCCCACGGCACATCGGGTTGCCTTGTGGGCCCCTTGTGTGCCTTCCTGACTCTATTTTCTTCCAAATACTTGTTTTGCAAGATAAAAATTCATTATATATACTCCCGGATGTTTTGACCATCGCATCGCAAGTTTCTCCTATGTTCTTGTTTCAGACTGTTTGCTGTCAGATTTCTAAGGCCAAGCGTCATGTCTTCTTCTTCCTCCAACAACGTGGGAGACGATGCTTGGTTGCTGCAGATGGAACTCAACAGAAAGGGAGCTGAGGAAGTCATCATGGAGGAGGACTCAGGAGACTCACTAGAGGTCCACCCCTCTGGCTTTCGAGAGGGGACCCTAGTTGGCATCTCTACCACTCCAAATCCCCATCAAGCTATGACGACGACAAGAAGCCAAGAAAGTCAAGAGGTGCAAGAGGGGCCTGCTCCTAGGAGGCCCCTAAACAGGTTACATGGGAATAACTTTCACAATTTGATTCACAATTATGGGGTTGAAAACACCCCTCATATACACATACCTTCCAATTGGGACATCTCACGTACAAGTGAGAGTGATGTAGGAAAGGGCTCGTGGTGGTCGGAGAACAAACATATTATGGTGGAGGTGCAGAAGAATGCCACCATGATCCAAAATTTGCTTCGAGAGATTCATAGCTTGAAGGCTATCTTGCTTAATATTGTGGAAAACAAGCCCACTACTTCATCACCACCATCGCCAAAGAAAGAATCTCGAGTACACGGGTATGGCCACCACCCTTAGCTTGTTCCAATCTTGGGGGAGGTGCCCCGGTATCATATCACCATCCCTTTTCATTATCTATCTTAGTTCGATCCTTAGTTATTTCATAATTTAGAAGAATAAAAGTTTCGTATGATTTAGTTTCGAGTGCTTGCTTCATGATCTATCTATCTATGTAATCGTGTGTGAGAGTTGTATAATAAAGAGTAATTTGAGTTTTTCTTATTTACTTTCATGTTTCAATCTTACCAATAAAAAGAATGAAAGATCCTATGTTGATCCCATGGGGAGTAATAGCTTTACATAAAAATAGTATGGTTGATAAAATTTGTTGGAAATTAACAAATATAGTATTGGTCATTGATGCAATTCATGCAAGAACCAAGATTAATAAAGGAAGAGAGGATTCACATGAAAATACATTATCTTGCACATCTTTTATGATTCTGAGCCCCCATCAAATATTTTCTACTTGGTCAAATAGTTGATGTGGGACAAGGAAGACAACGTAATAAGTTATGTTTGTCTATTCACATAGAATTTAGGTTATTAACATGTGGTGCTTGATCATAATCTTTTACTAGCCAAAATTTGGACTAAGTAGAGATACTACTTGTGCATCCAAATTCCCTTAACCTAGTTTTTCGCCATGAGAGTCCACCATATCTACCTATGGATTGAATAAGATCCTTCAAGTAAGTTGTCATCGGTGTAATAAGCAACAAAAGTTGCTCCTAAATATGTATGATCTTTTATTGGAAGGGAAAATAAACTTCGTACGATCTTGTGATGGCAAAGAAATAAAAGCGACGGATTGCATAATAAAGGTTGCTATCACAAGGGGCAATATAAAGTGATGTTCCCTTACATTAAGAGCTTGCACATCCAAAAATAATGCATGACAACCTCTGCTTCCCTCTGTGAACGGCCTATCTTTTACTTTTCGGTATTTACTTTTATGCAAGAGTCAATAGTGATCACCCCTATTCCATTCTTATTTATTCTCCATTTGGCAAGCATCATGTGGTAGGGAAAGATCCAGGCATATATATCCAGTTGGATGTAGGTCATTATGAGTTATTACTGTTGACATTATCCTTGAGGTAAACAGGTTGGGAGGTGAAAACAATAAACCCCCATCTTCATATGTGTCTGACGGAAAGGTTTGGTCCCAAAAATATGCCTTGAGTGTTAGCAATCATAGAAGACTACATGATAGTTGAGTATGTGGACTTGCTAAAACAAAAGCTCTTACATAGACTCTTCCTGGAAATATGATGAATTGTAATTGTTTCAAAGACTGAGAACATAGTTTATTCGTTTTCAATAAAGTTTGTGCTTCATACTTATATAATGAACGAATTATTACTTGATAATGAGAAGTTATATGATGAATAGGTGTTGCTATGATAATGATCATGATGCTACGATGTCCGTATTTTGTTTTAACGACGCCTCTCTCTCTCTCTCTATCTCTCTCAACATGTGGTCATGATTATTGAGATCAACTTTCGCTTCAGGACAAGCGAGGTCTAAACTTGGGGGAGTTGATATGTCCATTTTGCATCAAGTTTTCCTACTATTATTTATAACTTTTTGGCCATTATTTCACCTTACGATGCAATTCTAATGCCTTTTCTCTCTTAATTGTAAGATCTACATGGAGAGGGAAATTACCGGCAGCTTGAATTCTGGACCTAAAAGAGCTACAGCAGAGATAGCTATCCTACGAAGCTACAAATGACCTAGAACTTCACAGAGATTTTTTTATTGAATATATAAAAATATTTGAATGAAGAAATACCAGAGGGGGGGCACCTGCTGCCCGCAAGGCAACACGGCGAGCCTACCCTCCCCCCCCCCTAGGGCACGCCCTGATGCCTTGTGGGGTCCATAGCTGGCCTTCGGGCCCCTCCTTCTGCTATATGAAGCCTTTTGCCCTAAAAAATTAAGAGGACAATTTTCAGGATGAAGCGCCGGCGTCTTGAGGCATAACCTAGGCAGGAGCACTTTTGCTCTCCAACAGAGCGATTCCGCCGGGATACTTCCCTGCGGGAGGGGGAAATCAAAGCCATCAACATCACCAATGACGCTCTCATCATGGGAGGGCTAATCTTCATCAACATCTTCACCGGCACCATCTCCTCTTAAACCCAATTTCATCTCTTGTATTCAATCTTTGTCCAAAAACCTCATATTGGTACATGTGGGTTGCTAGTAGTGTTGATTGCATCTTGTAGTTGATGCTTAGTTGGTTTATTTGGTGGAAGATTATATGTTCAGATCATTCAGCATATTCAATACACCTCTGATCTTGAACATGAATATTATTTGTGAGTAGTTACTTTTGTTCTTGAGGACTTGGGAGAAGTCTTGTTGTAAGTAATCATGTGAAGTTGGTATTCGTTTGATATTTTGATGATATGTATGTTGTTCTTCCTTTAGTAGTGTTATGTGAACTTCGACTACATGACACTTCACCATACTTGGGCACAAGGGAAGGCATTGTGGAGTAATAAGTAGATGATGGGTTGCGAGGGTGACAGAAGCTTACACCCTAGTTTATGTGTTGTTTCATAATAAGGGGCTTATTTGGATCCATATGTTTCATGATATGGTTGTGCATGCTTGCGGGAGGTGGTAATCATAAGAGGGTTGCTCTTTCAAGTAAGAACAGCATCCTAGCTACGATCCACCCACATATCAAATTATCAAAGTAGCGAACGCGAATCAACTAAACATGATGAACGTGACTAGACGAGAATTCTCATGTGTCCTCGAGGACGCTTTGCTTACTATAAGAGAACTTTTCGACTTGTAATTTGTTATAAAAAGGATTGTGCCACCTTGCTACACCTTGGTTACTATTGCTACTTGTTACTAATTATCTTGCTACAAAATTATCTGTTACCGCTACTTTCAGTACTTCGAGAGAATACCTTGTTGAGAACCACTTGGCATTTCCTTCTGCTCCTCGTTGGATTCAACACTCTTACTTATCGAAATGATTATGATTGATCCCCTATACTTGTGGGTCATCGGTGTGCTCCAAACAAATCAGTCGGTCATGCTCAGCCATAGTGACCAAGCGTGTAGCCACTAGTTTCCTTCCCTCCAGCGTGTCGGCGGGGATCGGTGTAGTAGCAACTTTTCAGCCTCTAAGGCCTCTGTTGCGTTCTCTGTAGTCTGGATCGATGTGCCAACACAACCACCCGGGGCGGTGTTCCAATTGACGTCAGCTGTCGAATTCGGCGGCGGCGTGCCAGCCATGTAAACCTCTACCATGGAAGTATAACTCCCACGGCTTTCCTCCTCCTCGGAGCCGGACTTCGGAAGGGTGTACAGCGAGTTGGAGTGCACCATCCGAACAAGATGAATGGCTGGCTTGTAGGGGTGGGACTTCAGGAAGCTCCACCTCCGACGAATAAGCATCCGCCAGTTGACAAGTACGGACTAGGCTCCTGTAGGCACATGATGCCTGAGTTGTTGACCTGGAAGTGCATGCTCTTGCATGCTGGTAGCGTGACCTCCATCAATTGGGCATTAGGATGCCACGCTGAGTCATCAGTCGTGAAACTGAGAGAGGCAAAGAGAATCACCTTCCCAGGCACTAGCTTGCCGCTTGTAGTCGGCGAAGAACAAACCACCGGCACCATAGACGATTGGCCCCATGGTGAGCTCCAACGGTCGTGGTGATAAACCTGGTAATAGTATAGAGGTGTGTATCGAGCTTAGGTCTATCAAGGCATGCAGAGATGGATGACACAAGAGATTATATAGGTTCAGCCCCCTCAATGGTGGAGGTAATAGCCCTAGTATTGTGTGTGAGTGTTCTTGCGTATAGTTGTATTACAAAAGGTACCCTTAGCGTAACGTCCGAGATTGACATATATAGAGCGTTCCATGTCCCATGGCTTCTAAGGCTGGTTATTAGTGCTATGTATAATGGCACGATTATTACATGTAGTTTCTGGTCTACTATAGGAGTAATAAAATCACTAAATAGCTAGTGGAGGTTACTAGTAACACATGGACTTTACGGCATAGTGACACTCCCATTATAACGCCTCCTTTAATTCTCCTCACCATTGGGCTATAGTAAAACCTGACTGCTGATCTTGCAGGCTGATGAGAATCCAGGCTGATAAGAATACTGATTGATTCCCCACTTACCTCCACTCTGACTGATTGTGTGCCCCCGTCGCTGATCTTGACCAGCCCCTCTATGCTTGTGGACCTGGGGCTGGTTGGGTCTCTAGCTGGGCTTGACCTTAAGTTGTCGTGAGTATACCTGCAGGGGAATTACCTATCAATTAAGTTCGTTTGTTTTGCATCAGTTTCATCTATTTTTGTGCTCCCGCCTTTTGAAATGGTCTAGACATTTGGTGCCAGTGGCCTCGGAGGTCATGCCTACAAGGTCACCGTTATATACCTCATGTAGTTTAATTAGTTTAGTTTAAATTTAATTACAACTTTGTTAAATTTTATAGGTTCGGTTGTACATATATCAAAATTTGACAATTTTTCGTCCGTTTTGCATATGTTTCATCTACTTTTATGCTCCTACCGTTTGAAACCCGTCTGGACATTTGGTGCCTACAGTCGGATGGCTAGATAGTGATGCTCAAAAGTTCTTATGACATTTGACGTTGTTTTGTTTGGTGATATGCGTTAGAGTTGCCTTAAGGGCATCTCCAATGTGGACCCGCAAACCGCCCGCATCCATTCGGAAGGCGGAAGCCATCCAACGCGGGCCTATATCAATCTGCAGCGCAGTCCGAACGTGTTTTCTCCCGCGAATTGGAGACAAAGTGGGGTGGGGGTTGCGGGAGTCCGGACACCTGAAACATCGGCCCATCTAATCCCTCATTCCGGTCTCATTTCCTTCCACTCTGCCCCTTCTCCCCCTTGCTTTCCATCCACACCCTCCACCTACGTTGCCGTTGTTGTACGTCTCAGGCAGCCACAGAGGCATTGTCGAATATCCGCAACCAGCACCGGCGCGTGCGCTCGATGGAGCTGTCCACCCTGGAGCCGTTTGTACCCAGGTATACTTCGGCCCCTGTCAACGACCTCCATGGCGGACACCACGCCCGACAAGTGTTCGGTCAAATGCCATTGAGGTTATTTTCAAATGCTATGTCGTTTCTTAGAGTATGAAAGATCATGAGCTACTCTACCGTGAAGGATGAGTTGTTGTGCGATACGTGGCTGGCCGTAACTGCGGATTTCGTAGGCAGGAGCAGAGGGGAGCCCTTCTGGGAGCAAGTGTATGAAAAGTTTCACGCACGAAAGTACATTGCGCCCTACGATATGTACATCATTCAACCACACAACATGAGGTCGTTGTCGTATCGCTGGCACGCTATCCAGATCAGCGTCACCAAGTTTTGCGACGTGGTTCATCAGCTCGAGGCAAGGTGGCCATTGCACGCGGCAGAGGATGAGATCGTAAGTTTTACTTCCTCTTGCTCAACTTATTGATCGATTCATTCACTTAATGTTGGTCTACACATTATATGTAGCCCGCACGCGCTGTCGTGGTGCATCATATGATAAAGGGACGGCCGTTTACGTGCACACTGTTGGATGAAACTGAAGGGGGAGTATGTGTGGAATGAATGACATGATCCGTTCATAAAGAACTTGTTGGACATCCGGGATCTAGTTGAATTAGAGACATTGTTGTGCTAGACTTAATTTGCATGTTATGTACTCCCTCCGTTTCTTTTTACTCTGCATATAAGATTTGGTCAAAGTCAAATTTCATAAAGTTTGACCAACTTTGTAGGAAAAAATATCAACATCTACAATACTAAAACTATATGGTAAAAGTAATTTTATGATGGATCTAAGAATATTGATTTCATATTGTAAATCTTGATATATTTTCTGTGAACTAAGTCAAAGTTAACAAAGATTGGCTTTCACCAAATCTTATATGCAAACTAAAAATAAACGGAGGGAGTATATCAATGATTTGTGCTATTTTCTATCCGAACTATGACGAATATCGGCCGGTTTGCATGAATATCATACGGTTAGTCAAAATTCGGTTTGAAAAGTATATGACTACGGTTGAGTGTTGGCCTTCTATATCCGTGTCTGTGCGCCGTTCCATGTGCGTGGACGGATACGGAAGGAAATTTATAAGTTGATGTTGGAGATGCCCTAAACACGCATACATACGGCTTTGTGCTTTTAACCATTCCCGGATGTTGTTGTAAACAAAAGGTGCTACTCAATAAAAAAATGCGATGGTGGGGGCGCTGAAGCTACTAGGATGTGAGGTGACGAGAATGTGAGGTGACGAGAGGCCACTATGGGTCAGGAAAATAGAATTCTAAACCGACGTGTCGGTAAAAGCGCGATTTACCCGAAAATGCCGAAACGGTATAGCAGTATTCCATTCGTGCCTCCAACCACGAAGGCGAGATGCTCCCCCCATGACTCAGCTCACCTGCTGCTCCCCGGCTACGACAGAAGGAAATCGAAACACCCCAAAATGTACTACTCTCTTCGTCCTAAAAATTTTGTCTTAGATTAGTTTAGATACATTTGTACTCCGTATTTAATAAATGTGATTTAATATATCCGTATTTAAACAACCTGTAAATTGATGGGTCAGCAACCTGCAAATTGATGGGTCGTCCCGTCCGTTTCCCTTGCTTTATCCTTCCGCGATCAACCCGCGACCACACCACACGAGCAGCAGCGTATCTCCTTCCGCGATCTCTTTTTTGGTTTGACCAATTAACTATGCCTTGGCTGCTTCTGCATCTCCATGCTTACGTTTCCACGTAACAAGTCTAGTTGAAGGAAGGGGTTAGATACGATAGGAGATACGTGACACCATACAAAATTAGCGCTGCCCCAACTGGGTGTGTCTACTGGCCAGTGGGAGCTAATCCTACTCTCGCAACAACAATAGAAAGTAGTGGAAGCTAATCCTGTTTCCGTCGGGGACGTGTGTGGAGGGGAGCACGCAGCTGCCCTCGGCACCCGGAGGTGCCTTTTTTTTTAGCAATAATAACTTCTTCCTCTGTCTCAAAATAAATGTCTCAAACTTAGTACAATTTTATACTAAAGCTAGTACAAAGTTGAGACACTTATTTTAGAACGGAGGGAGTACATGTTTACTGCAAAAGGCAGACCATGCAAAATTCATCAAAAGGACCCAGGAACACACTTGTCCCCTTCAATTGCACAAAAGACATTCAAAGAAACAAAGTAAAAACTCGGTCCTAAGATATCATTGCATCCATCGTCATCTTCGCTTGTTGCCGACCACCGTCGTCACTAAAGAACCGTCAGAGATAGGAAAAGCGAGCAACCCCACGAACTAGATCCACCTAAGCACCATAGCTGAAGCAGCGTTGTGAACCAATTAAGCAGCCCGCTGCAAAACGAGAAGGTCGAGCCTCTGTAGCACGTCGGTCGGGGAACATCCCCACTCTTGTTGGATTGCAGATCCACCGACTCCGCTCGACGTCGTCGAAGGAGGGGATCAGATCTGCTCACCGTCTTCCATAAACCCTTGCACGAGGCCGCCATGTCCCAAGGGTCGCCCATGTTGCCACCATCCAAGGAGGGAGCCAACAACGGTCAGTTCACCCCTAAGCATCCTCCCAGGTCCTCGAGCAGTGTTGGGGGAGACACCACCGAGACTGGGACAGGCCCGGAGGACGATGGACAAGAGCTCGGAAGCCGCCGCCGCCTCGCCGGCTGAGCCCTGCCACCAAGATCTTGCTAGCCACGCATGACCCCCAAGCTGGTCGTAGCTCCCAGATCTATCATCCACTTCTTTGAAGACCAAAACGTGATAGATATATTTGAGGCACCCTTATTGACGGCCGCCGCCATCGCCGCCGGAGAAGCCATGACAGTCAATCAAACCCTAGCTTCGAATATAACCTAGACTATAGCCAAAAACTAACAGTGCAGTGGATCCGGCGACTCCAATCACCACCCAACGAGCATGAGGCCCGTGGGGGAGCAGAGTCGCCGGATTCAAAGCCGGAAGTCCTGTCGCCCCTCTGGTTGCCTTGGAGAGAGATAGGAAGGCAATAGATGGGTCATGGGCGAATATACACCCGGGCGAGGGAAGAACACCTTAATCGGCGGAGGTTCCTTTGGGTCTCCAATTGATTACCAACAGGGAGGTCGGCCTTTTTCTTTTTGATAAAAAATATTTCATTCAGTTGATATATCAAAGTGATACAATCACATTAAAAAATGTCCGATCTCTGCATAGCATGATGAACAAACGAACATGTCAAGCACAATAAAAAATAAATGATGTTTTACAACAATAACTAAAAAAGTCCAGCCCAACTTGAGGTAAATTCTATCCAAAGATTACAACACCAACCATGAAGGGAGAAACCTCCCTGGCCATATGGTCTAGCCGGATAGACGCCATCATAGAAATGTCTCTCTCCTCCGGCCTCAACGGGATAGACCAAGCATGGAGTCATCATGTACATGCATGAATAACCTGCACAGGAGATGAAACGCATTTATTATTGAAAACCACATCATTCCTAGTAATCCACAATGCCCAACATATGGAAGCCGCCCCACAAGAATATGTGCAAAAAAAATTGCCAATACCCCGCAACCAATTTTCGAACACATTAAGTGCACTATGTGGGGATAAAGTTGAAACTGCTTGAACTATGGCCCAGACTGCACAAGCAAACTTACACCCAAAACATAAGTGTTCAATAGACTTGTCATGTTGGCAAAAGGCACATGTCTTGCTACATTGTCAATTGCGGCGTGCCAGGTTATTTCAAGTTAAGATCACTCCTTTGTTTATAAATCAGAGAAATATCTTCACTAAAAGAGAAATTTTGAGCTTCCACAATTTACTGTTGTCAACCAGAACATCGAAATGGCCATAGAATCATGAGAGAACCTATTGTCCTGCTGCAAGTTCCACTGGAACTAGCGTCGTCAGATGTATTGTTCCATAAAAGTATTAAGTATAAAACAGAATAACACCTTAAGCAAGATGACATGATGTAGACAAAGTAAACCCAATCAATATGAGAAAAAAACATCGTTTTACCCTTAATGGCAACAATATAAGTACATGACTTGTCCCCTACTTTGTCACTGGGATATACATCGCCGCAAGATTGAACCCGTTACAAAGCACCTCTCTCACTGAAGATAAATCAATCTAGTTGGCTAAACCAAATGGAAAGATCAGAGAGAAATACAAAGCTATAACAATCATACATAATAAAGTTCAGAAAAGAATCCATTAATATTCGTAAATATTCATATCATAAACCCACAATTCATCGGATCCCAACAACACACCGCAAAAGTAGATTACATCAGATAGAACTCCAAGAACATCGAGGAGAACATTGTATTGAAGATCAAAGAGAGAGAAGAAGACATCCAACTACTAGCTCTGGACCCATAGGTCTGTGGTGAACTACTCACGCATCATCGGAAGGCAGTGATAACCCGCAAGTATACAGAATAATTGTAGCCTCTTTCGATAAGTAAGAGTGTCGAACCCAACGAGGAGCTAAAGGTAGAACAAATATTCTCTCAAGTCCTATCTGCCACTGATACGACTCTACGCACGCTTAGTGTTCGCTTTACCTAGAACAAGTATGAAACTAGAAGTACTTTGTAGGTGTGATAGGATTGGTTTGCATGATAATAAAGAGCACGTAAATAAGAGCTAGGGGCTGTTTATATAAAGATGCAATAAAGTAAATATAGCGAGTGTGGAAAAGTGGTGATAGGAGTTGTGAAATTGTCCCTAAGCAATTGACTACTTTAATAGACTGGTAATCACTATTGCAATTCTATTTGAGGGAGAGGCATAAGCTAACATACTTTCTCTTCTTGGATCATATGCACTTATGATTGGAATTCTAGCAAGCATCCGCAACTACTAAAGATCATTAAGGTAAAACCCAACCATACCATTAAAGCATCAAGTCCCCTTTTATCCCATACGCAAACAACCTACTTACTCGGGTATGTGATTCTGTCACTCACGCCACCCACCATAAGCAAATCATGAACGTATTGCAAACCCTACAGCAAGAATCCCACACGCTTGCGCGACACGGAGGGCACCATAGGATAGCACCAATAATAAAACATGCTACTCAAACCAATCATAGCCATTCATCAATCACCGATAGGACAACGAAAATCTACTCGGACATCATAGGATGGCAACACATCATTGGATAATAATATGAAGCATAAAGCACCATGTTCAAGTAGAGGGTACAGCGGGTTGCGGGAGAGTGGACCGCTGAATATAGATGGGGGAAGGTGATGGAGATGTTGGTGAAGATGGTGGAGGTGTTGGTGAAGATCGTGGTGATGATGATGGCCCCCGGCAGCGTTCCGGCGCCACCGGAAGCAAGGGGGAGAGGGCCCCCTTCTTCTTCTTCTTCCTTGACCTCCTCCCTAGATGGGAGAAGGGTTTCCCCTCTGGCCTTGGCTCCCATGGCGTGGAAGGGGCGAGAGCCCCTCCGAGATTGGATCTATCTCTCTGTTTCTGTGTTTTCAGATTCTACCCCTTCACCGTCTCTTTTATATCCGGAGATCCGTAACTCTGATTGGGGTGAATCTTTCGCCCAGATTTTTCTCGTGAAATTAGCTTTCTTGCGGCAAAATAAGAGCATCAACCGCCTTACGAGTGGCCCAGGAGAGTGCCAGGCGCGCCCAGGAGGGAGGGCGCGCCCCCCTATCTCCTGGCCACCTCGGACACCGTTTCGGGTTGATTCTTCCTCCGGAAAATCCCAAATATTCTAAAATAATTCTCCGTCTGTTTTTATCCCGTTTGGATTCCGTTTGATATTGGGTTTCTGCGAAACATAAAACATGCAACAAACAGGAACTGGCACTGGGCACTAGATCAATAAGTTAGTTCCAAAAATAGTATAAAAAGTTGCCAAAAGTATATGAAGGTTGAATAATATTGGCATGAAACAATCAAAAATTATAGATACGACGGAGACGTATCAGCATCCCCAAGCTTAATTCCTACTCGTCCTCGAGTAGGTAAATGATAAAAAAGATAATTTTTGATGTGGAATGCTACCTAGCATAATCTTGATCATGTATCTAATCATGGCATGAATATTAAGACACGAGTGATTCAAAGCAATAGTCTATCATTTGACATAAAAACAATAATACTTAGGGCATCCCAACAAACAATCATGTCTTTCAAAACATCAATGCTTCAGAACATTATCCCTACAAAATCATATAGTCTGGTATGCTCCCTTTTCTTAACACAAGGTACCCCTCATGCCTATCCCGGTGTCAGCCAAGCAATTGTTTCATACTTTAGTATTCTCAAACTTTTTCAACATTCACGCAATACATGAGTGTGAGCCATGGATATAGCACTATGGGTGGAATAGAATATGATGGTGGAGGTTATCTGGAGAAGACAAAAAGGGAGAAAGTCTCACATCGACGTGGCTAATCAACGGGCTATCGAGATGCCCATCAATTGATGTCAATGTGAGGAGTAGGGATTGCCATGCAACGGATGCACTAGAGCTATAAGTGTATGAAAGTTCAAACTGAAACTAAGTGGGTGTGATCCAACTTGCTTGCTCAATGAAGACCTAGGGCATTTGAGGAAGCCCATCATTGGAATATACAAGCCAAGTTCTATAATGAAAAATTACCACTAGTATATGAAAGTAACAACATAAAAGACTCTCTATATGAAGAACATGGTGCTACTTTGAAGCTCAAGTGTGGAAAAAGGATAGTAACATTGCCCCTTTTCTTTTCTTTTTTTTTCTTTTTTTTCTTTTCTTTTTTTCGGTGGGCTTCTTTGGCCCCTTTTTTTTATTTAGGCTTCTTTGGCCTTTCCTCTTTTTTTTCTTTTTTTTTCTTTTTTTCATGGGGCAATGCTCTATAATGATGATCATCACACTTTATTTACTTACAACTCAATATTACAACTTGATACTAGAACAAAGATATGACTCTATATGAATGCCTCCGGCGGTGTACCGGGATGTGCATCTAGCATAGCAATGACATCAAAAAACAGACAAGCCATGAAAACATCATGCTAGCTATCTTACGATCATGCAAGGCAATATGACAATGAATGCTCAAGTCATGTATATGATGATGATGGAAGTTGCATGGCAATATATCTCGGAATGGCTATGGAAATGCCATGATAGGTAGGTATGGTGGCTGTTTTGAGGAAGATATAAGGAGGCTTATGTGTGATAGAGCGTATCGTATCACAGGGTTTGGATGCACCGGCGAAGTTTGCACCAACTCTCGAGGTGAGAAAGGTCAATGCGCGGTACCGAAGAGGCTAGCAATGATGGAAAGGTAAAAGTGCGTATAATCCATGGACTCAACATTAGTCATAAAGAACTCACATACTTATTGCAAAAATTTATTAGCCCTTGAAATAAAGTACTACGTGCATGCTCCTAGGGGGGAGGTTGGTAGGAGTTAACCATCGTGCGCCCCCGACCTTCACGCAAAGATAAACAATCAAAATACAATGCGCGCCAATTTGGTTACATAGTTAGTAGACCATACGTGCATGCTTTGGGAATCACAAACCTTAACACCAACATCCTTACTAAACACAACCATCTACTAGTACCTCCCACATATTATCACCTCTATATCGCAAAACTATTGCAAGGAATCAAACATATCATATTCAGTGATCCACAAGTTTATGTAGGATTTTATGACTAACCATGTGAATGACCAATTCCTATCATCTCTCTAAATAGATATAAGTGAAGCAAGAAAGTTTAATTCTTTCTACAAAATATGTGCCCATGCTCTAACAAATATAAGTGAAGAAAAAGAGCATTCTACAAATGGCGGTTTTCTATGTGAAGAGAAACAGGCAATCCAAACTTCAAATGATATAAGTGAAGCACAAGAAGCATTCTATAAAGCCGTACTCAAAAGATATAAGTGAAGTGCAAGGAGCATTCTATAAATCCACCAAGGACTATCTCATACCATCATGGTGCATAAAAGAAAAGTGAAAACGAAATGCAAAAGACGCTCCAAGACTCGCACATATCGCATGAACGAAACGAATACTAAAACATACTGATGCTTGTTGAAGAAAGAAGGGATGCCTTCCGGGGCATCCTCAAGCTTAGACGCTTGAGTCTCCTTGAATATTTACTTGGGGTGCCTCAGGCATCCCCAAGCTTGAGCTCTTGCCTCTCTTCCTTTTCCTCATATCAAGACCTCCTCGATTAGACACTTCATCCACACAAAACTTCAACAGAAAACTCGGTAAGATCCGTTAGTATAATAAAGCAAATCACTACTCTAAGTACTGCAGCAAACCAATTCATATTTTGTTTTTGCATTGTGTCTACTGTAATATAACTTTTCCATGGCTTAATCCACTGATATAAATTGATAGATTCATCAAAACAAGCAAACTATGCATCAAAAACAGAATCTGTCAAAAACAGAACAGTCTGTAGAAATCTGAACATTCACCATATTTCTGGTACCCCAAAAATTCTACCAAAATTAGTAAAAATAAAAATTTGTACAGAAAGACAGTGCAAAAAATAATCAGAACCGTTTAACATTCCAGTTAAAAATGTAAAATCGCGCACTACAGCCAAAGTTTCTGTCCTGCACCGTACAAACCAACAAGCATTGTAAACATCCTAAAGGCAAACCTTGGCACATTATTTTTATAATAAAATGGAATTATACAAGGGAATAATTATTTTTGATGAAAAGTTTCTGTAATTAAGATTCACAAAGTTTCCGTGAGCATGAACAAAGTTCAAGGAGCTCTCCCACTTCAACAATGCTTGTCTTTCTCACTTTCACTTTTCTTTTTGAAAAGGTTTTAGGTTCCCCTCTTTATTTATTTTTGTTTTTAAACTATATAAAATCACTCAACAGAAATAAAAGACTCTCTAAAACTTCCGGGTTGTCTCCCTGGCAGCGCTTTCTTTAAAGCCATTAAGCTAGGCATATAGTGCTCAAGTAATGGATCCACCCGGATCCCAAGGTATATCAAAGCCAATTTTAATTAACAATGATTTGTAATTTAGTAGTGAGCACAAAGTAACATATATCAAGCAATATTGAAGTCTAATTCTCTTCCTATGCATCGGCATGTCATAAAAGAACAATTCATGCACACATAGTAAAGGCCAATGCATAGTATAAGCAGTTTCTTACAATTTTATCATATTGGAAACATAAAGAGGCGGAGATGTAGTTCCTCTCTCATAATAATTAAGTAGGAGCAGCAAGCACATGCATATTATATCTATCAAAATTATCATGTGCAATGGTAAAAGGCAACCCATCAATATAATCCTTAATAAGCACAAACTTCTCCGATATGGTGTAGTCTAGAGAATTCAAAAACATAATAGGACTATCATGCGTGGGTGCAATAGCAACAATTTCATGTTTAACAAAAGGAACTATAGCAAGTTCATCTCCATAAGCATAATTCATATTGGCATCATGGCCACAAGCATAGCAAGCATCATCAAAAAGGGATATTTCAAGAGAATCAACGGGATCATAGCAATCATCATAGCAATCATCCTTCGGTAAGCACGAAGGGGAATTAAACAATGTATGAGTTGAAGAGTTACTCGCATTACAAGGTGGGCACGGGTGATCAATCCGCTCTTCCTCCTTTTGTTCTTCGCTCTCCTCATCATCTTTTTCATCCAATGAGCTCACAGTTTCATCAATTTCTTCTTCCATAGCTTCCTGCAAAATATTAGTCTCTTCTTAGACAACGGAGAATTTCTCAATATATAGTTTAACATAGGCATTAGAAGCATAATTATCATAACAATATTCAAGTATGTCAAAATTTTCAGATTTGTAGAGAGTAGCATCATACTTTTCAATCAAAGAAACAATTTCATAAGCACCCTTAAAAGCAACAAATTCTTCAATTTGTTGAACATCATAGTAATTATAAACACCCTTAGCATACGAAGATACGATTCCATTACCAATAAACTCACATTGTTAGGGAAGGTGTTTCTTAGGTTTTTCAGAACAACAAGTAATATCATATATTTCACATAAATTCCAAGCATAGCATTGCAAACGATGAATTTGATCTAGTAAAAGTTTCCCTTTTTCAAATATACAGTGTCGCACATAACAAGCATGTTCATCTAAAGATTTGCCCTCAACTAAGCTAGTAGGGGTTTCAGCACGAGCACAAAGGGATCGAAGATGATCCAAGTAAAAAGCTTCAGGAGTGTGATAGATTTTGAGTGGTTCTTCAACCATTGGTTTAGTAGGTACAACTAATTTTTTTGGTATTTTGCGTTTCCTACCCATAACTAAAGACAGAAAACAACTAAGAACAGCAAATAAAAATTACTTAGTGATAAACAAAACAAGCACACACGAGAATATTCACCCCATGCTATGACTCCCCGGCAACGGCGCCAGAAAAAGGTCTTGATAACCCGCAAGTATACGGAATAATTGTAGCCTCTTTCGATAAGTAAGAGTGTCAAACCCAACGAGGAGCTAAAGGTAGAACAAATATTCTCTCAAGTCCTATCTGCCACTGATACGACTCTACGCACGCTTAGTGTTCGCTTTACCTAGAACAAGTATGAAACTAGAAGTACTTTGTAGGTGTGATAGGATAGGTTTGCAAAATAATAAAGAGCACATAAATAAAAGCTAGGGGCTGTTTAGATAAAGATGCAATAATTTAAATATAGCGAGTGCGGAAAAGTGGTGATAGGAGTTGTGAAATTGTCCCTAAGCAATTGACTACTTTACTAGACTGGTAATCACTATTGTAATTCTATTTGAGGGAGAGGCATAAGCTAACATACTTTCTCTTCTTGGATCATATGCACTTATGATTGGAACTCTAGCAAGCATCCGCAACTACTAAAGATTATTAAGGTAAAACCCAACCGTAGCATTAAAGCATCAAGTCCCTTTTTATCCCATACGCAAACAACCTACTTACTCGGGTCTGTGATTCTGTCACTCACGCCACCCACCATAAGAAAATCATGAACATATTGCAAACCCTACAGCGGGAATCCCTCACACTTGCGCGACACAGAGGGCACCATAGGATAGCACCAATAATAAAAATGCAACTCAAACCAATCATAGCAATTCATCAATCACCGATAGGACAACGAAAATCTACTTGGACATCATAGGATGGCAACACATCATTGGATAATAATATGAAGCATAAAGCACCATGTTCAAGTAGAGGGTACACCGGGTTGCGGGAGAGTGGACTGCTGAATATAGATGGGGGAAGGTGATGGAGATGTTGGTGAAGATGGTGGAGGTGTTGGTGAAGATCGTGGCGATGATGATTGCCCCCCGGCAGCGTTCCGGCGCCACCGGAAGCAACGGGGGGAGGGCCCCCCCCTTCTTCTTATTCTTCCTTGACCTCCTCCCTAGATGGGAGAAGGGTTTTCCCTCTGGTCCTTGGCTCCCATGGCGTGGGAGGGGCGAGAGCCCCTCCGAGATTGGATCTATCTCTCTGTTTCTGCGTTCTCAGATTCTACCCCTTCAGCGTTTCTTTTATATCCGGAGATCCGTAACTCCGATTGGGGTGAATCTTTCGCCCAGATTTTTCTCGTAAAACTAGCTTTCTTCCGGCAAAAGAAGAGCATCAACTGCCTTACGGGGGGCCCAGGAGAGTGCCAGGCGCGCCCAGGGTGGAGGGCGCGCGCCCCTATCTCCTTGCCACCTCGGACACCGTTTCGCATTGATTCTTCCTCCAGAAAATCCCAAATATTCCAAAATAATTCTCTGTCTATTTTTATCCCGTTTGGATTCCGTTTGATATTGGGTTTCTGCGAAACATAAAACATGCAACAAACAGGAACTGGCACTGGGCACTGGATCAATATGTAGTCCCAAAAATAGTATAAAAAGTTGCCAAAAGTATATGAAAGTTGAATAATATTGGCATGAAACAATCAAAAATCATAGATACGACGGAGACGTATCAAGCAGCAAAGATGATGTAGAAGCCCTCCGTGGTTGATTTAACCTCCAGCAGAGTACTAGAAAAGGTCTTCAGATGGGATCGCGGAAGAACAGAAGCTTGCGACGGCAGAAAAAAGTGTTTTGGGTGGTTCCCTGTTGGTTTCCCGAATTTAGAGAATTTATAGAGGTGGAATTATGTTAGACGGAGCCACGAGGGGCCCACAAGGTAACATGGCGCGCCCTATTGCCTTGCATCTCCTTGTTTGCCTTTTGGTCTCCTCACAAAGCTTCTAGGGTCTCTCTTTTCCAGAAAAAAAATCGTCAAAAAGTTTCATAGCGTTTGGACTACGTCTGGTACTCATCAATTGGCACTACACACTGGGTTAATAGGTTAGTCCCAGAAAATGATATAAAATAGCATATAATTGTATGTAAAACATCCAAGATTGATACTATAATAGCATGGAACAATCAAAAATTATAGATACGTTGGAGACGTATCAAGCATCCCCAAGCTTAATTCCTGCTCGTCCTCGAGTAGGTAAATGATAAAAACAGAACTTTTGATGTGGAATGCTACCTAACATGTTCATCATGTAATCTTACTTTTAGGGTATGAATATTAAGATCTGAATGATTTAAAGTATGAACCAATTGCTCGGCTAACATCGAGGTTGTACATGATTTATATTTGTGCGGATCTTAATATCCATACCCTAAAAGAAGATTGCATGATAAACATGTTAGGTAGCATTCTAGATCAAAAATTCTATTTTTACCATTTACCTACTTGAGGACAAGGAGAAATTAAGCTTGGGGATGCTTGATACGTCTCCAACGTATCTATAATTTTTTATTGTTCCATGCTATTATAGTATCGATGTTGGATGTTTTATATGCAATTGTATGCTATTTTATATCATTTTCTCGGACTAACCTATTAACCAAGTGCCTAGTGTCAGTTGTTGTTTTCTTTCTTTTTTTGCCTATTTTTGGTTTTCAAGGAAATCAGTACCAAATGGATTCCAAACGCTATGAAAGTATTTTGAAGATTTTTTTTCGAGACAAGAGAGACCCTAGAAGCTTCGGGAGGAGACCAGAAGGCAATGAGGAGACGACAAGGCAACAGCGCCCAGGGGGTAGGCGTGCTCTGATGCCTTGTGGGACCCTCATGGCTCTGTCTGACCTAATTCCACCTCTATAAATTCTCTAAAATCGGGAAACCAACAGAGAGCTACCCAAAATAATTTTTCCACTGCCGCAAGTTTCTGTTCTTCCACGATCCCATCTGGAGGCCTTTTCTGGTACTCTGCCGGAGGGATAATCAATCACGGAGGGCTTCCATATTATCCTTGCTTCCTTCAGATGATGCATGGGTAGTTCACCACAGACCTATGGGTCCATAGCTAGTAGCTAGATGGCTTCTTCTCTCTCTCTTTGATCTTCAATACAATGTCCTCGATGTTCTTGGAGTTCTATCCGATGTTATCTTCTTTTGCAGTGTGTTTGTTGGGATCCGATGAATTCTGGGTTTATGATCAGATCATTCATGAATATTAATTGTGTCTTCTCTGAACTTTATTATGCATGATTGTTATAGCTTTGTATTTCTCTCTGATCTATTTGTTTGGTTTGGCCAACTAGATTGATTTATCTTTAGTGGGAGAGGTGCTTTGTGATGGGTTCAATATTGCGATGCTCCATACCATAGTGACCGAAAGGGACAAGACACGTGTTTGTATTCTATCCATTAAGGGTAAAACGATGAGGTTTATTCATCTTTATTGGGTTTACTTTGTCTACATCATGTCAACTTTCTTAAAGCATTACTCTGTTTTATACTTAAATACCATAGATGCATGCTGGATAGCGGTCGATTGGTGGAGTAATAGTAGTAGATGCAAGCAGGAGTCGGTCTAGTTGTTCCGGATGTGATGCCTATATACATGATCATTGCCTTAAATATCGTCATAACTATGTGCAATTCTATCAATTGCCCAACAGTAATTTGTTCATCCACCATATGCTATGTGCTCGAGAGAGAGAGAATCCTATAGTGAGAACTATGGCCCCCGGGTCTACTTTCATTATATATAAAAACATAAAAATACCTTGCTACAAAAACAAAAAATATTTGAAAACCCGGGGGCCACAGTTTTCACTAGAGGCTTCTCTCTCGAGCACATAGCATACGCGGGTGAACAAATTACTATTGGGCAATTGATATAAAAGCGCATAGTTATGATGATATTCAAGGCAATGATCGTGTATATAGGCATCATGTCCGAGACAAGTAGACCGACCCCTGCCAGCATCTACTACTATTACTCCACCAATCGACCGCTATCCAGTATGCATCTATGGTATTAAGTAGAAAACAGAGTAACGCCTTAAGGAAGATGACATGATGTAGACAAAGTAAACTCGGTCAATATGAATAAACCCCGTCGTTTTACCCTTACTGGCAACAATACAAATATGTGTCTTGTCCCCTACTTTCTCATGAGGATATTGAGCACCGCACGATTGAACCCATTACAAATAACTCTCCCACTGAAGATAAATCAATCTAGTTAGCCAAATCAAACGGATAGATCAGAGAGAAATACATGAAGGAAATATGCCCTAGAGGCAATAATAAAGTTATTATTTATTTCCTTATTTCATGATAAATGTTTATTATTCATGCTAGAATTGTATTAACCGGAAACATAATACATGTGTGAATACATAGACAAACATAGTGTCACTAGTATGCCTCTACTTGACTAGCTCGTGAATCAAAGATGGTTAAGTTTCCTAGCCATGGACAAAAGAGTTGTCATTTGATTAACGGGATCACATCATTAGGAGAATGATGCGATTGACTTGACCCATTCCGTTAGCTTAGCACTTGATCGTTTAGTATATTGCTATTGCTTTCTTCATGACTTATACATGTTCCTGTAACTATGAGATTATGCAATTCCCGTTTACCAGAGGAATGCTTTGGGTGCTACCAAACATCACAACGTAACTGGGTGATTATAAAGGAGTACTACAGGTGTCTCCGATGGTACATGTTGAGTTGGCGTATTTCGAGATTAGGTTTTGTCACTCCGATTGTCGGAGAGGTATCTCTGGGCCCTCTCGGTAATGCACATCACTATAAGCCTTGCAAGCAATGTGACCAATGAGTTGGTTACGGGATGATGCATTACGTAACAAGTAAAGAGACTTGCCGGTAACGAGATTGAACTAGGTATTGGATACCGACGATCAAATCTCGGGCAAGTAACATACCGATGACAAAGGGAACAAAGTATGTTGTTATGCGGTTAGACCGATAAAGATCTTCGTAGAATATGTAGGAGCCAATATGGGCATCCAGGTTCCGCTATTGGTTATTGACCAAGAATAGTTCTAGGTCATATCTACATAGTTCTCGAACCCGTAGGGTCCGCACGCTTAAGGTTTCGATGACAGTTATATTATGAGTTTATGAGTTTTGATGTACCGAAGGAGTTCGGAGTCCCGGGTGAGATCGGGGACATGACGAGGAGTCTCGAAATGGTCCAGACGTAAAGATCGATATATTGGATGACTATATTCGGAGTTCGGAAAGGTTCCGAGTGATTCGGGTATTTATCGGAGTACCGGAGAGTTACGGGAATTCGCCGGGGAGAAGTATTGGGCCTTATTGGGCCATACGGGAAAGAGAGAGGGGCTGCCTAGGGCAGGCCGCGCGCCCCCCCAAGGCCTAGTCCGAATTGGACTAGGGGGAGGGGCCGCACCCTCTCCTTCCTTCCCTTCTCTCTTCCCTTTCCTTCTCTCCTACTCCTACTACATGGAAGGTCTCCTAGTTGGACTAGGAAAGGAGGGAATCCTACTCCCGGTGGGAGTAGGACTCCTCCCTGGCGCGCCCTCCTTTGGTCGGCCGCCCCCTCCCCCTTGCTCCTTTATATACGGGGGCAGGGGGGCACCCCATGACACACAAGTTGATCTACGGATCGTTCCTTAGCCGTGTGCGGTGCCCCCCTCCACCATATTCCACCTCGGTCATATCGTCGCGGAGTTTAGGCGAAGCCCTGCGCTGGTAGAGCATCATCATCGTCACCACGCCGTCGTGCTGACGGAACTCATCCCCGAAGCTTTGCTGGATCGGAGCCCGGGGATCGTCATCGAGCTGAACGTGTGCTGAACTCGGAGGTGTCGTACGTTCGGTACTTGGATCGGTCGGATCGTGAAGACGTACGACTACATCAACCGCGTTGTCATAACGCTTCCGCTTACGGTCTACGAGGGTACGTGGACAACACTCTCCCCTCTCGTTGCTATGCCATCACCATGATCTTGCGTGTACGTAGGAAATTTTTTGAAATTACTACGTTCCCCAACAGTGGCATCCGAGCCAGGTTTTATGCGTTGATGTTATATGCACGAGTAGAACACAAGAAAGTTGTGGGCGATACAAGTCATACTGCTTACCAGCATGCCATACTTTGGTTCGGCAGTATTGTGAGATGAAGCGGCCCGGACCGACATTACGCGTACGCTTACGCGAGACTGGTTTCACCGTTATGAGCACTTGTGCTTAAAGGTGGCTGGCGGGTGTCTGTCTCTCTCACTTTAGCTGAATCAAGTGTGTCTATGCCCGGTCCTTGCGAAGGTTAAAACAGCACTAACTTGATGAACTATCGTTGTGGTTTTGATGCGTAGGTAAGAACGGTTAAAACAGCACTAACTTGTGGCTCTCTGTTGGTTTCCCGATTTTAGAGAATTTATAGAGGTGGAATTAGGTCAGACGAAGCCATGAGGGGTCAACAAGGTAACAGGGCACCCCCCCCCCCGCGTCCCCCAGGGAGCGTCATGTTGCCTTGCCGTCTCCTCATTTGCCTTTTAGTCTCCTCCCGAAGCTTCTAGGGTCTCTCTTATCCAAAAAAAGGTCAAAAGGTTTCGTACCGTTTGGAGTCCGTTTGGTACGGATTTCCTGGAAAACCAAAAACAGGCAAAAAAAACAGTAACTGGCAATAAGCACTAGGTTAATAGGTTCATCCGAGAGAATGACATAAAATAGCATATAATTACATATAAATCATCTAAGACTGATACTATAATAGCATGGAACAATCAAAAAATATAGATACGTTGGAGACGTATCATACTCCGACATGGTTATCCACAACCGTGAATGGAAGTCCCTCAATCATCGATGATACACCATCCAAGAGGTCGTGTCCAAGTATTGCGGGCACTTGAAGTATCTCATCGCAAGGTGGCCTAGCGGTGCACAAATTACTGAGAAAGTTCATCACTAGCCGGATATGCTAGTTTTGTTGATCACTAGCCGGACATGCATTAATTTTGTTGCTCACTAGCTGGATATGCAATGTTTTGTAGCATTCTGGTGCTTATTTGGTGTACAAGAAGTTGGAGAAGAAAAACTTCACTGTCATGCATTGTTGGTTGAAGTTGAATGGGCCACCAAAGTGGAACCTTTTCATAGCCAAAACCGCAGTCCAAGCCAATGAGGAAGAAATCGGTGACCCTCCTGACCCAACCCAAGAACCGCCGAAGAAGGTTAGAAGAAATTTACAGGTGAAGAAGTGGGAGGAAGAGGGGGCAAAACGAGAAGGTTCGGTGCCAAGCTGGCTGAGAGGTTCGAGGACATCTTGTCAAAGAAGGAGGCATGCATGAAGCGCTCGGACCTCAAGGAGGAGAAAAAGTCAGAGAGGTTTAAATTGTTGATGGATGCAATGGACAAGAAGCTCAAACTCGAAGAGAGGAGGACCGTGCCTGAAGCGAGAAGTCTATTTTTTCTAGTATGCCCATATTCTTCTTGTGCACTTTAATGATTCCTAAGACAGTGGTCAAACAAATCAACTCTTACCTCATGAATTGCATCTGGAGAAAATTTAGTACCAAAGAAAGAGGGTCAGTTCTTATTTCCTAGAATAAAGTATGCCAGCCAAAACCTCAGGGGGGACTGGGTATCTTGTATATTCATACTCATAATCAAGCACTGCTCAGGAAATTCCTGCGTAAATTCTTCAATAAAGAAAATACCCCTTCGGTCAAGATCATCTCGGAAACACATTATCAGGACAATCTCCCTGGAAAGAAAATTATAGGATCATTCTGGTGGAAATCAATCATCAAACTTCTTCCCACTTTCAAACATCATGCCATATGCAAGCCTGGCAAGGGGGACACTACATTATTCTGGTCAGACAAATGGATGGGAGAGCCACTATAGCCCAGGTTCCCTGAATTTTAGTCTTTTTTCATAAACAAAGACATCACATTGGCAAAAGCACTGGACCAGCAAGAGATCAGACAGTTGTTTCACAGGCCACTTTCTCAGCAAGCTTTCTCACAATACAATGCTCTTTAGAACCAAATTCTCAGCAGAGAAACTATAGAGGATAAGGCCAGATGGGCATATCCATGGAGCTCATGTCAGGACCCCGATCCTAAGTCACACCGATCTAGCATGTAACACATAATATCACTATGCGGCCTCACGCACGGTATTCCCACGGGTGCCACCTTACCTGGCCCGGGACCGTTTGCGCCTTTTGGCTCACGTATATGATAGTGCCGCTAGCATCCATATGACCAAGAACCCGAGCTGACATGGCTAGTCATGAACCCAAAGTGGCACTAACTTACAGGGACAGGCATACATGACCCAGCAACGAACGTGTCGGTCATGAGCGAGTGAATCCGGGCTGTAGCAACTAGGCTAGCAGGACTCCGGTAAACACCGCGTGACATTTCCCCGAAGGGACAGACACGGGAACAAAGAAGGACACATGCCGGCCAGCCTAAGTGTTCCGGAGTAGTAGCAAGCTACCAGGGCTCGGTCGAAGCACTAGGAGACATTTCCCGGTAAGAGAGGCTACCAAGGATAAACAACTAGATATTCAGATCCCACACATACCAAGCATTTCAATAACATACACACAATATGCTCGATGTGCAAATACAACATGGCATCACAACATAACTCTACGACTCAAAGTATTATTCAATAGGCTCCGAGGAGCGAGATATTACAAACATGGGTCTCATGACCCAACATTCAGAGCATACAAGTCATAGCACATGCGGAAGCTTAACATGTCTGAGTACAGACATCTACAAATGAAAAAGGCTGAGAAGCCTGACTATCTACCAGATCCTGCTGAGGGCACAAGATCGTAGCTGAGGTAACAAGCTAAACATCGAAGTCCACGTGGAACTACTAGCGAGACTGAAGTCTCTCTGCAAAAACATAAATTAAGCAACGTGAGTACAAATGTACCCAGCAAGACTTACATCAGAACTAACTACATATGCATCATTATCAACAAGGGGATGGTGGGGTTTAACTGCAGCAAGCCAGCTTTGACTCAGTGGCTATCCTACACTACGACTACAAGTAACTCTTTTGAGGTGGTGCACACGAGTCCACATATTCACCATATCAATACACCACTATGGATCCGCTCCCGTCTCCCTACGAGAACGCCATCCATAGCACTCACGCTTATCTTGCGCATTTTAGAGTATCCACTTTCACTTGTCTATGAACTGTTATAGGCAACCCAGAAGTCCTTTACCGCGGACACGGCTATTCGAATAGATCATATTAACCCTGCAGGGGTGTACTTCTTCACACACGCTCTCTCCACTTACCGCCATGTACACCTCGTGTATCTCGGCAACCTTCAAGCGGAAGCCTGGCGAGGGAGTCGGCCACGACCTGACTAACCACACAAGTCTCTCATCCAGGTTTATCGCCTATTCGGGTTCCATCTGCAAGGAGATCCGGCCGGGGTGTCGCTCACGGCCCCAAACGATGTGAGCAGGGTCCCCAAGCCCACCATCCGGGTGCCACTTGGTACACCGTGCCACTGTGCCTAGTCTGTCCCAAGCCCACCTGTACCGGGTGCCACTTGGTAGACTACTAACACTACCTACAAACACCAGAAACTAGTTGCAACTCCTGGACAGAGATCGAGTTGATTAATAAGCCGAGAGGGGTCGAGTTACCGGAACCCAATGTGTGGTAGTAACTGTTCATGGATCACAAACACAAAACTCAGTTCCTAAGGACGGCTTCAATGAGACAACCCACCATGTACTCCTACATGGCCTCTCACTGGTACCTTTACCAAATCGTGTTCACACACTTAGCTCACACATAGTAGGACATGTTCACACGCCTCTGATTCATCCCCGATGAATCAGACCTGACTCAACTCTAAGCAGTAGCAGGCATGACAAACAAGCATGAATGAGTAGGCACAACAGGGCTCAAACAACTCCTACTCATGCTAGTGGGTTTCATCTATTTACTATGGCAATGACAGGTCATGCAAAGGATAAAGGGGTTCAGCTACCACAGCAAGTAACAGATGAATCGGTGTTGTCCTAATGCAGTAAAAGAGAGCAGGAGCGAGAGAGTAGGATTGTATCGGAATGAACAAGATGGTTTTGCTTGCCTAGCACTTCTGAAGATAATATAGTTCTTCATTGGTGTCATCGAACTCATCGTTGGTACGTTGTCTACTGGGAGGGAATAACACTAGCAAACAAGAAAGAACACAATCAATGCAATGCAACAATATGATGCATGAATGTGACATGGCAATATGCTATTGATTGAGCTACTGCATCTAGCAACAAGTTAAATGAAGTTGGTTTGAACCCTAGGTTCAAATTCAAACTCCATATGTGATTATTCAAATGCCATTTAGTTGATTTGACCTAAACAGTGAACAAAAGTTGTTCTAACATGCATGACAATGGTACAGATGGATAGATTGGATTTTTCTGATCATTTTTCATATATAATTTATCTCATTTGGAGTTACGGTTGAATTTCTATGATTTTTAGAAGTTTTGGGCATTTTCTGGAATTTCCTGAATTATTTAGAAAATAAACTAAATTCCAGAAAAGGAATATTGCGTCAGCATGGCATCATGCTGACCTCAGCAGGGTCAACAGGGCTGCCCCAGGTCAAACCTGACCAGTGGGGACCACTGGTCAGTGACACAGTGCTGCCCAGGGTCAATGACAGGTGGGTCCGGTCAATGACCACGTCAACAAAGTCAACCTGACGTGTGGGCTCAGTGGATTAGTCTAATTACAAAATTAGTGGGTGCTGGGGCCCATCTGTTAGCGTCTGTGGGTGATCTAGCTGGCGGTGGTTAGCGCTAATGATGGGGCCACGTCATCATCGCCGGACTTTGGCCGGCGACGACCAGCCCGACGGCGGAGGTTCACCGTGCTCCCGCTACAGGGCACCATTTCACGCGTGGTTTGCGGCTATAGGTTGCTGTGGTTTGCGTGCATCTGATGGAGCAAGCGAGAGGAGCTGGGGTGAGCTGTGGCGTCGGCGGTGGCGAGCGAGGCGGCAGCTGGAGTTCGGGTTAGTTTGGCCTCGGCGTTGGGATGCTCGGGAGGAGGAGCTGGTGGGAGCTGCGTGCTCCTAGGAAGACACTGAACGCGTTGACGCGCTCAGGCGCGAGCTGTGGTGGCTAGAACGACGGCGGCATCATGGCCGACGGCGATGAGCTCACGGGTGCGGTGGAGGGTACGACTAGGGAACGAACGAGCGAGGGGGAATAGGGGGAAAAGCGGCGTGGCTCACAGCGCTTCGTTTGGCGGTGTCGGATGGCTCGGGGAAGCGTCGGAGGCGACGTACGGGCGGCGACGATCTCCGGTGGCCGACGAGGGAAACGACAATGTTGGCGGCGTCTAGGGGCTTCCGGTGTCTTGAGGATCGGTGAGGAGGAAGAGGGCATCGGGGCGGAGCTCGTAGACTGCTCGGGGTGTCGTCGGGACGGCGGTGGTCACGGCAATAGCGAACGGCGGCGATGGGCGGGTTCGGTGGCATAGTAGGGAGAGAGCAGAGGAGGGAGAGAGGTCCAGGGAGAGAGGAGAGGGGCCAGGGGCTGCGTGGCGTCGCCTGGTGCATCAAGGAGGAGCCAGGCAGGCTGGGAGGGAGGAGGTGGAGGCCTCGGGCGCGCTGGCGTCGACACGCCTCTACCTACTGGCAGAGGTTGAAGACGGTGGGGAGTTGGGCTGGCCCTCAGCCACAGTGCTGGGCCAGATGGAGCGCTAGGTGGGCTGCAGGTAAGTCCAGGTAAACCTTTCTCTCTCTCTCTAATAATTGTTCTTGTTTTCTATTTTGCTTTTCTGTTTTTTGATTTAGTAATAATACTAAACCATTTTTAAAACTCCTGAGAAAATTTGTGGGCACTTTTAAAATGTTTACTAACAGCCCTCAAATGTTTTCAGAATTATTGAAGCATTTAAAATATTTATAGCCATTAAATGCTCCAATTCAAATACTTATGATTTAATCCAAAAACCTGAAATGACCTAGGGAAAATATGCACCAATTTTTGTCAGAGGTTTTCACCAGTTTCAAAAATGATGGACTTTTCCTAAAGTCACTTTGGGTTTATTGGAAGTGATTTTATTTGAGCCTATTTGAATTCATTTGGTGCTAGGGTTTGAACAATCCCCATTTCAAGTTCATTTGAAAATTTAAACATGATGCACACATAAAGGGCTAGCCTAGTACATACCAGGACTAGGGATGTGACAACTCGCCCCACTAACAAGAATCTCGTCCCGAGATTCAAGTCGATAGGTAAGAAGTCAGAGGGGTCACAAGCTAACATGATCTTCACGATCCAACTGTCCTTCTCAAGATGTTGATTCATTGCTTCATATTGATCTTGACGTCTTTGCTTTCTAGATGTTCATCCAACTCGATGACGTTAGAAAGGAACTCTATCGGAAAGGATCACTGAAACTCTCCATACCAGGCTAAGGCAATTCACAACGATCATTTGAAAGGGGTTCGGGGAAATGGCGTACTCAGTTCAGAAAGGAAACTATGGTTATAGAACAACTCGGCAAACGGAAGGCACATTCCAATTGATACCGAGGATATAACTTAGTGACTGAGTGTGCTCTCAAGAACTTGAACATTTCCATATTCATCAGGGTTTTACCAACATCCGTGCTGAGGATCCTGGCAGCACATCTTACTACCATGATGAATAGTGATGGATGATGCGGATACAAAGGAAGATAACACCTTCTCAGACTTCCCCTTAGCGAGGCCAAGAGAACGAAATCTGGATGATCGACCGAGAGACATTTAGCACTCCGCTTCTAATGTTCTCCTTGATGTACTAGGTACCACGATCATGCTTAAAAGCATCGACATGGCCATCAAGTAAAGGTCGGACTTCGGAAAACAAAGGATCCATAAGGAACAATTTCTATAATAAGTCACTCGAATTCCTCATGGAGAAGATTGGTCAACTTGCTCAATCAAGATACTACAATAATAGGTCTTCCAACTAGGTGTGTCGGCCAACATCAACCTTGCCAGAACCTACGTCATAGATCTTGGAAAAGTTCCAACCATCATATATGCCTGAGTTTCAGATCTAGCTGGTAGCAGGATATTCCAGACTCATCAAGTCTAGAAGGAAAAATGAAAGTTTGCAACACAAATCGATGAGATGACGTTGCGAGATTCTCGGGAAATGAACTACGATAGCAAGCTCCAAAGCATGAGCTGGTTCTGCTACACACATGTGAACATAATGTCGCAGACAAGCATGGCCACGTAGTAGTCTTATGATGAAACACTACCAAGTTCAGGCGGGGAGCCATCATTAACGATATCGAAGTCCTTGCGTAAGGCATGCTCTTAAGAAGAACTTCTTCTCCTTGAACAAATCAATCAGTGGCTTGGTCTGCTAGGGAATACATATGGAGTGGAGGTAATTAATCTACCAAACCATAGTATACTTTGCACATGTGTGACTAACATGGGATGATTCCAAAGGAAACAAACATTGACTTCCTTGAATTCACGGCGACAACTTGCATCAGATGCACATGAATTAAAAGGGAGTCACTTCTTTCATCCGAACATATGCTTCATGCACGGGACATGAAGATAATGCTTATAAAGTTTCCAACACTAGCTCAATGTTCAACATGAATCATGGAGGAGACAAAATGCTGCTGATGGGCTCAACAACAACTCATCAGAATTTCCATATCACTGGAATTCCGCCATTATGTGAACAAGGTGATAGTATTGGTCAAACCAAAAGATATAATGATGTATGCTCGAGGGACAGCCACGAGTAAGACAACATTACGAACATCATTGGTTCTGATTTGATTTGACGATAGCCCATACTCAAATCAAAGTTTTTATAAGACAATAGGTCCAATAACTGATCACAGGGACCAATCGATGAAGATATCATCTTTCTTCAACTAACACACCAACACCAGGATATCCCTTTGAAACGAACTAAGTTAGGTAAGCTTTTATCTTCCAACTCTCCAAGTTGTCGTTTAGCTTAACCAACTAGCTCAGGGGTATCCAACATGGATTCTTGGAGAAAGGGTGGTTTACAGGAATAAACCAACTTGATCACGAACTCAACATAGCGGTCAGGTGACAACCTGGTAATACTTCCGAGAAGATATTCGGAAAATCACGAACCACCGATATGTTACCAAGCTCGAGAACAATCTTGCTTTTCAGGACAAGATGATATGATAAAAAGAGCGAGGGATTGGCACAATCCTAACTCATCAATCAAAGAGTGCACCAGGAAATAAGGACTAGGTAGCACAATCTATCTTAGAATGATGATTCAATAACCAACATGCTAAGAATGAGAATATTGTCCATTTACTACCAAGCAACTAGTTGCTAGGGGTATTGATTTCACACATCATAGTTCACCCGTCGGCATTCTGGTTGCAACAACACGGAAGCCGAGAAATGAATAATGATGGCGAGAAGTATCACTGCAACAAGAATTCATAAGAGGGTGTGCAATTCCAATGATATTCCTGATATAAAGATGGTAATACCTCAAGGTAGAACAGACCAGAAGCTGGATTGCAACTTGATCTGTGGAACACAACTGCTTTGACCCAATCCTAGAAATGGAAAAGGGTACTGGAGTTTGTTTCTCCTAGTCACTCTGGAATAGAATGGCTTGATGGACCACAAGAGTAATAGGCATCGATGAACGAATGCACACATACTCTTGACTATCAATTGATAGACGAGGGTCAGAAGACAACTAAAGAGGGACAACTCAAAGGAACATACGATTTTCTGAGTTGTGGATGCATGGTTTAGCATGTCGAACGAAGTTCAACATATTTCTTCCGGATAACCCATGCAGAAAGGTAGAACTGGCAGAGCCACAATATATAATGGAGAACTCATCGAGGATATTCCTGTTGTGATCTTTTGATCCAACAAACTTCTGCCATAAAGTGGTTCATATTACTTGGAAGAAGGAAATACCACGAACTTCGAGGACTATCGCAAAGGTTACTAATAACCTAAGGGAGCTAGCAATTACTATCAACATGAAGTAAGTAGGGTGAATCTCGGGTTCAAAACTCAGAAGTGAAATGCCTACTAACTAAGTGGCATCACGGGATGCTTTCGAGGATGACGGCCAGAATGATCACACTGGGAACACAAAACATGGCTAGACTACTAGATGATACTCTAGACATCTAGGGTCATAATAATAGCTCCAACATATACGTTGAGGCAATAGAGTACCTCAACTCACCGTTTAGTGTGGTTAACCTGGCCAGAAAGGACATCGAAACAAAGGGAAGGATTTTGCAATTGCATCAGATTATTTAGAAACCTGGGATGACTCGGACAGCATACCGGCTGTAAATGCTCAAAAGATTGGAGACATGCTACAAAAATGGTGGCGTAACCACTCGATCATCATAATATCAAGGTTCTGAGATAAACTATGAACATACAGAAGATAGTAGGAACTGAACTCAAGCTTAGAACCATCAATCCTATAGGTCTATGGATTAGTAACACGTGATCTTGATAGAAAGAAGAGATAGCCTAGTTCCTTAACCCCGTAGGAAAGATATGATGACTCGGATCAGAAGGCATAAGGTATAAGGAGTAAAAAATGCCTTACGTTCCATCCCACAATCAATTCCCTTATATAACTAAAGAATTTCTAGACTCAACTTCGACCAGTTTGGCTTGGTAAACCTACAGGCAGTCAAGCTCTGATACCAAAGCTGTCAGGACCCCGATCCTAAGTCACACCGATCTAGCATGTAACACATCATATCACTTTGCGGCCTCACGCACGGTATTCCCACGGGTGCCACCTTACCTGGCCCGGTACCGTTTGCACCTTTTGGCTCACGTATATGATAGTGCCGCTAGCATCCATATGACCAAGAACCCGGGCTGACATGGCTAGTCGTGAACCCAAAGTGGCACTAACTTATAGGGACAGGCATACATGACCCAGCAACGAACGTGTCGGTCATGAGCGAGTGAATCCGGGCTGTAGCAACTAGGCTAGCAGGACTCCGGTAAACACCGCGTGACATTTCCCCGAAGGGACAGACACGGGAACAAAGAAGGACACATGCTGGCCAGCCTAAGTGTTCCGGAGTAGTAGCAAGCTACCAGGGCTCGGTCGAAGCACTAGGAGACATTTCCCGGTAAGAGAGGCTACCAAGGATAAACAACTAGATATTCAGATCCCACACATACCAAGCATTTCAATAACATACACACAATATGCTCGATGTGCAAATACAACATGGCATCACAACATAACTCTACGACTCAAAGTATTATTCAATAGGCTCCGAGGAGCGAGATATTACAAACATGGGTCTCATGACCCAACATTCAGAGCATACAAGTCATAGCACATGCGGAAGCTTAACATGTCTGAGTACAGACATCTACAAATGAAAAAGGCTGAGAAGCCTGACTATCTACCAGATCCTGCTGAGGGCACAAGATCGTAGCTGAGGTAACAAGCTAAACATCGAAGTCCACGTGGAACTACTAGCGAGACTGAAGTCTCTCTGCAAAAACATAAATTAAGCAACGTGAGTACAAATGTACCCAGCAAGACTTTTTTTTGACCTGAACCCAGCAAGACTTACATCAGAACTAACTACATATGCATCATTATCAACAAGGGGATGGTGGGGTTTAACTGCAGCAAGCCAGCTTTGACTCGGTGGCTATCCTACACTACGACTACAAGTAACTCTTTTGAGGTGGCGCACATGAGTCCACATATTCACCATATCAATACACCACTATGGATCCGCTCCCGTCTCCCTACGAGAATGCCATCCATAGCACTCACGCTTATCTTGCGCATTTTAGAGTATCCACTTTCACTTGTCTATGAACTGTTATAGGCAACCCAGAAGTCCTTTACTGCGGACACGGCTATTCGAATAGATCATATTAACCCTGCAGGGGTGTACTTCTTCACACACGCTCTCGCCACTTACCGCCATGTACACCTCATGTATCTCGGCAACCTTCAAGCGGAAGCCTGGCAAGGGAGTCGGCCACGACCTGACTAACCACACAAGTCTCTCATCCAGGTTTATCGCCTATTCGGGTTCCATCCGCAAGGAGATCCGGCCGGGGTGTCGCTCACGGCCCCAAACGATGTGAGCAGGGTTCCCAAGCCCACCATCCGGGTGCCACTTGGTACACCGTGCCACTGTGCCTAGTCTGTCCCAAGCCCACCTGTACCGGGTGCCACTTGGTAGACTACTAACACTACCTACAAACACCAGAAACTAGTTGCAACTCCTGGACAGAGATCGAGTTGATTAATAAGCCGAGAGGGGTCGAGTTACCGGAACCCAATGTGTGGTAGTAACTGTTCATGGATCACAAACACAGAACTCAGTTCCTCAGGACGGCTTCAATGAGACAACCCACCATGTACTCCTACATGGCCTCTCACCGGTACCTTTACCAAATCGTGTTCACACACTTAGCTCACACATAGTAGGACATGTTCACACGCCTCTGATTCATCCCCGATGAATCAGACCTGACTCAACTCTAAGCAGTAGCAGGCATGACAAACAAGCATGAATGAGTAGGCACAACAGGGCTCAAACAACTCCTACTCATGCTAGTGGGTTTCATCTATTTACTGTGGCAATGACAGGTCATGCAAAGGATAAAGGGGTTCAGCTACCGCAGCAAGTAACAGATGAATCGGTGTTGTCCTAATGCAGTAAAAGAGAGCAGGAGCGAGAGAGTAGGATTGTATCGGAATGAACAAGGGGGTTTTGCTTGCCTGGCACTTCTGAAGAATATATAGTTCTTCATCGGTGTCATCGAACTCATCATTGGTACGTCCTCTACTGGGAGGGAATAACACTAGCAAACAAGAAAGAACACAATCAATGCAATGCAACAATATGATGCATGAATGTGACATGGCAATATGCTGTTGATTGAGCTACTGCATCTAGCAACAAGTTAAATGAAGTTGGTTTGAACCCTAGGTTCAAATTCAAACTCCATATGTGATTATTCAAATGCCATTTAGTTGATTTGACCTAAACAGTGAACAAAAGTTGTTCTAACATGCATGAAAATGGTACAGATGGATAGATTGGATTTTTCTGATCATTTTTCATATATAATTTATCTCATTTGGAGTTACGGTTGAATTTCTATGATTTTTAGAAGTTTTGGCATTTTCTGGAATTTCCTGAATTATTTAGAAAATAAACTAAATTCCAGAAAAGGAATATTGCGTCAGCATGACGTCATGCTGACCTCAGCAGGGTCAACAGGGCTGCCCCGGGTCAAACCTGACCAGTGGGGACCACTGGTCAGTGACACAGTGCTGCCCAGGGTCAATGACAGGTGGGTCCGGTCAATGACCACGTCAGCAAAGTCAACCTGACGTGTGGGCTCAGTGGATTAGTCTAATTACAAAATTAGTGGGCGCTGGGGCCCATCTATCAGCGTCTGTGGGTGATCTAGCTGGCGGTGGTTAGCGCTAATGATGGGGCCACATCATCATCGCCGGACTTTGGCCGGCGACGACCAGCCCGACGGCGGAGGTTCACCGTGCTCCCGCTACAGGGCACCATTTCATGCGTGCTTTGCGGCTACGGGTTGCTGTGGTTTGCGTGCATCTGATGGAGCAAGCGAGAGGAGCTGGGGTGAGCTGTGGCGTCGGCGGTGGCGAGCGAGGCGGCGGCTGGAGTTTGGGTTAGTTTGGCCTCGGCATTGGGATGCTCGGGAGGAGGAGCTGGTGGGAGTTGCGTGCTCCTAGGAAGACACTGAACGTGTTGACGCGCTCAGACGCGAGCTGTGGTGGCTAGAACGACGACGGCATCATGGCCGACGGCGATGAGCTCACGGGTGCGGTGGAGGGTACGACTAGGGAACGAACGAGCGAGGGGGAACAGGGGGAAAAGCGGCGTGGCTCATAGCGCTTCGTTTGGCGGTGTCAGATGGCTCGGGGAAGCGTCGGAGGCGACGTACGGGCGGCGACGATCTCCGGTGGCCGACGAGGGAAACGGCAATGTTGGCGGCGTCTAGGGGCTTCCGGTGTCTTGAGGATCGGTGAGGAGGAAGAGGGCATCGGGGCGGAGCTCGTAGACTGCTCGGGGTGTCGTCGGGACGGCGGTGGTCACGGCAACAGCGAACGGCGGCGATGGGCGGGTTCGGTGGCATAGTAGGGAGAGAGCAGAGGAGGGAGAGAGGTCCAGGGAGAGAGGAGAGGGGCCAGGGGCTGCGTGGCGTCGCCTGGTGCATCAAGGAGGATCCAGGCAGGCTGGGAGGGAAGAGGTGGAGGCCTCGGGCGCGCTGGCGTCGACACGCCTCTACCTACTGGCAGAGGTTGAAGACGGTGGGGAGTTGGGCTGGGCCTCAGCCACAGTGCTGGGCCAGATGGGGCGCTAGGTGGGCTGCAGGTAAGTCCAGGTAAACCTTTCTCTCTCTCTCTAATAATTGTTCCTGTTTTCTATTTTGCTTTTCTGTTTTTTGATTTAGTAATAATACTAAACCATTTTTAAAACTCCTGAGAAAATTTGTGGGCACTTTTAAAATGTTTACTAACAGCCCTCAAATGTTTTCAGAATTATTGAAGCATTTAAAATATTTATAGCCATTAAATGCTCCAATTCAAATACTTATGATTTAATCCAAAAACCTGAAATGACCTAGGGAAAATATGCACCAATTTTTGTCAGAGGTTTTCACCAGTTTCAAAAATGATGGACTTTTCCTAAAGTCACTTTGGGTTTATTGGAAGTGATTTTATTTGAGCCTATTTGAATTCATTTGGTGCTAGGGTTTGAACAATCCCCATTTCAAGTTCATTTGAAAATTTAAACATGATGCGCACATAAAGGGCTAGCCTAGTACATACCAGGACTAGGGATGTGACAACTCACCCCACTAACAAGAATCTCGTCCCGAGATCCAAGTCGTTAGGTAAGAAGTCAGAGGGGTCACAAGCTAACATGATCTTCACGATCCAACTGTCCTTCTCAAGATGTTGATTCATTGCTTCATATTGATCTTGACGTCTTTGCTTTCTAGATGTTCATCCAACTCGATGACGTTAGAAAGGAACTCTATCGGAAAGGATCACTGAAACTCTCCATACCAGGCTAAGGCAATTCACAACGATCATTTGAAAGGGGTTCGGGGAAATGGCGTACTCAGTTCGGAAAGGAAACTATGGTTATAGAACAACTCGGCAAACGGAAGGCACATTCCAATTGATACCGAGGATATAACTTAGTGACTGAGTGTGCTCTCAAGAACTTGAACATTTCCATATTCATCAGGGTTTTACCAACATCCGTGCCGAGGATCCTGGCAGCACATCTTACTACCATGATGAATAGTGATGGATGATGCGGATACAAAGGAAGATAACACCTTCTCAGACTTCCCCTTAGCGAGGCCAAGAGAACGAAATCTGGATGATCGACCGAGAGACATTTAGCACTCCGCTTCTAATGTTCTCCTTGATGTACTAGGTACCACGATCATGCTTAAAAGCATCGACATGGCCATCAAGTAAAGGTCGGACTTCGGAAAACAAAGGATCCATAAGGAACAATTTCTATAATAAGTCACTCGAATTCCTCATGGAGAAGATTGGTCAACTTGCTCAATCAAGATACTACAATAATAGGTCTTCCAACTAGGTGTGTCGGCCAACATCAACCTTGCCAGAACCTACGTCATAGATCTTGGAAAAGTTCCAACCATCATATATGCCTGAGTTTCAGATCTAGCTGGTAGCAGGATATTCCAGACTCATCAAGTCTAGAAGGAAAAATGAAAGTTTGCAACACAAATCGATGAGATGACGTTGCGAGATTCTCGGGAAATGAACTACGATAGCAAGCTCCAAAGCATGAGCTGGTTCTGCTACACACATGTGAACATACTGTCGCAGACAAGCATGGCCACGTAGTAGTCTTATGATGAAACACTACTGAGTTCAGGCGGGGATCCATCATTAACGATATCGAAGTCCTTGCGTAAGGCATGCTCTTAAGAAGAACTTCTTCTCCTTGAACAAATCAATCAGTGGCTTGGTCTGCTAGGGAATACATATGGAGTGGAGGTAATTAATCTACCAAACCATAGTATACTTTGCACATGTGTGACTAACATGGGATGATTCCAAAGGAAACAAACATTGACTTCCTTGAATTCACGGCGACAACTTGCATCAGATGCACATGAATTAAAAGGGAGTCACTTCTTTCATCCGAACATATGCTTCATGCACGGGACATGAAGATAATGCTTATAAAGTTTCCAACACTAGCTCAATGTTCAACATGAATCATGGAGGAGACAAAATGCTGCTGATGGGCTCAACAACAACTCATCAGAATTTCCATATCACTGGAATTCCGCCATTATGTGAACAAGGTGATAGTATTGGTCAGACCAAAAGATATAATGATGTATGCTCGAGGGACAGCCACAAGTAAGACAACATTACGAACATCGTTGGTTCTGATTTGATTTGACGATAGCCCATACTCAAATCAAAGTTTTTATAAGACAATAGGTCCAATAACTGATCACAGGGACCAATCGATGAAGATATCATCTTTCTTCAACTAACACACCAACACCAGGATATCCCTTTGAAACGAACTAAGTTAGGTAAGCTTTTATCTTCCAACTCTCCAAGTTGTCGTTTAGCTTAACCAACTAGCTCAGGGGTATCCAACATGGATTCTTGGAGAAAGGGTGGTTTACAGGAATAAACCAACTTGATCACGAACTCAACATAGCGGTCAGGTGACAACCTGGTAATACTTCCGAGAAGATATTCGGAAAATCACGAACCACCGATATGTTACCAAGCTCGAGAACAATCTTGCTTTTCAGGACAAGATGATATGATAAAAAGAGCGAGGGATTGGCACAATCCTAACTCATCAATCAAAGAGTGCACCAGGAAATAAGGACTAGGTAGCACAATCTATCTTAGAATGATGATTCAATAACCAACATGCTAAGAATGAGAATATTGTCCATTTACTACCAAGCAACTAGTTGCTAGGGGTATTGATTTCACACATCATAGTTCACCCGTCGGCATTCTGGTTGCAACAACACGGAAGCCGAGAAATGAATAATGATGGCGAGAAGTATCACTGCAACAAGAATTCATAAGAGGGTGTGCAATTCCAATGATATTCCTGATATAAAGATGGTAATACCTCAAGGTAGAACAGACCAGAAGCTGGATTGCAACTTGATATGTGGAACACAACTGCTTTGACCCAATCCTAGAAATGGAAAAGGGTACTGGAGTTTGTTTCTCCTAGTCACTCTGGAATAGAATGGCTTGATGGACCACAAGAGTAATAGGCATCGATGAACGAATGCACACATACTCTTGACTATCAATTGATAGACGAGGGTCAGAAGACAACTAAAGAGGGACAACTCAAAGGAACATACGATTTTCTGAGTTGTGGATGCATGGTTTAGCATGTCGAACGAAGTTCAACATATTTCTTCCGGATAACCCATGCAGAAAGGTAGAACTGGCAGAGCCACAATATATAATGGAGAACTCATCGAGGATATTCCTGTTGTGATCTTTTGATCCAACAAACTTCTGCCATAAAGTGGTTCATATTATTTGGAAGAAGGAAATACCATGAACTTCGAGGACTATCGCAAAGGTTACTAATAACCTAAGGGAGCTAGCAATTACTATCAACATGAAGTAAGTAGGGTGAATCTCGGGTTCAAAACTCAGAAGTGAAATGCCTACTAACTAAGTGGCATCACGGGATGCTTTCGAGGATGACGGCCAGAATGATCACACTGGGAACACAAAACATGGCTAGACTACTAGATGATACTCTAGACATCTAGGGTCATAATAATAGCTCCAACATATACGTTGAGGCAATAGAGTACCTCAACTCACCGTTTAGTGTGGTTAACCTGGCCAGAAAGGACATCAAAACAGAGGGAAGGATTTTGCAATTGCATCAGATTATTTAGAAACCTAGGATGACTCGGACAGCATACCGGCTGTAAATGCTCAAAAGATTGGAGACATGCTACAAAAATGGTGGCGTAACCACTCGATCATCATAATATCAAGGTTCTGAGATAAACTATGAACATATAGAAGATAGTAGGAACTGAACTCAAGCTTAGAACCATCAATCCTATAGGTCTATGGATTAGTAACATGTGATCCTGATAGAAAGAAGAGATAGCCTAGTTCCTTAACCCCGTAGGAAAGATATGATGACTCGGATCAGAAGGCATAAGGTATAAGGAGTAAAAAGAGCCTTACGTTCCATCCCACAATCAATTCCCTTATATAACTAAAGAATTTCTAGACTCAACTTCGACCAGTTTGGCTTGGTAAACCTACAGGCAGTCAAGCTCTGATACCAAAGCTGTCAGGACCCCGATCCTAAGTCACACCGATCTAGCATGTAACACATCATATCACTTTGCGGCCTCACGCACGGTATTCCCACGGGTGCCACCTTACCTGGCCCGGTACCGTTTGCACCTTTTGGCTCACGTATATGATAGTGCCGCTAGCATCCATATGACCAAGAACCCGGGCTGACATGGCTAGTCGTGAACCCAAAGTGGCACTAACTTATAGGGACGGGCATACATGACCCAGCAACGAACGTGTCGGTCATGAGCGAGTGAATCCGGGCTGTAGCAACTAGGCTAGCAGGACTCCGGTAAACACCGCGTGACATTTCCCCGAAGGGACAGACACGGGAACAAAGAAGGACACATGCTGGCCAGCCTAAGTGTTCCGGAGTAGTAGCAAGCTACCAGGGCTCGGTCGAAGCACTAGGAGACATTTCCCGGTAAGAGAGGCTACCAAGGATAAACAACTAGATATTCAGATCCCACACATACCAAGCATTTCAATAACATACACACAATATGCTCGATGTGCAAATACAACATGGCATCACAACATAACTCTACGACTCAAAGTATTATTCAATAGGCTCCGAGGAGCGAGATATTACAAACATGGGTCTCATGACCCAACATTCAGAGCATACAAGTCATAGCACATGCGGAAGCTTAACATGTCTGAGTACAGACATCTACAAATGAAAAAGGCTGAGAAGCCTGACTATCTACCAGATCCTGCTGAGGGCACAAGATCGTAGCTGAGGTAACAAGCTAAACATCGAAGTCCACGTGGAACTACTAGCGAGACTGAAGTCTCTCTGCAAAAACATAAATTAAGCAACGTGAGTACAAATGTACCCAGCAAGACTTTTTTTTGACCTGAACCCAGCAAGACTTACATCAGAACTAACTACATATGCATCATTATCAACAAGGGGATGGTGGGGTTTAACTGCAGCAAGCCAGCTTTGACTCGGTGGCTATCCTACACTACGACTACAAGTAACTCTTTTGAGGTGGCGCACATGAGTCCACATATTCACCATATCAATACACCACTATGGATCCGCTCCCGTCTCCCTACGAGAATGCCATCCATAGCACTCACGCTTATCTTGCGCATTTTAGAGTATCCACTTTCACTTGTCTATGAACTGTTATAGGCAACCCAGAAGTCCTTTACTGCGGACACGGCTATTCGAATAGATCATATTAACCCTGCAGGGGTGTACTTCTTCACACACGCTCTCGCCACTTACCGCCATGTACACCTCATGTATCTCGGCAACCTTCAAGCGGAAGCCTGGCAAGGGAGTCGGCCACGACCTGACTAACCACACAAGTCTCTCATCCAGGTTTATCGCCTATTCGGGTTCCATCCGCAAGGAGATCCGGCCGGGGTGTCGCTCACGGCCCCAAACGATGTGAGCAGGGTTCCCAAGCCCACCATCCGGGTGCCACTTGGTACACCGTGCCACTGTGCCTAGTCTGTCCCAAGCCCACCTGTACCGGGTGCCACTTGGTAGACTACTAACACTACCTACAAACACCAGAAACTAGTTGCAACTCCTGGACAGAGATCGAGTTGATTAATAAGCCGAGAGGGGTCGAGTTACCGGAACCCAATGTGTGGTAGTAACTGTTCATGGATCACAAACACAGAACTCAGTTCCTCAGGACGGCTTCAATGAGACAACCCACCATGTACTCCTACATGGCCTCTCACCGGTACCTTTACCAAATCGTGTTCACACACTTAGCTCACACATAGTAGGACATGTTCACACGCCTCTGATTCATCCCCGATGAATCAGACCTGACTCAACTCTAAGCAGTAGCAGGCATGACAAACAAGCATGAATGAGTAGGCACAACAGGGCTCAAACAACTCCTACTCATGCTAGTGGGTTTCATCTATTTACTGTGGCAATGACAGTTCATGCAAAGGATAAAGGGGTTCAGCTACCGCAGCAAGTAACAGATGAATCGGTGTTGTCCTAATGCAGTAAAAGAGAGCAGGAGCGAGAGAGTAGGATTGTATCGGAATGAACAAGGGGGTTTTGCTTGCCTGGCACTTCTGAAGATAATATAGTTCTTCATCGGTGTCATCAAACTCATCATTGGTACGTCCTCTACTGGGAGGGAATAACACTAGCAAACAAGAAAGAACACAATCAATGCAATGCAACAATATGATGCATGAATCTGACATGGCAATATGTTGTTGATTGAGCTACTGCATCTAGCAACAAGTTAAATGAAGTTGGTTTGAACCCTAGGTTCATATTCAAACTCCATATGTGATTATTCAAATGCCATTTAGTTGATTTGACCTAAACAGTGAACAAAAGTTGTTCTAACATGCATGAAAATGGTACAGATAGATATATTGGATTTTTCTGATCATTTTTCATATATAATTTATCTCATTTGGAGTTACGGTTGAATTTCTATGATTTTTAGAAGTTTTGGGCATTTTCTGGAATTTCCTGAATTATTTAGAAAATAAACTAAATTCCAGAAAAGGAATATTGCGTTAGCATGACGTCATGCTGACCTCAGCAGGGTCAACAGGGCTGCCCCGGGTCAAACCTGACAAGTGGGGACCACTGGTCAGTGACACAGTGCTGCCCAGGGTCAATGACAGGTGGGTCCGGTCAATGACCACGTCAGCAAAGTCAACCTGACGTGTGGGCTCAGTGGATTAGTCTAATTACAAAATTAGTGGGCGCTGGGGCCCATCTGTCAGCGTCTGTGGGTGATCTAGCTGGCGGTGGTTAGCGCTAATGATGGGGCCACGTCATCATCGCCGGACTTTGGCCGGCGACGACCAGCCCGACGGCGGAGGTTCACCGTGCTCCCGCTACTGGGCACCATTTCACGCGTGGTTTGCGGCTACGGGTTGCTGTGGTTTGCGTGCATCTGATGGAGCAAGCGAGAGGAGCTGGGGTGAGCTGTGGCGTCGGCGGTGGCGAGCGAGGCGGCGGCTGGAGTTCGGGTTAGTTTGGCCTCGGCGTTGGGATGCTCGGGAGGAGGAGCTGGTGGGAGCTGCGTGCTCCTAGGAAGGCACTGAATGCATAGACGTGCTCAGGCGCGAGCTGTGGTGGCTAGAACGACGGCGGCATCATGGCCGGCGGTGATGAGCTCACGGGTGCGGTGGAGGGTACGACTAGGGAACAAACGAGCGAGGGGGAATAGGGGGAAAAGCGGTGTGGCTCACACCGCTTCGTTTGGCGGTGTCGGATGGCTCGGGGAAGCGTCGGAGGCGACGTACATGCGGCGGCGCTCTCCAGTGGCCGACGAGGGAAACGGCAATGTTGGCGGCGTCCAGGGGTTTCCGGTGTCTTGAGGATCGGTGAGGAGGAAGAGGGCATCGGGGCGGAGCTCGAAGACTGCTCGGGGTGTCGTCGGGACGGCGGTGGTCGCGGCAACAGCGAACGGTGGCGATGGGCGGGTTTGGTAGAATAGTAGGGAGAGAGAAGAGGAGGGAGAGAGGTCCAAGGAGAGAGGAGAGGGGCCAGGGGCTGCATGGCGTCGCCTGGTGCGTCAAGGAGGAGTCAGGTAGGCTGGGAGGGAGGAGGTGGAGGCCTCGGGCGCGCTGGCGTCGACACGCCTCTGCCTACTGGCAGAGGTTGAAGACGGTGGGGAGTTGGGCTGGGCCTCAGCCACAGTGCTGGGCCAGATGGGGCGCTAGGTGGGCTGCAGGTAAGTCCAGGTAAACCTTTCTCTCTCTCTAATAATTGTTCCTGTTTTCTATTTTGCTTTTCTGTTTTTGATTTAGTAATAATACTAAACCATTTTTAAAACTCCTGAGAAAATTTGTGGGCACTTTTAAAATGTTTACTAACAGCCCTCAAATGTTTTCAGAATTATTGAAGCATTTAAAATATTTATAGCCATTAAATGCTCCAATTCAAATACTTATGATTTAATCCAAAAACCTAAAATGACCTAGGGAAAATATGCACCAATTTTTGTCAGAGGTTTTCACCAGTTTCAAAAATGATGGACTTTTCCTAAAGTCACTTTGGGTTTATTGGAAGTGATTTTATTTGAGCCTATTTGAATTCATTTGGTGCTAGGGTTTGAACAATCCCCATTTCAAGTTCATTTGAAAATTTAAACATGATGCACACATAAAGGGCTAGCCTAGTACATACCAGGACTAGGGATGTGACACCTCACCTCGCTACTCTTCTATGAAGATGTATAAAATCATCTGTGGGAAGCCCGACGCCTAGAACATATTTAAATTTCTTTGGAACACTACTTGCAGACTCAGGCACAAGATATTCTTGTGGCTCTTATTGCACGACAGAGTGAGTACATGGAGCTAATTGCAATGTAGGAACATGTACTTGGAAGACTATAGTTGTGCATTATGTGTGGAATCTACAGATGAGACTTTGATCTATCTATTTTGGAATTGCCCCTTTTCTCTCAACTACTGGTTCCATTTGGTACCCACCAAACAAAAAGGTAATTGTAACGCCCCGATTCAATCGTACACTAATCATGCACGCAAATGTGTACGATCAAGAGCAGGGACTCACGGGAAGATATCACAACACAACTCTAAAACTAAAATAAGTCATACAAGCATCATAATGCAAGCCAGGGGCCTCGAGGGCTCGAATTCAATTGCTCGATCATAGACGAGTCAGCGGAAGCAACAATATCTGAGTACAGACATAAGTTAAACAAGGTGCCATAAGATGGCTAGCACAAACTGGGATACAGAAAGAAAGAGGCGCATGCCTCCTGCCTGGGATCCTCCTAAACTACTCCTGGTCGTCGTCAGCGGCATGCACGTAGTAGTAGGCACCTCCAATGTAGTAAGAGTCATCGTCGATGGTGGCGTCTGGCTCATGGGCTCCGGCATCTGGTTGCGACAACCAGGTAGAAGGGTAAGGGGGAAAAGAGGGAGAAAAGCAACCGTCAGTACTCATCCAAAGTACTTGCAAGCAAGGAGCTACACTACAAATGCATGGGTATATGTGTAAAGAGGCAATATCGGTGGACTGAAATGCAGAATGCCAGAATAAGAGGGGGATAGCTAGTCTTATCGAAGACTACGCTTCTAGAAGCCTCCATCTTGTAGCATGTAGAAGAGAGTAGATTTAAGTCCTCCAAGTAGCATCGCATAGCATAATCATACCCGGCGATCCTTCCCTCGTCGCCCTGTGGAAAAGCGATCACCGGGTTGTCTGTGGAACTTGTCTGGGTGTGTTTTATTAATTATCCGGTTCTAGTTGTCATAAGGTCAAGGTACAACTCCGGGTCGTCCTTTTACCGAGGGACACAGCTATTCGAATAGAGAAACTTCCCTGCAGGGGTGCACCACATAACCCAACACGCTCGAGCCCATTTGGCCGGACACACTTTCCTGGGTCATGCCCGGCCTCGGAAGATCAACACGTCGCAGTCCCACCTAGGCACAACAGAGAGGTCAGCACACCGGTCTAAATCCTATGCGCGCAGGGGTCTAGGACCGTCGCCCATTGCACACCTGCACGTTGCATACGCGGCCGGAAGCAGACCTAGCCTCCCTAATACAAGAGCAGGCGTTCCAGTCCAATCCGGTGCGCGCCGCTCAGTCGCTGATGTCTAGAAGGCTTCGGCTGATACCACGACGTCGAGTGCCCATATCTTTCCCGCGTAGTTGGTTAGTGTGTATAGGCCAGTGGCCAAACTCAGATCAAGTACCAAGATCTCGTTAAGCATGTTATTATGAAGCAACCGTGAACGCCGACCAGGGCCAGGCCCACCTTTCGCCTAGGTAGTCTCAACCTGCCTTATCGCTCCGCCACAAAGATCCACACAAAGGGCCATCGGGACAAAGGTCCTTTCAGCCCCCAATCCGTGAATCACTCGCGGACACTCAACGAGCCGACCCGACTTTAGTCACCATCTGTATAATATGTATATATGTATAGTATATACCTGTGATCACCTCCTGAGTGATCACGGCCCAATAGTATAGCAAGGCAGACTGACAAGAATGTAGGGCCAATGATGATAAACTAGCATCCTATACTAAGCATTTAGGATTGTGGGTAAGGTATCAATGACTGTAGCAACAATGACAGGCTATGCAACAGAATAGGAGTAACCGAACAATAACATGCTACACTACTCTAATGCAAGCAGTATAGAGAAGAATAGGCGATATCTGGTGATCAAGGGGGGGCTTGCCTGGTTGCTCTGGCAAGAAGGAGGGGTCATCAACTCCGTAGTCGTACTGGGTAGCAGCGGCGTCGGTCTTGTAGTCTACCGGAGAGAAGAGGGGGAAGAAACAATAAATACATTGCAAACGTAAGCAGGACGATGCAAGACATGACAATGAGTGGTGCCAAGTGTGCCCTAACGCAGTAGTAGGTGATACCGGCGAAAGGGGGAAACATCCGGGAAAGTATCCCCGGTGTTTCGCGTTTTCGGATAGGTGAACCGGAGGGGGAAAGTTGCAGGTTCACTATGCTAGGGAGGCATGGCAGACGAACGGGCTGCATATCTGGATTCATCTCGTCGTTCTGAGCAACTTTCATGTAGAAAGTATTTTCATCCGAGCTACGGTTTATTTTATATTAATTTTAAAAGATTTGATCATTTTTAGAATTTATTTAATTATTTAATTCTAACATTATCCAGAATTGTGTATGCTGACATCATCATGACGTCAGCATGACGTCAACAGTCAACAGGGCGTTGACTGGGTCAAACTGACGTGAGGGTCCCGCATGTCATTGACTGATTAATTAACTAACAGTTAATTAGGTTAATTAGTGATTATATTAATCTAATTATGACTAATTATGTTAATTAATTCTTTAATTAAATAATTAATTAATAATTTTATTATTGTTATTATTATTATTATTTCAATTCCTTTTTAAAAAATGTTCTGGGCGTGGGGCCACCCCGTCATTGGCACAGGGGGCCATAGCTAGCGTGGGTTCACGGGCGTCGGGCGTCGGGTGCGGGCGCACCCGAGCAGGCACTCGCCCGCAGGGCGGGACGAGGCCGGCCTCGCCGGGGCACCGACAGCGGGGCACGCCGGCGCGGCCAGCCGGGGCCACGACGGGCGGAGGCGAGGGGTGGCGCTGGTGCGGCCAGTGGTGCGGTGGCGCGGCCGTGGGAGGAGGAGAGGG
>NC_041385.1:275735960-275755620 GCF_002162155.2 Triticum dicoccoides | reverse complement strand
CAGTGGGGGAGCTCCAGGCGACGGCCACGAGGCCAGCCCCGATCCGATCTAAATAGGAGGAGAGGGAGACGTGACGAGTGGGGGGAATGTGCGGTTAGGTTAGGGTTTGGTCGCCCAGGGGGGTTAAGGGAGTGGGGTAGGTGGGCCAGTCTGTTGGGGCGGCCGGCTGGTCTGGGGTGGCCAGCTCGGCCACTTGGTCCAGGGGAGAGGGGGGGTTCTTTTTGTTTTCTTTTGTTCTCTTTTATTATTTTTCTTTTTACTTTTCTTTTCTGTTTTAGTTTTAATTCCACATTATTTTTAGTTAGTAAAATATGACTATAGCTCATAAAATAACGTTTGAAAATAACCCTCAGCCACAAAAGGTTTTAACCCAAAATAAAATAGTTTAGTGTTTTATAGAATACCAAAGGCATTGAAATAATGTTTTTGCTACCGTTTAAATCTTTTTAGTGCATTTATTCATTATATAAAAATGTGGATTCTACATCATAATCATCTATGCATTAACTGGCACAACCCGAACATTTTGTTTTTGATATTTGAAAACTTTTGATGTTTGCCTTTATTTCGAATTTGAATTTGAATCGGTTTCGAACTAACCCGAGATTAACTCTAGTGACAGAGGTGACGTGGCATCATTAATAGGGAATTACTGTAGCCTAACTATCCGGGCGTCACAATTCTCCTCCACTACAAGAAATCTCGTCCCAAGATTTAAGCGGTGGAGTAAGGGGGGAAGGTGCTCGTAGCGAAAAACCTAACGAGGCTTCTCGGTCTTGGCTGCCCTTTCGAAGAGGTTGATCCCTTTCATTGATGTCTTCATTTCTCTGCTTCAAATCACCATGATCAAGTCGTCATCCTTTCTCCGGGATCTCCATCGTCCTACGAACGCGACCAAGGGGAAAAACTCCGGGAGAACGCATCTCCACAAAGCTGGGCATCTGACGGTGAACTCAATAGGAAATGCACAAGGTACCCCACGAGTTGTATTTTAGTGAATTCGTTGATTGCAATATACGATGGTACCAAAGTTTCAAACGGGTAGGCAATCATTTGATAACTAGACAGAAGCTTGAACGGGGGTTTGAACAACGATAATAACATGGTGTTTGATTCCAGGATGAATAATGGTATAGATTTTAGCTCATGAATCACATATGAAGCCAGGTGCAAATGATACATTAGAATCCGGGATGTAAAGGAGAGTCAGGTTTCGATCCAGTGGACCTGTGGGTTATGGGCCCTCCATGTGGGTTGAAAGTAGGAAGGGTGGTGACATCTTGCACAGCCGTGACAGGGAGGCATGTCAGTGAATAGCTTGTCAGCTATGCCGGCAACAATGTCAGTACCAAGGACGGGGAACGAAGAGAGCAATTTTCCCGCTTGTTGAACGAGGCGAACCAATTGGCAAAGTTATCACCCATCGGTGGTTACTGGAATGTCATCATCAATAGTAAGAGGGTCTTATAGACAGAGTGGTACAACAAGGTGCCTACCTAAGCAGGGAATTATATCTGCTCAGTTAAGTGAGATTCAGGAAAGGTTAAACAAAAATGGAAAGGAAAACGCGATTATCAAATTAAATAGTACAATGGAAACGTAAATTGTGTTTACACACAATTATTTGGGTATATCCTTCCCATGTACAAGCAGAACATGGCATACAGGGTAGGAGAGCAAGTACCCAACCATTCAGATAAGAGGCAAGGATTAATCAAGATGTTACCCATACAACGGTGTTTGGATATCTGACCAAGAAACATTTAGCATCGCGCCTGATGAGCGGGTTATCATAGTCATGCTTCGAGGTAGCAATGATATGGTGTTTCAATCAAGGGCCAGACTTTGGATACACAAATGATACATCAGGGGCAACTTATGAAATAAGTCTTACAATTTCCTCCAGGAAGAATGGTTATCCTTGCAAAAGAAATTATAATGATAGGTCCTCTAGCCAGGGGGTGCTAGGCATGACATCATATTACCGGGTCATCAAAGGACCAACATCATAACTACTGGAAGGTTGTCCCAACCATCATATCTGACCGAGATTCAGATCCGATTGGTGTCATGATACCTCAGACTCAAGATGTCCGAGAAGAAAAGGTGTGACACATATCGACAAAATGACATTGCAAGATTCTCGGGAAATGAACTATGGGAGCGGGTTCCTGAAACAGTAGTTCATCATTAAACCAAGGAGGGGATGAGGATGTGGCTGATGGGCTCAGCTACAATTCATCGAGAATTCCAAACGAATGGATTTCCATAATAATGTGAACAAGAAGATGACACTTGTCAATTCAAATGATATAATGTTGTATGCTCGAGGAAAACATACACCATCAATCACTAGTTGAAAGGTGTGCCCGAAATATGACCTTAGGCAGCAAGATCAATGTTAGAGTGATGATTCAATAACCAACAGTCTAAGAACGAACTGTCGATCGTTAGCTTCAAAGCAATAGGGTTGCTACAAGTCCAGAACTCAAGCAGCATCAATAGCATATTGGTATCCTGGTTAAAAACAACACAGGGACCAAGGAAGAATGGTGATGGTGAGAAGTATCATCATACTGAGAATTTCTAAGAGGTGGAGCAATCCCCACAACATTCTTGACAGAAAATACAGTAATACTTCAAGGCAGAACACAACACTAGCCGGAGAGCAAGTTGTATTCATAATGTGGACAAGTTCGTGATGAAAGGAAGTCAAGGGTGTTGTCGATGATAATAAAAATCATCGAGGGCAAGGATGGTATTTCTCTTCATGAATTCAATCGATATCCTGAAAGAGCTCAAAATGTTGATGATGATCACGACACAATTGTCGAGAGATTTCACGAATGTGTAATTGATCGGCGATGACATCAAGTCAAAGGACTGTTGAAGCGAAAGGTTATTGGAACCACGAGTACGACACAAACTCAAAATCAAGCTTGTTGTTCAAAGCGAAATGATATGACAAGGAAAATTGACGTAAGCTTAGATCATCGTCGAAAGTGGTGCTCCGGGAATAAGGACCAGCTAGCACAGTTAAAAAGTTGCACGATAAGGATATAGCCGATCAGGCTAGGAATGGCTTGATCGGGTACAAACTCGTACTTAAAGAAGATTACTAAGAGTAGTTGAACCGTAGTGCAGACTTGGTTCAGTTGCCGCTGTCTTTGAGTGTTTAATAACTCGGAGCCCATGAAAAATTGTAATTAGTGAGAATGTAGTACTTGATGAAGAACTCATAAGAAGTTGCAGTTCCAAGATAATCTCGAGATACCAGGGGGTAATACTCGACGACAGTCCAAAGTAGAGCTTGGATTGGGGTATTTCTCTATAGAAGGTAAGTGCTTGAACATGCATGAGAAATGGTATTTAAAGGAGATCATGGTCGGAACCACGATTGCAAAAGGCCAGATCCCAGATATAAGATGTACTTATACCAAGGGAATAATTAATGTAAGAGAAGCTTTAATGATAAGATCTACATCGTGTCCATGGGCATGAACACAAAGTTCAAGGTCGACTCCCACTTCTATAATGCATAACCTTCCATTCATTTCTCGTCCTCGAAGAAGTTGTATGGTAGAAAATTATCTGTTAAACACTAGAAGGGTATGACTTGTCAAAACCTTCCGGTTCATACGGTTTTTAAGGAAGGTATAGGTTCAACCCATAAGGGAATCTTAGGAACATATACCACAAACTACAGGAGCAAATAACTCCAGCTCGGAAGTAGAGCATGGTTGACAAAGCAGAAGATACCGATTGTCAAAGACATTATGTATCATGGGAATAACTCACAAGAATTTTTCAATGTGAAGGATCCTAATGGATAATAACCCAGCAATGGGCCTAGCGGTGCACAACGGAGTTGATGTGGGTATTGGTACTCAATAAGAGGAGGAAAGGATGCCAATGCATTGGATTATAGAACATCTAAATAATTCGATGCTTTGGTAACAAAGGTATTATGATTTCCAAAACGAAGGATCAGAAGCAGACGCTCTGATCAAAGATGGATAGTCGAGTAGACATAGGGGCATACAATCGACGACAAATTGATTGGCCAAGAACCAGCTCATGTCCGGAGTGACGTCTGAGCTGAAGGGAAGAATTCTATTGCTTGATTGCGAGCATTCGCAAACATATCGAATTAATGTACTCAAAATAATAGTGACAAAGGGTGCCAATAAGATTACTAGACTTATGGGATTAACCATAATGCAAGCAAGCAAGAATTTCAAGAGCAATAGCATGTTGAGGATTTTCGTAAGCTCAAATAGTATTTCGAAGAATTTTATGAAACACATGAACAACTAGGGATGAACGAATCCTCGACAAGTGTGAGGTATTATCCATAGGTGTATTCATGCGGCAAAGAATTGCAAAGCAGCAAGCTCAAAGGATTCTCAAAACAACGGAGAGCAGTTCGTTGCACCTTGTAATAACAAGATCAATGGGATTGAATGTAAGAGTGGAAGATGTATGCAGTTATCCATAAGGATATAACAGTGGTACGGAATTTGCAAAAGCGATGGGCACAAGTGTCCCGGGAGAACATCATAGAGTATCTTCGAAATCTTCTGGCGCAGTAGGCGATCATTTGTGATAAGGGGCTCTCCGGGAGAAAGTAGTTACGAGAACCTAGAGTCAGATTTAGTAAAATCATTTAACCCGAATAGAGGAGAGATTAGAGTCCCAGAGTATAGGTCGAGGAATAAAAGATCCTAATACCACCCAATTGGCGACGTGGGCCCATGGGCTGCACAGCCAAGTTAGTAAAACAATTTTCATGGACTAGACTCAACTTCGGCCAAGGAGTTGAAAAGGGGATTCCTACAGGCAGTCGGCTCTGATACCAACTTGTGACGCCCCCGATTCAATTGTACACTAATCATGCACACAAATGTGTAAGATCAAGATCAGGGACTCACGGGAAGATATCACAACACAACTCTAAAAATAAAATAAGTCATACAAGCATCATAATACAAGCCAGGGGCCTCGAGGGCTCGAATTCAATTGCTCGATCATAGACGAGTCAGCGGAAGCAACAATATCTGAGTACAGACATAAGTTAAACAAGGTGCCATAAGATGGCTAGCACAAACTGGGATACAGATCGAAAGAGGCGCATGCCTCCTGCCTAGGATCCTCCTAAACTATTCCTGGTCGTCGTCAGTGGCCTGCACGTAGCAGTAGGCACCTCCAGTGTAGTAAGAGTCGTCGTCGACGGTGGCGTCTGGCTCCTGGGCTCCGGCATCTAGTTACGACAACCAGGTAGAAGGGAAAGGGGGGAAAGAGGGAGAAAAGCAACTGTGAGTACTCATCCAAAGTACTCGCAAGCAAGGAGCTACACTACATATGCATGGGTATATGTGTAAAGAGGCAATATCGGTGGACTGAAATGCAGAATGCCAGAATAAGAGGGGGATAGCTAGTCTTATCGAAGACTACGCTTCTGGCAGCCTCCATCTTGCAGCATGTAGAAGAGAGTAGATTGAAGTCCTCCAAGTAGCATCGCATAGCATAATCCTACCCGGCGATCCTCCCCTCGTCGCCCTGTGGAAAAGCGATCAATGGGTTGTCTGTGGAACTTGTCTGGGTGTGTTTTATTAAGTATCCGGTTCTAGTTGTCATAAGGTCAAGGTACAACTCCGGGTCGTCCTTTTACCGAGGGACACGGCTATTCGAATAGATAAACTTCCCTGCAGGGGTGCACCACATAACCCAACACGCTCGATCCCATTTGGCCGGACACACTTTCCTGGGTCATGCCCGACCTCGAAAGATCAACACGTCGCAGCCCTACCTAGGCACAACAGAGAGGTCAGCACACCGGTCTAAATCTATGCGCGTAGGGGTCTGGGCCCATCACCCATTGCACACCTGCACATTGCGTACGCAGTCGGAAGCAGACCTAGCCTCCCTAATACAAGAGCAGGCGTTCCAGTCCAATTCAGCGCGCGCCGCTCAGTCGTTGACGTCTAGAAGGCTTCGGGTGATACCACGACGTCGAGTGCCCATATCTTTCCTGCGTAGTTGGTTAGTGCGTATAGGCCAGTGGCCAGACACAGATCAAATACCAAGATCTCGTTAAGCGTGTTATTATGAAGCAACCGCGAACGCCGACCAGGGCCAGGCCCAGCTCTCGCCTAGGTGGTCTCGACCTGCACTGTCGCTCTGCCACAAAGATCCACACAAAAGGCGTTCGGGACAAAGGTCCTTTCAGCCCCCAATCCATGAATCACTCGCAGACACTCAACGAGCCGACCCGACTTTAGTCACCATCTGTATAATATGTATATATGTATAGTATATACCCGTGATCACCTCCCGAGTGATCACGGCCCAATAGTATAGCAAGGCAGACTGACAAGAATGTAGGGCCAATGATGATAAACTAGCATCCTATACTAAGCATTTAGGATTGCGGGTAAGGTATCAATGACTGTAGCAACAATGACATGCTATGCAATAGAATAGGAGTAACCGAACAATAACATGCTACACTACTCTAATGCAAGCAGTATAGAGAAGAATAGGCGATATCTGGTGATCAAGGGGGGGGCTTGCCTGGTTGCTCTGGCAAGAAGGAGGGGTCGTCAACTCCATAGTTGTACTGGGTAGCAGCAACGTCGGTCTCGTAGTCTACCGGAGAGAAGAGGGGGAAGAAACAATAAATACATTGCAAACGTAAGCAGGACGATGCAAGACATGACAATGAGCGGTGCCAAGTGTGCCCTAACGCAGTAGTAGATGATACCGGCGAAAGGGGGAAACATCCGGGAAAGTATCCCCGGTGTTTCGCGTTTTCGGACAGGTGAACCAGAGGGGGAAAGTTGCAGGTTCACTATGCTAGGGACGAGTGGCGGAGGAACGGGCTGCGTATCTGGATTCGTCTCGTCGTTCTGAGCAACTTTCATGTAGAAAGTATTTTCATCCGAGCTACGGTTTATTTTATATTAATTTCAAAAGATTTAATCATTTTTAGAATTCATTTAATTATTTAATTCTAACAATATCCAGAATAGTGTATGTTGACGTCATCATGACATCAGCATGACGTCAACAGTCAACAAGGCGTTGACTGGGTCAAACTGACGTGAGGGTCCCGCATGTCATTGCCTGATTAATTAACTAACAATTAATTAGGTTAATTAGTGATTAGATTAATCTAATTATGATTAATTAAGTTAATTAATTCTTTAATTGATTAATTAATTAATAATTTTATTATTGCTATTATTGTTATTTTTCAATTCCTTTTATAAAAAAACTTTCTGGGCGTGGGGCCCCCCTGTCATTGGCATAGGGGGCCATAGCGGGCGTGGGTTCACAGGCGTCGGGCGCCGGGTGCGTGCGCACCCGAGCGGGCACTTGCCCGCAGGGCGGGACGAGGCCACCGGGGCACCGACGGCGGGGCACGCCGGCGCGGCCAGCCGGGGCCATGGCGGGCGGAGGCGAGGGGTGGCGCTGGTGCGGCCAGTGGCGCGGTGGCGCGATCGTGGGAGGAGGAGAGGGCAGAGACGAGGTGCGGCGAGGCACTGGGCCATGGGTCGCCGGCCGAAGCAGCACGGGGGAGGCGGGTGGTGACCGGAGGCGGCGCAGAGGGGCGAGGCCACCGGCGACGGGGCACTGAAGTGGTGGTGGCCGCACCGCCGCAGCACAGCAGCAGCTGCTGCACCTCGTGGCGGGGCACGGCCAAGAACGGCAAGGGGAGCGACGGTGTGGCCGACGCGGTGGTGCGCGTGCGCACGGTCAGCCTCGAGCGGAGGTAGGGAAGGAGGAGGACGAGGCCGTGGCCTCACCGCGATTCGTAGGGACGGGGCAGCGGGGGTTGAGGAGGAGGACGATGACGAGCGGCGGAGGGGAAGCAGGCCGACGGGGAGGAGGACGCAGTCCGGTGTGGGAGCTCCGGGCGACGGCCACGAGGCCAGACCCGATCCGATCTAGATCGAGGGGGAGAGGGAGACGTGGGGAGTGGGGGGTGGGAGTGTGCGGTTAGGTTAGGGTTTGGTCGACCAGGGGGGTTAAGGGAGTGGGGTAGGTGGGCCGGCCTGTTGGGGCGGCCGGCTGGTCTGGGGTGGCCAGTTGGGCCACTTGGTCCAGGGGAGAGAGGGGGGTTCTTTTTGTTTTCTTTTGTTCTCTTTTATTATTCTTCTTTTTACTTTTCTTTTCTGTTTTAATTTTAATTCCACATTATTTTTACTTAGTAAAATATGACTATAGCTCCTAAAATAATGTTTCAAAATAACCCTCAGCCAGAAAAGGTTTTAACTCAAAATAAAATAGTTTAGTGTTTTATAAAATACCAAAGGCATTGAAATAATGTTTTTGCTACCGTTTAAATCTTTTTAGTGCATTTATTCATTATATAAAAATGTGGATTCTACATCATAATCATCTATGCATTAACTGGCACAACCCGAACATTTTGTTTTCAATATTTGAAAACTTTTGATGTTTGCCTTTATTTTGAATTTGAATTTGAATCGGTTTCGAACTAACCCGAGATTAACTCCAGTGACAGAGGTGATGTGGCATCATTAATAGGGAATTACTGTAGCTTAATTATCCGAGTGTCACAGTAATATCTGCATATGATGAGATTCTGCTGACCTTGAGCAAACTTCCTAAAGACATTGCTATGGAAATCATAATCACGGGATGCTGGAGTATATGAATGGTAAGAAGCGATAAAATCTTCAGATCGGCAACACCACACCTAAACTCCTGGAAGTTTTACCTGAAGGATGGGCTTCAGAACGTCAAGCTAAGAGCCAAGCAAGTCAAGACAGAACAAAATGATCTTTGGATAATATGGAACTTATAATTTAACTTCTATGCTGCCTAGAACTAGAATTGGGTGATTTTCCCTTTGTATTACTGCTTGCAAATATTTTACTATTAATTTAATAATAATACCATAGAACAATTGTTCTATGGTCACAGGTTCAAAAAGACACAGAAAATATCCCACGCAACCGCAGCTGCAGCTGGGCACTCAGCATCAGAGCAACAATTATATAAGGTCTGATAAGATGCATGGTGAATTTTGCCTAGCTTTTTGATTGTGGTTTTAGGCCAGAAGAAAGGACACTCTAGGAAGCTGCTGTAGGTAATCATGGCTACTACTACTTGAGGTTAATAACAGAACAAAAGAGTATCGGTTTCCCAGCAACGTGGCAGTTCAACCACGGAACTAACAACCTAACATGCATGTTGGGTTACAAAATAGTAGGGGTACTCTGATAGTACTCCCTCCTTTCCTCTATGTAGTGCGCCTCTTCTCTAGCTGCAATACCAAGACGTGCGCTGGCACATGTACTTTGGACCATAATAACCCTCCGCTCCTGAGCTTGTCCAGGCCCCATGTGCGCAGCCATCCGCCTCGCATCTCATATCTCCGCATTTTCCTCTCTGCATACAGAGTACTAGTACATCATTTTTCTCTCCGGGTCTCTTTCTCCCCATTTCTTGGTCTTGTTGGCCGCGTGCCCTTGCAGTCATCCGGTCGACAAGCAAGCGTCAGCCGCGGGGACGCCGGAGATGCCGGCCACGGGGACGCCGGCCAAGGACGCGGTGCACAGCTATGGCCGCGCAACGGCAGGGTGCAGGGGACGGCCACACGCGCGTGTTGCTGGCAAAACTCGAGGCGCAGCTGCTGGGTGTGTTGACGGCTGGTGGACGAGCTCCACGCGGACGCCCAACTCCCGCGGCTGGTTGCGTACTACAGCCATGTGGAGATCATGGAAGTGCTCCTCGCCGAGGGCCTCGTCAAGCGCCTCCTCTACCTCCAGCGCGCGCCGAGCTCTAGACCCTGAGACTGGTGGCCCTGCTCCCCACTGGCAATCGTGGCAGGGGCGCGGACACGCCAGCCGTGGCAGGGGCGCACAAGCATCCTTTCGACCTAGAACAGCAGCGTCGCCGCCATGAAAGGCGCCCCTCCATCTTGGCCCCGTCGGACCAACGCCACCGGGCGATTCCGTCGCTGCCGGTCGATTCCCATCAGCGGCGACGCCCATCACCTCCTCTGTCCATCATCCCTGACCGTCGCGGCGGCGCTGCCTCCGCCACCTCTCGCCTCGCCGCTGGACATGGAGACACCAGCCAAGGACACGGTGAGCCCCGCTGGATTTTGAGAACGGAGGCGATGCGGACTCAAGAGAAAGGGATTGCGGAGGAAGAAGATGCGCAACAGAGTAAAGAAAGAGATAAGGGGTATTATCGTCTAAAGTAGCGCAGAAGAGCAGATACGCACTACATTCTGGAATTTTGCTAAAAAAATTAGGCGCACTATAAAACGGAATGGAGGGAGTAGTAGATGAAGGCTGGATAATCACTCACATTCCAGATTCCATTTTAGTGAGAGACGGCGGAGCAGTACCATCATCACTCTGCAGCAGATCCCCATGAGAACCTTGTATAATCAATCACATTCCAGATTACCGGTACGGCCAAGCTGACGGGGCGCATCTAGATTTACACGCACGATTAGAAGACAGTGACCGGTCAGCGTGGTGCAGCTCCATCCTGAAGAAAAAGGTCCGGTGGGACGGGGGAGTTGAGAGAAAGAAGAAGGGGCGAGGCATCTATCCATCGTCAGCGGGGCACGCCGTTTGGGCAGGTTCACCGCACGCACCAATTCCCATACTCTCTGTGCATGGGTGCGCACGCTCTGCCGGCCGGATGGACGGAGTGCTCCGGGGGGTGGAATGGGGTGCCGCACCTGGACAGTTTTGCACGCTGGCGCGTCCGTTTGCTGTCGTGCGATCCGGGTGAAGCGAGAGATGGGCGCCGCGGATCTGTTTTCTGGATTAGATTAGGTGATCCGAGAGAACCCAACTACATGGGGTTTGTGTGGCTGCGTCAAATTGCCACGTCAGAGCTACGAAACGACGGGCGACTTTGTGAGAAAATGCTGTAGCAACAACTTGTCTTTGCGGACAAACGGACAGTAGAAAAACGAGGTAGAACCAAAGCTCGCCCGCGCAGTGCCGTGTCCATGGCTAGGCCCACGCGGCCTGCCACGAGCTTATAAAAACTGCACTGCTCTTTTTTCAGTGAACCACATATGGGGGACCTCCTAATCAGCGCTTCAGGCGCCAGTTGAGGAATCGAACCGAAGACATTTAGCTTAACGCGGGCGGCTTACCACTTGTGCTACGACGCCTTAGTGGTAAAATCTGTGCGTGCATGTCTGAAGAACAAAACAGTAGCCGCGCTATTTAGACAAACCTGATTTCTTTTCAAGCAAAAACGTGCACAAAATTTCAATGTCCACAGATTCAAAACACATCACAATTTAGAAAAAAGTTCACATATTAAAAAAAATAGAAGAATTCAAAAAAGTTCATGAATTGAAAAAAGTTCATTGAATTTGAAAAGGAGTTCATCGAATTTTAGAAAAGTTCATTGAATTTCAAAAAAAATCACCAACTTTTCAAAAAAGTTCATCATATTTGAAAAAGAGTTCATCGAATTTGAAAAAAAAAGTTCATACATTTTAAAAATATTCATCGAATTTGAAAAAAAGTTCATAGATTTGGAAAATGTTCATTGAACTTTAAAAAAAGTTCATCAAAGTTGAAAAGAGTTCACCAAATTTGAAAAAAGTTTATCAATTTATAAAAAGGGTTCACAAATTTTCAAAAAAGCACGCATTAAAGAAAAAAAAGAGGAAATACAAAAGTATAAGAAAAAAGTAAAAGTAAAAAAGAAAACCTGAACAAAATAACAAGAGAAAACGAGGGCAATCATGCAACGATCGTGTGTAGCCTAGTGGTGGTAGTGGCTGGACAACCGATGAAGTATCATGCGCCAAATAGGAAATGGCCACATATGGGTCGCAGTGGCTGCAGGATCCAATCCTGATGGGGCAGGCGCCACTATTATTTTGTTTTTCTGTTAAGTCTATATCAAGTTGAATCTTTTATGCCCACAAAAAAATTATGCCTTTTATTGTTTTTCTAGTTCTATAAAATAATATTGATTGCGTATAAAGAAAGTTAAAAAGGTATTAAAAATGTTCCTGATATATACAAAAAATGTACAACGTATATGAAAAAATTAGTCATCAAACATCTAATATTTGAAAATAATGTTAATCATCTATTTCAAAATATTAAAAGTGTATAAAAAATGTTCCTTATGTATATGGAAAATTCGAAACGTGTATTAAAAAATTTAACAACAAAACATACTTTTAAAAAAATGGTGATGTGTATTAAAAAAATGTAATCATATATTTCAAAAAATTTGAACTTATACTCAAAAAAAATCCCGGTGTATAAGGAAAATATACAATCTGCATGAAAAAATCCCGGTGTAGAAGGAAAATATACAACCTGAATCCCGCATCTTTTTTGTTTTTTGAAACAAACTATATGGGCCGGCCCAGCACGATGCGCTGCAGGCGCCTGTTTGCAGAATACACACACATTAACGGGCGCCTGCAGCGCCAAATAGGAAATGCCCACATATGGGTCGCAGTGGCTGCGGGATCCAATCCTGATGGGGCAAGCGCCACTATTATTTGGTTTTTCTGTTAAGTCTATATCAAGTTGAATCTTTTATGCCCACAAAAAAGTTTATGTCATTTATTGTTTTGCTAGTTTTATAAAAAAATGTTGATTGCGTATAAAAAAACTTAAAAAGGTATTAAAAATGTTCCTGATATATACAAAAAATGTACAACATATATGAAAAAATTAGTCTTCAAACATCTAATATTTGAAAAAAAATGTTAATCATCTATTTCAAAATATTAAAAGTGTATAAAAAATGTTCCTTATGTATATGGAAAATTTGAAACGTGTATTAAAATATTGAACAACGAAACATAAACTTTTAAAAAATGATGATCGTGTATTAAAAAAATGTAATCATATATGTCAAAAAAATTGAACTTATATTCAAAAAAATCCCGGTGTATAAGGAAAATATACAATCTGCATGAAAAAAGTACTCACTCCGTCCCGAAATACTTGTCCTGGAAATGGATAAAATGGTTGTATCTATAACTAAAATAAGTCTAGATACAACTATTTTTAGGACAAGTATTTCCGGACGGAGGGAGTAGTTGTGAAACATAAATTTGCAAACATAAATGTTAATCATGTATTTAAATATTCCTGATGTATACACAAAATGTATGCGTATGAAAAAAAAAGTAGTCATCAAAAACATATATTTATAAAATGTTTATCAAGTAATTAGAAAGAATTAAACTTGTATAAAAACATGTTGTTGATGTATACGAAAAATACATACATCAAAAATATTTATTTCAGAAAATGTTAGCTGTGTACTTTTAAAATGTTTAACATGTATAAAAACCAAGAAAAAACTATACAAACAACACATAGAAAACAAGAAAAGTGACAATCAAAAAGGCTTTTAAACTGGTGAAAACCATAAAGAAACACACAGAAAAAGAAATAAATTAAAAAAAACCAAAGAAAACCAAATAAATCGGTGAAAAAGAAAGATAAATACAAAAACCAAAGAGAATAAATGTAAATCGAAGAAAGATAAAAGGAAAAAAACAAAAACAGAGAAAAGAAAATAAAACCAAAAGAAAAACGAAGAACAAAAAAAAGAAAAACAAGTGAAAACCATGAAAAACAAAGAAAACAAGTGTAATATAAAGAAAACTGGAATTATAACGAAGAAAAGGGAAAAACAAAAAATGGTTAAAAATAAAAAAATAAAGGGAAAACAAAAGAAAAATGAAAAATGAAAAATGGGAGAAAACCGGAGCAGAGCAAACCTATAGTGAGCGAGTCCTACGCTAATTCGCCGGCCCGCGCGTGTTGTGCCTAAGGCAAGAGCAGCTTCTACCTCGCTATAAGCGAGATATAGCTCTTGCGGAAAAACATTAGTTAACTATGAGAAGTCACGACTCAGGAGGGATACGCCACGAGAGAGGCCGACATGGTGAAAAAAAGCAGAAAAGAAGAGAACAAAAAGTTTCTCTCACCCGTGAGAGTGGTTGCTTGCCAGCCCGTTTGGGGCCTTGGACCATAGGTGAGGATCCAGCCTCGTCGTCGATGCTGCTCACCCGTCTCGTCGTCACTGGGTTGCAGCTCCGCATGCTCGTGGTCGCAACACCCGGTCGCCGTGTCCCAACAAAAAGACAAATTTCAGGAAAGAAAATCTCCAATAGTCGCCAGTCGCTGCACAAAACTCACGGGTCCCACTAAAATTTATCAGCGGTTCTAGCAAAAAAAAAGATGCATCCACATCGTCGGCCGCGGCAAAAAATATCGTCAGCAAGGGGTGAGGAATCGGTGGTCTCGGTTAGAAGGTAGTTCGTCAGCACCAGCCTCCTGGAGAACATTAGCCAGATAACATTTTCGGTTTCTTTTGTCACCACGGGGATTATTGGATTTGACCTCCAGGAGCCGCTGCGCCTGGCAGCGCGAGAGAAGCTTGGCGCCAACGTAAACCCAAAACGACCGAAGCAAAGCAAAAGCCAAGAGCAGATCCGTGGTGGGCACAAACTTGGAGAGAACGTAACCACGGCACGTGCAGCTTGCGCTGCGTATTATAAGAGGAGTTCACCTCACCTAGCCACAACCTCCATCACCGGAACATCTTGACCAACTGCGCGCACCTCATCGGCCGCGCGCACGCCCAGTAAACCCTACCCTACTCGCCGGCGACAGAGGTTTTCGCGAGCTCATGCGACAATGGCGTCCCGTAAGTCCCCCTCCGATCCTGCCTGCTTTGTTAGGTTTCCTCTTTTTCTTAAAACAAAAATTGATCAATGTGATGATGCTTTGGTTTGGTGTCTCTCTGCTGCAGGCCTCGAGTTTGAGAACTCGTGCAAGGTCGGGGTGTTCGCGAGGCTCACCAACGCCTACTGCCTCGTCCTGGCCGGTGGGGCGGGGAATTTCACCAGGTTGGTTGTCCTCGACTCGGTCTGTCATGGTTAATCGCGACCCCTGGTGGCCTCTTCTCTTCTAATTGGTCCTCTCGTTGTCCTGTGGTTGCAGTGTGTTTGAGGCCGAGCTCGCCTACACCGTCCCAGTGGTCAAGGCATCCATCGGCGGCATGAGGATCCTCGGGACATTGTGCGTGGGCAACAAGAACGGCCTTCTTCTACCACACACCACCAACGACCAAGGTAAGAAAGAAAGAGGTCCTTCCTTGTCCAGTGAGTCAGCAGTGACCTGACCTGGCATGGGTTTCAAATGCCTGCCATAGAGCTCCAGCACCTCAAGAATAGCCTGCCTGATGAGGTGGTCGTCCAGTGTCGACGAGCGGCTCTCCGCCCTCGGCAAGTGCATTGCTTGCAACGACCACGTGGCTCTCACAAACCCAGATCTCACCAGGGAAACCGAGGAGATCATCTCGGACGTTCTTGGGGTGGAAGTGTTCAGGCAGACCATCGCAGGGAGCATCCTGGTTGGCAGCTCCTGCGCCTTCTCCAACAAAGTGGGACTTGTACGCTACGCTCCTCATCACACCCACACTAGCTACCTACGATTCAACCTCACTGCTTGATTTCTGAAACTCGTCGACCTGACTGTTCGTGTGTGTAGGTTCACCACACACGTCGGTGGAGGACCTGGACGAGCTGTCGACGCTGCTGCAGGTGCCCCTCGTCGTCGGCACCGTCAACCGGGGGAGCGAGGGCATTGCGGCCGACATGGTGGTCAACGATTGGGCGGCCTTCTGCGGTTCCGACACCATGGCGACCGAGCTCTCAGTGGTGGAGAGCGTCTTCAGGCTGAGGGACGCCCGGCCGGGGGCATTGGGCGCAGACGTGAGGAAATCCTTGGTTGAAAGCTACTTTTTTAGGGGAATTTTGCCTTGGGGGTGTTAGCCATGAATATTCTGAAGTACTTCTTCCGCTTCAAAATAGATGACTCAACTTTGTACTAACTTTACGGAGGGAGTAGTACTTTTAAGCTCGTGATAAGACTTTCAAGTAGCAAGGATGGAGGGTTTATCTCTAAAGACCTGAGTTATAAACAAAAATGAGGGGCACACATGACAATGCAATTTGCGAGTCCTACAGTTCTTTTTTTCAGCTCAAGGCCTCTTGATATGACATGTATCTCAATTGTCAATCCTATAGTATAGGGAAAGAGATAGAAAGAGAAGTCACTTGATTCATAAGATTCGAAATGTGAAGGATTGACTCCTATCCTACACAGAAATAGAAATCCATAGGAATAGGAATCCATTCCTACAAACTTAGTGCTGCAAAGAAAAAGTTTCTGCAAAATTCCTATCCTTTAGAATCCCTACAGAATTGCTCTAAACCCAAGTAAAGTTGGCCTAAAGTTTTCTTCATAGGTTGTTCCAAAGGAACGTTGCAGATTAGACAAGACCACTACACTTTATTATAAGAAATTCCAGGAACAAACTTCAATGTCCACATCCATCATACGAGCATCAGTAGAGAATTCCCACAAAAAGCAATTTAAGGCACCCATCAGTCCTTCAAAAATTGCTGGTAAAATAGGGAATATTTACAAGGAAACAAGTAGAAAGAGACATAATTTGAAGATCAACATAAATAAGAATCTAGGGCAGCAGCTCGATATCTATTCCTGGCAGAAAGTTCAGTAGTGCATGAGCACCCAAGTGCAAAACAAACACTAGTGGTTCGTTACATGACCAAAACATTATTATCTCAATCATATACTTTAGCAGAAACCCGGAAGCAGTTGCATGGCAACGGGATGAACCTAACGGTATTCCAGATCCTACTCGAGCATATCAGATAATGTCTTCTTCTTGTTGAATGGATCGGTAGCAGCAAGTAAAGACGCAATGACACTGTTGGGGAAAATGTTATCAGCCTTCATCCTCTCTCTAAATCCATAAACAGGAGTCTTTGCATGCACGTATGCATTTAGAAGCAACTGGTACTGCCTAACCCTCCCATTATAACCCATCTGCCGCAACTGGTCAAACACCTTCTCTGAATTGTGGATGTCCCCTTTCTTTGAATAAGTATCAAGCAACATGAGATATGAGCTGTACTGAGGCTTCATCTTGTTACTTTTAGACAGCTTGTGCAGTATAGATTCAGCTTTGTCCACCTCTCCAGCGCCCACATAGAGCTTCACCAGCGAATCAATTGTTGAGATGCCTAGTCTGCAACCATCCTCATCCATGCGCTTTGCTAGCTCCTTACCCTTCTCGAAAAGGTTTTGATCAGCATACACCTTCATCAAAGCATTGTAGAATTTGGAGGAGAGTGTTTTCCATGTCGCAAACATATCCTCAAAGACTTTCTCCGCCCGTTCAACGTCTCCAAGCCTACCAAAAGATTCTATAGCAGACAAGCACTCATCTAGACGAGGATTGGCCTCGCAAACCTGCCACATCCGCTCAACATCATCCTTCTTTCCAAGAAAAGCATATAAAGGTATTAAAATCTTGCAGGCATTGCGGTTTCCTTTGATATCACCACCCTCCATTGACTCCAAAATTGCTTCAGCTTTCTCGCGGTGACCAGCAAATATGTAGTGCTTTGCAATTGTTGCTTGAAACAGAAGATCTGGCTCAACACCTTCTGCTTGCATCGACTCAACAACTTTTTCCATACCTGCAATATCTCTTATAGCACCTTTGGTGTCCACAAGGAGCTTATAAGTGAAGAGTGATGGTTTCACATTCTCCTTTTCCATCTTCGCGAGAACATCAGCAATCTTCTTCTTGTCCACCCTTTTGTACAGTAGCAGAAGCTGATTGATAGCAAATACTGTAACTGGGAACCCAAGATCCTTCATCTTATTGAAGACTTCCTCTGACTTCTTCACATTTGCTTCAGACACACAATTAGCTAAAAGAGTTCTGTATACAATCTCACCCCTATGAGATATAGGAATGCTATCTATATACTTTTCAGCTTTGTAAACACCATGAACTTTAGCTACCAAATCAAGGCGCGAAGCATAATCACGTTCTCCTAGATCAATTACTTTGGAATCTTCAAGCCACTCCAGGAGCTGCGTAAAAGTGAATGAATTATCTTATCTTTCATGTAATAAGACAAACATGCTGGAATAAGCGACTACAATGAGAACAGTCATGTATTCTCATGATACTATAGAGACAAGTAGTAAAGAAATTAAACAGGTGGCGATTGACATGGCAAAAGGCTATATAAGGAACATGTTTTATTTTTCAAAGAATGTTAATTCCACTGTATAGCTATGAAAAAACAAATAATATGCGTTCTATAAATGGTTTGAAGAACAAAAAAGGACTTGAGGTTGTACAAATGCATCCAGTAAAAAGGTAATTTTGACTTCATTTTGATTTAAGCCAGAGATTGCTTGCATGTCTATCCATAATATGAGCAGCGTGTAAAAAAAATAAGAATTCACAATCATGGGAAAACAGAGAGAAAAGTTATACAGGGCAAAAGTTAAACACCTGCAATGCTTTGAAGTAGAACTTCCGCTTCCTAAGGTTCATAATGACATAAAAGATATCACTTCTGTCAAATGTATTGCCACCATCAAGCCATTTCTTCAGTGTTCCAGAGACACCATTCCTTGGAGCTTCCAACATCACCTTGAGAAGGGGGCACTGGGAGGCCTTCTTCATTGGCTCCTTGTCAGGTTTTGTATCAGCATCATCTCCCAACAAGCCAATTCCATCAACAGCATCATCATCAGAACTCTCTTCAGATGGCAACTCCACATCCTTTTTATCAGCTTCTGGTGGAACCTCCAGATCAGAAAACCCGTCCTCCAAGTCATCCACCTTGTCACCAGAATTTGCACCGGTCTGAGAAGAGAAACTCCTACTCCACGTGGACCAGCCAGATGAGAACGGTAACCGGCAGGCTGGTGGCTTTGGTGTACTGCAGCAACACGATTTCTGGCAGCCCTGCTCACAGTGTTGTTCTGCATTCTTAGCATCAGCACTCAGAAGTACGTCAAGGCTTGCGCAACCCCGGACACTTGCAACTTGGCGGGCACTGACCCTGAATCAGAAGCAAAAAATGTCGGCTAAACCAGTTAACAGAATTAAATTGTGTATGCAACACAAGATACATGTTGTATAGTCCTGAGCAAAGCAGTGACAGGCAGATAAGATAGGTATAAGCGGTTCATTTAATGATAGGTGGGCACATAATTGGACATCAATCAAGTAAAAGAAAGGACAGGTATGGTTCTTCAATCAAGCATCAGAAAGGACAAAAAGGAAACGGGGAAATGCCAGGTACGTGGACATCCAACGGCATCGTGAGGAAGCAGGGTGTCAGGGTGAGAACTGCGATTTCCGACTACAGAACAGATCAAGGAATAAATGAACCCAACGACGGTGCGAGCTTTCCACCCCCCATCACCTGGGGATGCTATTATCAACTGGGGATCGCGCTAGTACGGCACGGGGAATCAAATCAAAGGAATCTATAGGAAGAAGAGATTTAACTGGCGTCGCCAAGACACGACGAAATATACTGAGCTAATGGAACAGATCACGCGTCAGACTGTCCGCTGAAGCCACTGACCCATCATCCGGACAAGAGCATCTGAGTCCCTAGAGGGGGGCGGGGAAGGGCCGTACCTGAGGGGGTTGGCGGCTCTGCGGAGCGCCCACATGTCTGCGGCACGGGAGATTGCTGGGCCGCGGTGGCCTGAGGCGTTGGTGAAAGGGGAGGCGGCGGCGCGGGGAAGGGGAA